>NW_017306621.1:27909-75375 GCF_000935625.1 Nanorana parkeri | reverse complement strand
TATATATATATATATATAATCATACTTACCAGTTAGTGCTTGCAGGGGTCGCCACCCATCTACATCTATCAAGTACCTGAAAATAGCAACAAAGATGCATTAATAGCAAATATATAAAGTGTATGCAAACACCAACAATGAACTTCTTTTACTTGCTCTCTTTAAGGAACAGGTGTCCTCATGGGAATATTCACCATCATGGCTAGTTTTTAGTGACAACTGTAAAATCACTTTCTGACTAAGTGATAAAGGTCATCAGGACAAATAGAGGGGGCGAGTCTCCCCAGCAGGGACAATAATGAAAACCTTGACAGGGGTTGTAACCCTTCCACGCTCTATCACAAAAAATTAAGGTTTGGCCATTCACATGTTTTAACACTTTCTATTTTAGGGTGACAATGCTTCTTCTTCATATATACAGTACAACAAGTGAATGCTGGTACCCTAGAACAAGAAGTGCGTTACTGGCAGGATCACCAGGTGAAAATAAAGCAGAAGAGCCTGAAAAATAAATCTAATGAAGCCACCACATCTAAGGATTTGGAAACTGAAAATATTACATTTTTGTTCTTAGGCTTAAAGAAACTTTAGAAGAGAAATCAAACAAACAACGCTGTTCTAAATAAAAACGAATCCATTGAAGAACAATGCATCGGTTACCTGCATATCAGATATCCTGTCCTGTTAATCCCGGTTGTGCAGTGAACGCCAATTAGTTTATCTGCCGCAAGAAATGAAAATATATTAATGCAAGTTTATTTTATATGTGCACTAGTTATTTCCATGGCAACGCTGCTGGAAGTGGGAAGAACTATGATTGCTAATGAGTTTCATTTTAAAGCTGAACTCTAGGAGGGGGGGGGGAGAAATAACCTAGCAGTGGGGCTCACCCTGCACTACAAGGGTTAAATGCTGTTTTTTGCTTAGGATACCAGGAAGGACATTTGCCTACCTAAAGCTGGTCATACACCTATAGATTATCTGTAGATTTTCTATGGTCAGATGGAAAAAGTGCAACAGATTCCTCCATCTACGCTCAACTGTGTGTATGGAGGAATCTCACACTGGGCCAAGCTTCAGTATCTTGCTGGTCAGCACCACTGGCTCTCAAAATACCTAAACAATGCCTGCATCCAATCAGATTGTTCAGGTTGAGAGCCAGTGGGGCTGACTAGCAAGATACTGAAGCTTGGTCCAGCGGGAGATTCCTCCACCCACACAGTTCAGCGTCGATGGAGGAATGTCACATGGCTCTGATTTGTTCCACTGCTCATAGGCTTGGCAATGCCAGCACAAAATAAAAAAAAGTCTACAAAGTCTAAACTCCTGTGTGCCTCCGTCAAGTCACTAACTTAATGGGCAGTAAAGCCAGGATAAAGACGACAACACTGGACCTTGCACCTTTAAAGAGACCCTGTTGCCACCTTAATAAACGTCAGGTAAAAACACAAAGATGAAGTACTTAAATACTTACTTGCAGCATTTTTTCTTTCCATTCACTTGCAATGTTCCATTGAGCGGGCTATGGAACGGACACTCCAGAAAGTGTTAATACCGTCGCATAGCCCTCTCCTTTTATGTCATAGCCCTCTTCTCCTCTGTGAGGGACCAATTAACCCTGTGCTGACCGAGCTCCTCTGTCCCTCAGATCCCTACACAACCTTTTATGAAGATGCCAGGAAGTGAAATGGAATACTATAGGAGTGTCACCTCAGTCTGCTGAAGCTAGTGACATCGCAATCTGAACAGTTTTGGATGGTCTTTACATTTAAATAACATGCAAAAATATGTTAAATGTTTATATAATCTTACGGGAAGATTGTGGTTGACATAAATGGTCTAGTGACAGGGGCTCTCTAAAATTAAAGAACTATGAGGTGAGTGATTTTCACTCAACCTCATAGTTCGAGCCGACGTGTGACAATGACTGTCACACGTCAGCTCAATAGATTGGGAAGTGAGCGAACGCATACCGTCGCTCGCTCACTTCTCGATCCTGTCCCTGCAGAGAGCCGTGACTGTCACTCACAGCTCCCTGCAGGGATTCCCCATCTCCTCTGTTTGATCCTCCAGCGCTGACTGGCGGAATGAACGGGGGAGGGTACAGCTGGCTCTGCCTCTAGATAGGCAGAGCCAGCTGTCACTCACGCAGCTGGGTAGATCGACAGTAATGTCGGGGTCTGTCGCGGCTGCCTCAGTATACCGCGAGCTGTAGCTCGCAGCATACTGAGCTTTGGGTCATGGGAGGACGCTAGTTTATGTCCTCCGTGACCGTTGGGGAAAACACTTACCCCAAGTTCTCCTTTAAGACTGGACGCCCCCATATTAATATCATTACAGGTTCAAGTCAGTCTCCATAATTATTTTTATGCATTTAATTTTTGCTTAATATAAGGAGTACTCAGACTGTTATCGAAGCAAGAAGTACAACTGATTAAACAATACCAACATACAGCATGAGTCAGGAACCAATAGCCATACAGAAACGTTACTATGAAGAGTAGTGCCCTACGCTATCGGCATTCATCACACTAGAACTGGCTCAGCAGAAACGGTGTGTGATGTCCTTCCACAGGATAACCAGTCATCTGTACTTCCCACCAGTATTTGCTAAGTATTTTAACTGTTTATAAAAACTAATATTTCTATTTAGGTTTTCATAGCTAATAGCTCCAAGTGCATAGTCCCAGTACAAAATACACACACAGACTTAATCAATGATCCAGATACAGAAGTTCGCCTTACCATTATCTTCGTTGGCAAAAAGAAACTGTCGGACGAGTCTCTTGAACTGGTGGACTGTTGCATCATCTGGGATTTTGAGTCCTGCTGTGTGTAGTTTCATATACTGTACACTTCTAGGCAGATCCTTTACAAATAGGGAAGAAACCAAGAGGGTTATAATGTGTAAGGATTAGATCTTCCCCTTGATCAGAGCAGTACAGAGCGGATGTCACCAATGTGACATCTGTGTCCGTACAGTTTTTTCCCTCAATCTTGCAATAGAGGGGGGAAAAACGGAAAGTGCTGCACCCCATGTCTGTCTGTGGGGAATCTGATGTAAACAGAAGTGTCCAATTACATCAGATTGCCTCTGGTCCGGCACGATCTTGTACGTGAAAATGGATCAACGATCCGTCTGTTTTACCGGACCAAGCCAGAGCCGGGGCTAACCAGGTGTAAACTGACACTTGTCCAATTAAACGTGGCTGCCCATAGACTTGTATACAGCGTCCAAACGGGTCCAGCTGAAAAACTGACAGGCGGACCTGATCAGACCACTCGTCTGTAAGAGTCTTTAATCTTACATAACCGTGATATAGATATAGATATATATATATATATATGGTCCGATAGCTCATCACTGTCTACATTCCGGTTGTCAACATTGCACTAACAGACAATGACTGCTCAGGGATAATAAAAAAAATATTTGAAAGAAAACCTGTTCCGGACCACATCTACCCTGCTCTATTCCCTCTCCAATGGCTAGAATTAAATTTACCGGCAATGGAGATGCCCAAAGCTGCCTTGGGGCCTACTGATTGGCAGAATGGTTTAGTCCAGCATTCTTATTCATGTGATGGGGATGTATTTTTTTCCCCGATAGCTAGCAGTGCCTGCAAGGCAACCTCAAACATGACTATTGCCCAAACTGGCTGTTTTGGGTCAGATGTTATCTCATGCCTCTAGGTACCTTTAAAACAAAATTACAATCAATCAAATACTACTAGAAACATATGTACAAAACCCACTATATATTCCCTTTAAGAGAACGTCAAAGAAAAAGAAAAAAGTAATTTGTCTGGCAGCTCTTCCTTCAAATGATTTCCATCAGTACACTCACTGAGTTTGCAATTATTCAAATGACTATGAGGAATGCAGAACCCATTTAAAAAATTAGAACTATGATCAAAAGTAACAATGACAAATTCCGGTAACTGTTTTATTACAGCAAGCCAGTAGATTTGTTGATTTTCCCGTTTCATGTTACAGATTTAAAACACTGTTTGTTCTGCAGTAAAATGACTTCAGTGTTGACAGGTTATTCTTAGTTGGCTATAAGTGGACTTTAGAGAGAGTAACTCCATCTTTCTGACCATGTTTCACATTTCAGCCATCTTCAGGGGTACCATGAAACATGGTCAGATCCAAAAAGCCCCCGCCCCCATCTCATCTGAATATCAGGATTGTTCTCCCCACAACACCCACGCATCTTTTGAATTTGGTGTGGCTGTGAGTGGCTCCACCTGCACAGCCGTGTCATCCGTTGACAGATCCTTTCACAGGAGACTACAAATCCTGCCTGCCACTGTGAGAGAGGGAGCCTTAGTTCTCAATGGTGCACAAGTGCAATGATCTCACCGCACTTGTAGTCCACTGATACCTTGGTAAGGACAGGGTCTGGGAGGAATAGTCTGCAGAAGCCTGGGAATTACACCTGCAATGCACTGATCGCAGTTGCAATGCTAGGAAGGCTCCATTACAAAAAAAAACTAACATTTTTTCAACCAGTTACAACACTAGTTTTTTCTTCTTTTGGGAAAAAAGGTTTAATATGTATGAATAGAACTTGATCGTTGTAAACATCTCCAGCAGCAAGTTAGTTTTCTAACTGATATAAGGAGTATAATATAAATAAAAAGGTATCAAATAAAAAAAGGAATGCTATCATTACAGGTTACTAGAACACAGTATTTTTTACTTAGTGGGCCTTTTAAAGCATAATTTAACATTAAAACAAAGTGTACCCAACAGATCCAACCCTCTCTTCCCCGGAAAAAAGCATATTTATAAAGCTTCAATAGTCACAGGCTCCATGGATTAACATCTAGTGCTTCTTTTCTGGCCTGCCTTCGCATTATAGCCCACCAGACTGCTATGGGGCAGTACCTCTTTAACAGGGCAAGAGACGAAGGTAGACAAGCTACAGAGGTCTACAGGGCTATAATGCACATGGAGAGGACAACAGCTGTTGGATTTTGATAAGCATACATCTGTGGAGGAGGGGGGTGGGATTGTTTAGGTCAGGGGATAGGGGCAAAATGATAAGTGGACTTGGTAATCCTTTAGTGCACTTAAAAAAACCCGTGCAAAATGAAAAAAACATATGCAGTACATCTCTACATTAAACACACATTAACCTTACCTTGGTGGTATAGTAGCGCTCAGTGTTTGTCAAATCTAAGATCAATCCAAGTTCCTCGTTTTGGTTGCGAATGTTGGTGACTAAATCTTTAGGGGTAAATTTCTGGTTCTGTGTCACACGTTGGTTTGTGGCCTACAATGGAAACGTTGTTTATTAAACATTGTATAACCATAACCCATCATTCCATGGACACTCTCAGGATATTAAAGAACTTCCCGTTAAACAGAAGCGATCAGCACTACTGTCCCCCCGTAGCTGCCAAAGTTGATTTCATACACTTCAGCTACTATTAGGCCTCATGCACACAGTGTTCGAAGGTGAGGCTGGGGATTCCTGCGACAATAACCTGCAGATTCTTGCGGCAGGAATCCTAGGTGTATCTTGTACAGATTCGGACACGGAGCCCATTCAAGTGAATGACAGGCTGACAGCGGCCGTTGTCTGTCCATGGAATAATTACTTCCGGATTGGGAGATATGGTTGTCCCTAGACACAGAGAGGAGGCTTTAGGAGGTAAGAAGGCAACCTCATATGGAAACGGTACTAGCACTATTTTGACATTGCTGTAAATCCAACAACATTCCTCTGCAGGGGTGTGGAATTCCTATCACCCGACACCCATGCAGTTCCATGGCGGGTGGCTTAAGGCTAAAGTTAAGGGCTAAATATAGCCCTTTACCTTTACAATTGTTTTCTATGTTACCTGTTCACACCACAATGTGGGTGTTATGCTGCATTATTTTGCAGCGCACTGAATGCCACCACAGGGCAGCGAACTGCAATGCTGGGCAGTGACCTGAATGGAATGTACACATTGTACACTCCAATAAAGTTTTTAAAAAAAATGTAAAAACAGTGACAGCTCTGACAATGGCCAATACCAAGCACACTGCCTGAGCTGCCACAAAAAAATGCAGCGTTTTAGCAAACGGGCCTAAAAGTAAAACCCTCACTTATTGGACCACAGTTCTGCAGCAGGAAAATGAGAGCAGGTTTACAGCTGCCCCTGCAAACACTTTAAACCACTTATGAGTCAAGTCAAATCTTTCAAAACACACAAACATTTACTTACCCCTTTCAGGGGTACTTTGAAGGCAATAAACCGGGATCCTGGAACTCGCGTTCCAATGGCTGTCAGGGACCGCCACCTGCAAAAAAATTTACAGCAGTTGTTATATTCAATCAGAATGAAAGCAAGAGCTGAGACAAATGTTATGGGTTGATCTAAAGCAAGGGTAGCCAGACTTCGGCCCCCCAGCTGTGCTGAAACTACAAATCCGGTCAAGCTTTAGATGACAGTCTTGCAATGCCTTATGGAACTTCCACAATAGCTGGATTGCTGAAGTTAGGCTACCCCTGGTCTAAAACCTGAAACCCTTCACAATATTAGCACTTTCCACCCCAATGCATATCAAAGTAAATGGGAGACACTCTCTCCTGTAGAGGTCAAACGATTGATTTAAATAAAACACACTATGGGTAAACACTGGGCAGTGTATGGGTAGCCCCACAGAGAAGCAATGAACACAAGGCCGCCAAACAGATGTGAGAACTTTAACATCACATGGTATTATTTCCTATAGAGGTTAACCACCAAGTTGAGACAATTAAGTCCCATTTATGATTTAGGTTTGCTTTAATGCACATTAGAGTTTGTGTGCCCCATTTTGTTTTTTAATCCAATCAGTCATAGGCCAACATTTGGTGCACATAAACAGATGTCAAAGATCTAAGTTTTATACTACTATTGTTGAGCTTGTGTACACAAGCATTGGTCTGCATCAGAATTGCTTCCCCCCATTCCAAATCAAAGGGAAGACAAAAGCATCCTGACCCAGCTTTGGTGGTACATAATAAAAGCTGTAAAGAAGCTCAGAATGGTCTCAAACTGATCTTAAATACAAACTGAATTCACATGAAAGTATTCTGCATTGGCCCATCGACACACAAATAAAACCTACACCGTAAAGCAGAACTCAAGGCAAACAGCCAAATATTACATATGGAATACATACACGGTGGTTATTTTACCTGACACAGTATTTGTAATTCTGTCCATCCTGTTTTGAGATTTCCACAGCTAATGACTCACACTGCCCTATCTACATGTCCCTCATCAGCACATTTGCATACAGACACCTGACTGGCTCCCAGTCCTGCCACTCTCCTAGTCCGAGTGCTACTGTGTAAAAGATTGCAAGAGGCTAATTCCAAGTCAAAATCCTGTACCTACACTAGCTGCATTAAAATTAAAAAAAAATACAATATGCGTCTTCTATATCTGCCTGGAGCTTAGCCTTCGGCCCCATTCACACCAGATCTGGTGCGTTGCAATCCGTTATTAAACAGATGCTAACGCAAGGGCACTGAAAAATTAATGGGTGTGAAAGGGACCAGTTCACAGCTCTGCAATATGTTCTGTTGCAGTACAATAATAAAAAAACAAAAACAAAGCACAGCGTAAGATAAAAACAGATGGAATCACAACGCAATGGAAGTAAAAAACAAAAACATAGATGTTTGTCCACTCAGGACATGTGAATGTAAAGGATTGGAAAAAAAAACAAAACAAAAAAAAACACTCAACGGAACAAAATGGAAGTCAACGGAGGTTGAAACCAAGCCAATGGACCCTCCGTTGACTTGCGTTTTCCTCCGATTTTGGTGAGAACATCTGCCCCAGGTTTTGATAAATTCCGCTTGCTATACTTTCCCTTTAACTGATCTGCCCACATTATGTAATACACTCCACCTCACTGGTGTTCTACATATCCCCAAAATTAGTATACTGTGGTGGCATTAGTGTAGTTTAAAAAACACTTATCAGAATCATAAAGGAGTGGGATAGTAACAGTTTAGGTAAATAGATGGCCTCTGTAAGCAAGACAAGTAAAAACATATGTATCTTGATGGCCTATCTGTGCAACAAAAAAATACAAAAATCTCAATAAAATAACTTGTTCATCACATATTCATGGTCCAGTGATACTGAATAGCTGGGATAGTAGAACTGGGGGTTTCAGAGCAGTTGTCATGATCACTCAAAAATTTCCAGTGAGGACAATTGGCCTTCTTGTACCAACACTGTAATTCTGGAACCCCATTGACATAACAGATGTTGAAAAACTTACTCTCTCCATGAATGGATACAGTTCAATGGACCTATACTCAAAAAAAAAAAAAAAAAAGGGGAATATATAAACTATTTGCCTGATTAGTATGCTAAAAACATAAATACAAATGTTTCCTTGATACGAGATCACCTAAAGCACTGCTCTCCGGCTCTGGTTGGATTTGGTGATGTTAATACTGTGTGGTCTGATGTTCTTCTGAGGGCTTGTGGGAGAAGAAGCTGAACCTGAGGACCTGCACTGCATGCAACGCTTAATTCATTATATAGATGTGTTATGTGACCCTCTACTGCTACTTCTTCTTGCCTAGCCCCGTCATTAGATCCCCAATCAGGGGACAGCTCTGACATATGGAAACAAAGACTTGCTCCTATACCAAGATGACTGACCACACACACAGAAGGTATGGAACAATGCAAGGAAAGCCAGCAATTGGGGGCATATTAACTGCAGGTAGACCACAGGCAATACTGGTGGCTAGTCATTTTGAAGTTGTGCCTAAAAAAAGGCAAGCAGGGGACAAAGTGAGGAAACAAAATAGAAGAAATTTATTTTGTAAGGCCATCTCTTAATACTAGATTTAAAACAATGAGCTAAGGAAAGAAACACTGTTAATGACTAAGGGAATGAGAAAAATGGTGTTAAAGTAGAGCTGCAACAACTAATCAATTAAAATCGATAATAAAATCGATGAGAATAGTTGGCAACTATTCTTACTATCTGTTAGTTGGTTGGGGGGCAAGGGGAGAGCGAGCAATTTTTTTTTTATGCAATCAAATAGTTGAAAAAATAAATCGGCAACTAATCGATTATGAAAATAATTGTTAGCTGCAGCCATAGTGTTAAGGACCATGTAAAACAGAAGACACTCAGACTGGTGACTGTACATATACTGTGGTGCTGGGAGTCTTATTTTTATGTTGAATCATGCATGACCCTACTCCTTAAGTGAAAAGTCTCTCTACCCATTGATGCCGACATTACTACATTCAGTGACTTCCCAATCTAACATTTTAATTTAAAAGGCTGTAATGAATGATCTCAAGGGCGTTTTAAGACCTTTATACTCAACCAGCGATCTTCCAATAATCCAAACTATGTTAGCCTGACCCAGTGGTAACCAAACTCTGTCCCTCCAGCTGTGGTGAAACTACAAATCCCATGATGCATCTCTCTCCGGGAGTCAAGTGAGTGGCTGCGAGAATCTTGCAATGCCTCATGGGATTTGTAGTTCCACTAGAGCTGGAGGGCCGCAGTTTGGCTACCCCTGGCCTAACCAGAGCAGTGGTTGTTTTAGGGCTCGAACCTGAAGCATCAGGACACTTTCTCTCACGTCATGTAATTACCCAGAAGAGAGTTTGAGCAATGCTGTTCAGCTACATGAAATTGCCAAGCATTAAAGTGGAACTGAACTCAAAAAAAGGCACCCAAGTAGCCTCTTAGCTGTATATCCAAAGTGTAAGACACTGCTGGTCTTGGGAGATTTAGTGATCCCACTAGTGTTCTGCTCATGGGTCTCATAATGAGAGGCTCTGACATGAGGCGGCAAATCTCTGTCCCTCCCAAAATGGCTGTTTTCCCACAGAGCCAGCACAGAACAAGGAATGGCAAGTCAGTAATGGGGAAAAGATCAGCTACTGGGAGATCACAGGCAAAGCTGTGGAGTAGTCTTTCGCCCTGATTTTTTTTTTTTTAACACAGGTTCCAGAGTTAAGTTCCTTTTAATGTATCTTTATTTGCATGCCTGGCAGTTGGCCAACACGTAGACATGGTAAAAGGTGATCTACAACACTCAAAATGCCATTGTATGTTATAATGAAAACTGGCCTATTAATGCCAATGCATTTTATTTTGCCCTAAAGGCATTGGCCTGTGGCCTCACATTACCTACCAGCTGGTATCTTGCACTATAAAGAGCTATGCTATCATCTTAGGTTGTCCTTTGAATTCCACCATAGTGCATGCAAGATGCTTATGTTACCTCCCACTCCAACTTCTTATTCAGCTATCCTTTCTAAATCTCAGAACTGGATGGACAGAAAAACAAATACTTTGCCAGATAGAAAAGAAAAAAATTAGAAAATCTGCAGATAATCTATAGGTGTATGACGAGCTTTAGTTGCCAAGTCCCTATAAGAAACTGGGACAGTCCTAGTGCTTGTTTGTTTATGTCAGCTTGCTGGGAAATCAGAATCAATCTTGCCATACAAGAAAAACACCAAGAATGAATGAAGACCTGTAGTGAGGAAGTACTGAGGCTGCCATTGCTGACCACATGGCTTAAGTAACCGAGTGAAAATGCAAAATGGTTTTGGAGCTTTGACTAGTTCTCATAGCATCAACACCAGGCAACTAGCATTTTCAATCAGGGGTCCCTGATTGAAAGTGCTCACAGTACAGATTTCCTTGTGTGCATTGATGACTACAGCATTATCCTTCTCTGGTCCTAATAATTCATCGGGGGGAAAAAACAAACTTCCAACAGAAGGCTGGAATGTACACTGGGCAAGTGCTTGGAAACGGTCTTGCAGCACGTGTCTGGGGTTGGTTTTATGTCTGTGAACAGAATTGGCGTATACACTGAGCAGGAGACTATATCCCATCAAAACAAAGGAGGATGTGTCTTCATTTCAGAAGTGTGGTCACTCCTTTTTTTTGCCTAAAGATGGATGCTCATACACCAGTAGTTTTATTTCAAAACATTTTTCAGAAAGTTTTGTTGATTTTGTAATAGCTAATGGGGTCAAATCAGCAATTGTTTTCAACTGTAGTGATTAAAAATAAAATAAAGCATGATGGAAACCTTTTCTCAAACTAGCAGAGAATGTGGCTTTTGTTCCGGGAAAGCAAATGATAAAACTACATTAAATTTCAGACATTTGTCAAGTCTCTGATGACTACTAAAAGGAGAACTATGAGGTGAGTGCTATTCATTTACCTCATAGTTCTAGCCGACCTGTGACAATGGGACTGTCACAGGTCGGCTCAGTAGATCGGGAGGTGAGCGAACACATACCGGGTTCGCTCACCTCTCGATCCTGTCACGGCTCTCTGCCGTGACAGGGGGAGGGGCTGGATTCCCCCCTCCCCGAGC
The DNA here is from genome assembly GCF_000935625.1 of Nanorana parkeri. NCBI lineage: Eukaryota > Metazoa > Chordata > Amphibia > Anura > Dicroglossidae > Nanorana > Nanorana parkeri. The sequence goes on along the minus strand of NW_017306621.1, from coordinate 64,001 downwards.
GCTGACTGGCGGATCGGACGGGGACGGGTAAAGCTGGCTCTGCCTCTAGATAGGCAGAGCCAGCTGTCACTCACGCAGCTGGGCAGATCCAGACAATTGTCGGGATCCGCTTCAGCGTCTCAGTATACCGCAAGAAATAGCTTGCGGTATAATGAGCTTAGGGTTACGGGAGGATGCTGTGTCCTCCCGTTACCCTAAGGAGAACTATGAGGTAAAACCTTAACCCCATAGTTCCCCTTTAAACGGCGACAAGATTTTTCATATGAACGTTTGCCTGAAAATCTACGAGTGTATGGCCAGCTTTAGATTTGCATATACCTTGTTTCCTTTACCAAGAACTGATTATGAGGAGTTGCGATTCACAAACCGTCATGGCTACCAGCCAAAGATCTGTTGTAAAATTTGGATCTTAGTTCTAGTCACAGAATATGTCTGCTCTCCGAGCACCACTCTGCAGTATTCCTTTTAGGGCCCATTCACACCACATCCAGATAATCTCCAGACCAGACTGTTTTCGGACCCAGAAATGCATCCCAATGCCATTTCTGACTTCTGTTCACACCAGCACAGTCCGTTCCAGACCAGACCAGAAAAATACTGCATGTATCATTTTGTCTGGTCTGGAAAATGGTGTGAACCTGCCCTAAGGGCCCATTCACACCACATCCAGATTACCTCCAGACCGTTTCCGGACCCAAAATGCATCCCAATGCTGCAGTCCGTTCCATACCAGAAAAAAACAGCTTGTCCTATTTTGTCTGGTCTGGAATGCACTGGAACTCATCAAAAACACATGGAATGCACCTGGAAGACCATTTTAAGCTTTAAAAAAAAAAAATGCACTATGTTCCAGATCTGGTCTGGAAAACGGTGTGAACCCAGCCTTAAAAGCAGGGCTGGACAAATCCCAGAAGCCAGTTATTCGATGTTCCAAAAATTACAGCTGGCAATTAAAGTGACACTAAACTCAGGAGTTAAATCTTGAAAATACATTCAAGTACCTTCACTATGAATCACTCAACTGTAGATCCTTAAATTTCCGAGTTCATGTTGACCCTGTCCTTCCTTCTGGAGGGTGACTACTTTTGTTCCTTGTGTGTGTTGTAAAGTAGCCACAGTTGTCACAAACAAGATACATTTTTGTTAATAGTGATGGTACTTGAATGCATTTTTAAGATTTAACTCTTGAGTTGAGGTTTTCTCTAGTTCTTGTCAATGGAGCTGGCACCTAAAAAAAATCCTACTGGCTCCTGAATTGGACAGACTGGCTCCTGAATACCATATTAATTTGCCCACCCCTGCATTATAGTATGCTTTACAAGGGGGCCAGAAGCAAGACACTGGGGCCAGAATTTACAATACATGATTTTTGGATGGCAACCACAGGGTAAATATAATTACACAATATACATATTACCCCCTTTACAAAAATCCACAAATGGAAATAGTTAAGTGTACAAAATGTTTTTTTCTTAGCTTTGAAAAGTGTGTGAAGTGCAAGAACATCTGTAGATTTTCTTTTAATTTTTTTCCAGGGCTCCATTGGATTTCTCTCTACTTCCTGTGCTCCTGACTACCTTTTACCAGACAGGAAGGGGAGTTCTGACAGCAAGTTTTTCTTTAGTAGAGCAAGGGATAGAACCCCTGTCAATGTTATTCCCGTATTCCTGTTTGCTCACCGCCTGTCCGGTAAAGCTACTGTCAACAGGAACCAAAAGAATCCCAGATAGCAGTTCTAATCCGTCACTTTAAAAATGGAAAGTAATATTTTTAAGCTTGGCATTCCCTTTATGTAGCCCTATGATGGGTGTGACAGGTATATTTTTAGGAGTTACTTTGACTTGTTCCATTAGACACAATTTCCTTCTCAGTTTTTCCATTCACAATGACTTGTATGGAAAAAATAGAAAAAACCAACTCGTGTTTAAACAAAAGCCTATATACATAAGCCTTATATGTTATGTTTCCATATCAAACAGCTCAAATACTATACAGATGTTTTGGTTTAGGAGAGTTGTCTTTGTACAACTTTAGTGTATTCTATTTTTAATGCTACTACACTGCATAAAAGGCAATCAGTGTCCACATATACTTTTAGATGACCAGCTTCAGAACCCTGGGTGCACCAAATCTTCCCCCAATGCCATATATCAACATTTTACTCCTCTTAAAAGCCTATCACTAGAATAACTGTCCAACCGGAACTTGTGGAAGGTGGCAAGCCAAATTTGCGCTACTGGGAAATTGAAAAAAATGGCCATTTACAAGTACAGAGGGCACCCAAGGTGTTGGAGGGGGTCCTGTAAAGATTAGTAGGCAACACTATCTGCCCATATTGTACAAAAGGGTCCTGTTCCTAACCTTTATACTTCTAGCACTGCAATCTAAAAGTGGATTAACTACCAGTCAGGCAAATGCTTTTACGAGACCTAAGATGCCAGGCACCACAATCCCATGTAACAAAAGATGCAATAAGAAGACTGTTCGGGAATATAAAGCTGAGCCTGGAACCTTGCTCTGTTATAAGGAAAGCAGGACAACCAGCGAAACCTTCTGCATCATAAAATATACGGATGCCTAGCAGAAACTGTCCTTCACAGGAAATACATCTAGGACTTGATGGCTACAGTACCAACAACTAAAGGTCAGGGCTGCCCCACACTATTAGGCACACTTGTCCTGACTAATTTAATTAGGAAAGCTATATGGTGGGTCTATAAGGCATCACTTAGCACATACAAGGCAGAAAATGAAACCAAAACGGAGAGGTACCAATACATTCCAACCTAATACAACTGTACTAAAAATCAATTTACCATTATATCATTGTTTTCTGTAATCCCCTACATCCACAACACACTGCAGAAGGGCAGACAAAATATATACTTCCTGAACCCTGTGTTGTGTATCTACAGCTTGCTGCATCACCAATCACATTCAAACCAGGCCTGAGTTTAATTTGTGAGTTTAACTATTTTTTACATTAGGCATCCTGTATGTGAAGCAGCAAGGTGGTGGTGCTACAATCACAAACATACATATGTAAGATCACTAAACTGCCACCAGAAAAGGCTGGGCTAAAAATGAGCACTACAGCTGTGCCTGGAAGAAAAACTGAAGTACTGAGGACACAGGCTATGAGCCATCTCTGTCTCATGGTTTACATTTTTGCTTCAGTGTTCCCCTTCAGGCTGGTTTCACCCAGCCCACACCAACGCGGCAGATCTTGGTGTAAACTGGGCTACTGGAAAGAATGGATTTCGGCTTATTGTGTTGAGCCTGCGTAGACCCCGATAGCTCAATCTACATGGTGTGAATGGACCCTCAATAGGACTGTGCATGTTATAAGAAATGTTTTACCTGTAAACAACTTAATGTCACTGTCCCCAAACTAATTCCCCCCTGAAAAGGTTTCCCTGCAAAATGAGACTATCTATATACTCTCACCCGTTCCCCCTCAGCTGAAGAGATTATGTTGCCCAAAGTCTGCTGGGAAACCAAGGCATCCTGGAGTGTCGATCCTCTGCAGTTCAGTGGTTTCTCATACTGAACTACATGTCAATACTGGATATTGTAATGACTTTGGAGGTAAGTGGGAGGAATAATGGAGTGCTGTGGTTTGGACACTCCTAGAATTCTCAATTTCCCAAAAAACTTTGGTGGAAGATTTAACAAATCGTTCAGTGGCGCAGGCAGACTGATAAGACGAATATACTATATTGCAGGGATACCTTTTTGCGGGTTGGATTTTTTTTTTCCAGCAAGGTCACTTAACAGATTGACAAAAAAGGGTAAAGAGTTTGGAGAAGGCAGGAGACGTGAACAATCTAGAACATAGCTAAACTGAAGTGAGCAGAATTAGAGAATTTTTCCAAATCATCTATTTTGGCCTAGATTGTTCACTTCTGCCTTCTCCAAACTCTTCACCCTTTTGTGATTATCCCTGTGAATGTATTTGAGGTTAGATAACAGAAAAAACATTTACATGCTGGTTAATGGGCTCCAGGAATCTGTCCAATCAGGGAATAAGATATACAAAATAAAAGCTCAAAAACACAAATTTTTAGTTTTTTATTAAAATATTCACACAAAATTACAAACATTTTGTTTCATGACAGATAATACATTTATGAAAAGTATATAATGTCATAGAAAAAAAAATGCAAATTATCCTCAAAGCAATTAACCCTCCCAAATCCTTACCAGGATAAAATGTCACAGGATTCCTTGTTCTAGACCAGTGTTGATCACCTCTCAGTTGACCAGACAGGTTATACTATCAGTCAAAGCAGACACCAAGCTAAAGCTGAATAGCCGATTGCCTGGAAAGGTGAACCCAATTCCCTAGTGTGCAATCTCTTCACACATGGCACACAGGTCTCAGGAGCAACCCAATAAAACAGAAACCTCTTAATTTATGCAAAGTGCAGCTGATCATCAAACAATCCACATGGGGTCAAAGTGGAACTGTGGGGATGAAGCTTCAGATAAATCAACGTTCCAGCTGTTAGGAACCTAGACCGCAGTCCTGTGAAACATCAACTGGTATCTAATTCCCGACATGTCTTGGCTGCAACCATTGAAAAGACTCTTTACAATGGTTTACATTTTTATCATAAAATATGCCCAACGTTTTTTGTGGCTCAAAACCAAGTTTTACCCAGCTGGGAACATTCACTAAGCTTGGAAAGGAGGGATTGCCACCATGAAAATGAAGGGCTTGCAGTATGAAATGTTGCTCAGACACTGCAGGCCACAGTCTCGAGTGTTAATGCTTTGCTGAGCACTTGTGTCAAGCTATTCTGCTCAACACTCTTTCTACAGTACACCCACTGAATAGAGCCCAGGATTTTAAGGCCCTGTATTCACAGAAATAAAGATAGGGCACTGGACCTTTTCACACAATTATATATCAACTTCATTCATCAAACAGATTATTCAAATATAGAGCACGGCAAGGGATTTTAAACATTCCTACACCAGGTTTTCATTTTCTTGCTCTTTAAATTAGAATGCCCTCTCAGAAGAATCCTCAACTAGTGGCGCAGTGAACCATTGCCGGCGCGACGCTGAGGGCACAACAGTTTACAAAGATGTGCATGGCGTGGCTGACTGCACTTTTTAAATGGTAGCAAATAAAAGGGTAAATAAGGGAGTTTCCCTTTTTATACTCACCATAAAATCATCAGTGTGCCTTTTTGAGGGACTCTGCTTGCACCAGGGGTAATATAGGAAGCTGGGAAAACTGAAAGGGCTGTACCCTCCAAACTATGTTTAGGCTTTCAGTTCATGGCAACAGTGAGAGGGAGCCAAAGGGCAAAAAGAGGGGTCTGCCGAGTCCCTAATAAACTATAAGAGGCAATCTATGCATTACCCTTCTTGATTAGTTATGCCTGTCCAAGCTCTCATTTAAGCATCTAAGAAATGTTCACATTTGATGTCCTATAAATGTCCACAAATATGAACAAAGTGCCTTCTATTAGGGCTAGTACAAACAACCAGGCAATTTGGGCATATAGGAACAGCTACAATTTTTGAAACAATAGTGTAACATAAGTGAATCTTTTTTTATTGTAGGGTTCAGGTAGACCAGTGGCAGATATGTGGTAGACCTGTGGTTTCCTTTCCACACTGGACACTTGGCTTCAGTGTTTTTCACAGTTGGGAAGGTGGCCGTTCGTTGGCCCATTTGGAAAACTTCAACAGAAGCATCTGCCCTTATATTCCTGCTAGCAAGGTGTGGCACAAAACAAATGTATCCACAAAAGCGGAGAGGATTTGTTGCCAGGTTTAGGAATCTGCACTGAACAGACTGTTTTACTACATGGTCCTACCAATCGCTTGCAACTGTAATACATTAATCTTCTGCTCAGACAGCACTGGGCCAGTTTGTACCTGAGCTCTGATCTCACAAAAGAATGTCTTTTTGAAAAGAAACATTTAGAAATCACAGACATTGAGTCTTCCGGCTTCAAGTTTCCAGAGTCCATAGGAAAACAAACTGGATATTCCTAGACATATAAATTTAAATGTGCACAAATCCATGTGGTGTGGGATCCCCCCACTGTTCAATGGGGCAAACTAATTATGAACAGAGATCGGAGAGTAAGAAAAGGCAGGGTGGGGTGTACGAGAAGTTGAGGCCTGGTTTTGGATGGGTTCAGCCAGTTAAGGGAAGGCATCATGTAGTGCATGCTCTTAAATTTCGTTAGATAAGTACATTTCAAGGACAGGTACACTATTAAGTGGAACGTCTGGCCCTGTATGTTACAAAAAAGTTAGGTTTAAAAAATACAGATTTTTTCCAAACGATGACTGCCAACATGTCCCCCGTAGCATCTACACTTCTATCCACCATTCTGTGGTAGCAGTGCCAAAATGGACGATTTTCTTTCTAGTTGACTACTTCTTGGAGATGGGATCGATTACTTGACAGCATATTCTGTCTGGTGACTGGACTACTGCAAATAAAAGCCTTTAGCTTTCCAAGTAACCATTGTCTGGGGTACCCAGAAGAGTCACTTCGTGATTTCAGGGCAGACATTTGAAGCTGGGACGATGTGAAGATGCAAAGACTCAATGATGGCCGCTTGGGAAGACAATAGAGCTGTCTGCTGACATCAATCTCCGCGTTGTTAAAACTTCACATGACCTACACCATGCCAAATTTGACTTGATACCACACAGCATGAGTGGCAGTTATACCTGCATGAGGATCACCTCTTCTATTTATCATGGCTTGCAGAATTTAGATGCTCAGTTCTAGACTTTGTCAGACAGACTGGCTATAGCACTGTGTGACTAAGATTCAGCCAATGGTTGTCAGGCTGGATCTGCTAGTGTCCAGAGCCATCACAAAATCTGCAACTGAACTTTAAGGATGCGACGAATATAGAAAGTATTACAGAGCAATGATATCCTTCAAAGGATTAAGAATACAACAAAGAGCACACATTTTAAAGATTTCCATCACCACAAAAAGATGTTTTCAGCAACATGGGAACATCCTATCATTTGATTTCCAAATCTTATTCCTGGCACATAAGAGAACACCAATTTTGTTTTGCAGAAAAGGAAATAGTTTTAACACCACTACAATACTACCAGCAATCGTCAGACTCCAAGAATCAGGATTTAGTGTCTTTGTTTGTACCCAAAAAGACAACAGCGCAAGCCAATTTAAACCAAAGCAACCATCAACCAGTAAATGTTTTGTGATGGTTTGTTAAATGGCTGCCCATACACATTTGACATCTCAATGGGTAAAAACATCTGGTCATCCATGGCTAAAGCCAACCAACAATATCTGACTGCAGGTATTGTGTAAGAAAAGCTTATATAGATAAGGTTGTAGATGGTCGTTTTATAAGTGCCGCCTTCATTGTAAACAGGACATCCAAGCAGATTTCTGTCAGTTTCTAAATTCAGCATTACGCCATAAACTCCCAAATTAGACCTCAACTCATCTGCAATAGTAGGATCATGCATGGGTATCCGACGCCACAAAGCAAACCGTTCCTGCTAATCAAAACAAATGCAACTTACAAAAGTGTGACGGTTCAACCAATGCTCAAATACCTACGTCATTTAAAGCCAACAAAAATAGATAAAGCCAAGCAGATAATAATAGACCGCTGATCTCAGATAAATTCACAAAAACAGATGGAACTTGGGAGGGGGGATAAAAACCTACTGCGCCATAAAAATAAACCTGCATAGTCTGAAATCCAGCATGGCTGTTCTAAACGTTTATAGTAACAATAAGCTTCTGCAAACGTAGGGCTGGATGGACACATCCAAGCAGATGTTACGAATCGGAACTTACCTTGTAGGCCATCTCCACAACTTACCTTGTAGGTCACATCCACAACTTACCTTGTTGGCCATTTCCATCAATTATTTACATACCTTTATAAACATCAGTCAACATCTAAGCAACCATCTATGCATGAAACGTTTTCTGAAAGGCATCACTAAACTGCAAGTGTCCGCAATCACTGTGCACTTACAGATAGCTCACCTTGCATGGGATCAGTTTAAAATCCTTAAATTGGACGCGGCCCACATGGTTACACGTATATCTGCAGGATTGTCAAACTTGGCAGAATAATGATTATTGATCATTACTCTATATGTAGGATGCAAAATGTATGCCAGAAATCAAATCAGAATTCATTAGTAGTGAATATTGTGCACCAAGGCCCATACTTACCTTTGGAGAAAAAAATACCTACCTTGGCACAAAGTGCTCTTAAAACAAATTTGGTCTGAGCTCTCAGAATAGAATCCCAACAGCACTGTTGACATACCTGTGGCCTAGAGCCCCCATGGCATGGGTAAAGCCTACACTTTCCAGAAGCTGTCCCAGACAAATCCCAGGGGACAGATAGCCCACCATACCAAATTTTGATTAACCACGCCACAGCAGGTACACACACTTGTCTGTTGTAGCCAGTGCTAGCTGCAACTTCAGCAGCACGGGAGGCTCTTGCATGCAGTCTACACTGTGGAAAGGAACGGTTCATGGACTGACAGACCTTCTATACCAGAACAAGGAAGCACCCAAAACTTCCCAATTTTAAAAGGAATGGCGCTAACGCACGTAACTTGCTCTAACTTAAGACGTGGTAAGAATGCACCACAGGGCAAGTGTGTTTCGGCCCTAAAGCTATCTTAATATCTTGCTGAGACATAAATAAAATGCCTTTTCTGAAGAATACTCCATGCAACCTCTTGAGCAGGTCTCATGGCAAAATATCTTGGAACCTGATCAGTGAACGAGCTAGAGGCAGTATGCAGCAGCATGTTCTCCAAGTAGGGCAAACTTTTTAGCCTTTCTGTTGCTCAAATCAACAAGACTGGCAAGATTTGAGTATAGTTCCCTTACAAGGACCAGCAGGAACCTACGTGTGACCACTATAGATGGCCAAGTAGCCTCCTGACAACACAGGAAGCACTCAGACGACGCAACTAAACCCTATGCACAACGCTGATGTACTTGGGTCATGGACAGACTGAAGTCCAGGTTCAATCACCAGCACGCTATGGGTTTTATTCTGAAGGCTCACTTGACCACCCAATTTTTGGTTTAGAGTGTCATCCATTGATCGAGAACTACAATGGTTTCCATCAGCAAAGAATGCTGGGAATAGTAATACGTAAATGGAAACATAGTGTGTTTTTTTTCAATAAGGCAGCCAATGTGAATGTAGTAGCCACCAGCAAATCGGACTTCTGTTTAGACAGGAGGGAGAAGCCAACAGATCATGAGATGCTGGGGGGGGGGACAGGTTATAGCAACTTACATAAAGGGAGGATGGGTCTCAGACAGTCCACATTTCTTTTTGCAACCTGTTCTATGGTGTACAATCCACCACACAGGCCAGGGATCAATGCCCACCAGGGAAAGCTTTTTCCCTCAGGGTCCATTCACAGTAAAGCAATGCATTGGTGTGTTAACGGGCACATGAGGGTAATATGGTTTGCATTTTAAGAGCCCGTTCATGAACATAGATAGTGCATGGTATATATGTTGTATATTGAGCTCCACTGTACAATGTACACACCGAGCAGGTGAAGTGTGAACGAGCCCCTGATGAGGTGCCCAGACATGCACCATACACCTAATGTAGGCCTCGGCCAACCTATGCAGTATGTTTATGTGGAGACCTTTTTGTGCCATCACACCTAGCTTGTATAAATCGAGTAATTTGATTGGAGGACGCGTAAGACTGTACTGTCTGAGAGCACCCTTCCCTAAACGAGGCCTAGTTGTGATATTTCATCCAGCAGATGTACGTGTAAGAGCACAGCGGACCGGCCATACTCACCTCTCCGGGATGCTGTTCTTCTTCACCATGCTGCTGGCACAACGAGACGACCAACGAGAGCGCGCTTAGATCGGGCGGCGAACGTACCAAGCAACACGGCGCCCCCTATTACCAGGGCGGACCGGAGAGCTCAGCTACACACAGAGGAGGGGGCACTCTCCTCCGTACACTGCGCACAACTAACAACACCCTGACTGCGTCTGCAAGTGACCGACAGCACACACCGGACAGCAACCTCGCCGCGTCTAATCACTGTGAAAGGATTGCTAGGCCTTCCGGTGACGTCACGGCAGTACGCCGCTCTGTACGGCGCATGTGCGACACCTCCCACTACTCCGAGACTTACGCAATCAGTGTAACGCAGTCAACTCCTGCGCATTGGAGTGTTTTGTGCCTTCCTCATTACGCAACTAGCGTAGCGTATTCAGCTTCTCTACAATGTAATGTCCATGTCCTGCTCATTACGCAATTAGCGTAGCGTATTCAGCTTCTCTACAATGTAATGTCCATGTCCTGCTCATTACGCAATTAGCGTAGCGTAGTCATCTTCTCTACAATGTAATGTCCATGTCCTGCTCATTACGCAATTAGCGTAGCGTAGCCAGCTTCTCTACAATGTAATGTCCATGTTCTGCCTATTACGCAATTAGCGTTGTGTAGTCAGCTTCTCAGCGCCATTGGAAGAGCTGAATGTTAATTGTTTTCTCTCCCGATGCTTAGAATGTGATGTGTACACACCATACCACAAGGCCAAAACTGTGTTTCAGTAATATGTAGTTTGCAAATTAAAATCTATTTAAACTCTGCCAATAAACTTCTCTCATTTGCCTCTTTTTTTGGTTGGTTGAAGCTCTAACACACGAGCGCCCGTAAGCTTATGACGTAGATTTTAACCTGCCAGGGAGCCACAAGTGCTGCGTATAGCCTCCCATATAAGTCATTGGTGTTGTAGACCCGTGTACATGCGCAGGTAAGCAGGGAAGCCATCTCCATGCTCCCTCGTCAGCAGGTGACGAGGGAGCATGGAGTCAGCTTTCTGGCCACTCAGGAAGCCGGGCGCTGTGTAATGACTCGCAGCCCGGCTTCCTGATACCAGAAGCTCAGGTATCGGGCTAGGAAGTGGAGCATTTGAGCGAGTACGAGTCCTCGCCCAAATATTCGGCATCGGCACCTATACCAATACCAGTATCCGTGCATCCCTACTGCACAGCTCTGCATATGTGTGTGAATGAGGCCTAATTGTACAATCTTCTTCAGATCTACCAACATCTAGGTAGTGCAGGGGCCTGACTAGTTTAAGTGGGTTGGTTAGGTAGGTCCTTACATTACATAGTTGCTGATAAATTAAAAGAAGATTGTACAAACATTTACAACAAGATTGTAATGTGTTTGGTCAGCTTAAAGCTGGGTTGAGAATCTCCCCTTTCCGACCTGTTGTATTCAAGCAGCCGCAGGTGCGCAGTTGTTTAAAAAGCCCAAAGAGTGACTGCACCTGATTGGCTGCACCTGATTGGCTGCAGTCACCGTACGGTTGACAATTTGCACCCTGACTGCTTCAATTTCTCAGTTGAAGTTTGGCAAGCTGGATGGGACCAACAACTTTCAAAATTTCAATTTCAAGCCTTGTATTTTGCAGTTTAACCAGAATGAAAATCAAGCAGCTAGAGGTGCCTGCACAAACACTTAGGAACCCCTAAACCAGCATGAGCACCGTGTTATGCCAATAGGGACTGAAGACCATGAAGTAACATTTGCCCCCATAACTATAGACAATTATGTCTAGGAGGGGGCAGTTCACTGGATTCGGGCTGCCATCTTTGCTTCAAGGACAGAGGGAACATGAGATGTTTTGGAAATGTGTTGAAAAATCCACAGTGACAGCTTAGAATTCCTGTGCTGCTTATATGAGTTATTTGATCAGATACATTAGTCAGCCTTTTAAATCAGTTATTGGGATCTGCCCAGTTTTTCACATATTTTAATGTGATTTTAATTTTGCTTTGATGTATTCATTCAATGATAATGTACATTTTAATAGCAAATTTATTTAATCGGATGCAATTAAATACCAACAGTCCTAATTCTTCGAAGTATTCATGTTGTGTAAGCTCCCCACCTAGTGGAGAAACATTGCACTGCAATCTAGATAACAGAGAAGGCTCTGGAATATGTGTGTAGTACTTTGCCCAATAAGAAGATCATTATGGGATGCCCATTATAAAAGCAATCTAAAGACTAAGACCTTTGTCAGTCCAACAAAATAGCTCCAACTGTAGACCCTGAGCTGCTTTCTCAGTACAACTGTATGTATGGTATTCAAATATATTTGCAAAATGCTGGTGCTACTTACATAAATGCATTGTAAGTAAGTCCCTAAGCATCTAGGGCACATAGCAATCATATTATTTGCTACTGAAGTGCACTGTCACAATTCTGCTCTTCAACAATTGGCCTTATATCGGCTAGTAGCTGTGAGCAGATGTGGTAAATACATGAACTCACATGAGTCTTAGAACAGTATAGATGACTGTTATAATTAATTGTATAAAAGGTAGTTTTAGCCTGAATAATTGTACTTGCAGCTGCACAGGGGCATCTAAAACCTTGAGGCCCATTAAAGGTAGGGGCTGCCTCTAATGGGCCCAATAACCTTAGTGGCACCCTGGCTGGCTCTTTGGTCTGTGGGTGGTTGGAGTGTGCAGGACCCAAAAATAATAGATTGAGACTGGAGATTCTCCTTATAGTGCTGTATTCAAGCCAATGGGGACTCAATGAGCATGGCCTGTGTGGAAAATAATTTTGCCAACTAAAGCTAATCTGGTGTAAAACTGATTAGACAAACCTTGCCCAATTGTTATTTTTCTCGCTCTGATCAGTTACAACCAGAGGTGTCTGACCTTCTGGCCTGCTTCATGGGCCTAGGAGCAGTCAGATTGTGTTTACATGTATGTACAAGACGCTTGACCTATGGAGACAGAAAGTATATATCCTGCCTTGATCATGGCCCCTGATAATTGGTTTGGAAGACCCCATCTTAGCTGTATAAGTAATCAAAATGATCTGTGTCATAAATATCTCTGCGGATGAGTTTGAAAATTGCAGCTGATTACAAATTACCCATGATCAATTGTCATATGTAAAACAATGTCAATATTTTGCCAAAGGAAAACGATGTGGCCAACAAACTGAAACACAGGAAAGATCTGACGGATGCTATGGGTGAATAAGAGGAAGTAAAGTATAAGTCATCCTTACAAAGGATAATGAAATCTCAAAAACATGTAATGCAATATTTAAGAATGGAAATTTCCTCTAAATGTATAGACAGTGAGATAAAAACGATGCTTAGGAATGATCCCAATAACACATCTGATCCTTATCTCTATAGCCTAACCCTTTACAACACACTGTACCAATCATACAGTATATGTCAAGAAAAATCAAGTGTAATGTTTTTTTTAAATACTTATATTTGATTACTCCTTCTTATAACCCTGTGCATAAATATGTGGGTTTTGAAACCATTTTTAGAAATGTACGAAGTCTGAAGAAGGGATCTAAGGAATCCTGAAAGCTTACATATTTAATAACTTAAGTTAGCTAATAAAGGGTATCTCTTGAACTCCTGTCAGGAGGTATCGTCGGCCTGGGCCCGGAAGCGGAACCCACTGGCAGGAACGGGCCGTAGTCCGAAAGCGAGGTACAAAAGGGGCAATCCAAAGGCTAAGTCAAAGTCCAGTCCAGGTCGAGACAGGCAGCTTGGTTCAAGAACGGGAAGGCAGGCCAAAGAGTCAGCAACAGGAAGTCAGACGAGGGGTTAGGAAATAGCAGCAGCAGCAGCAAACACAGGGGGCTAGGCGATTGCACCATGTAGGTAGAGTAACTCAGCAATGAGCCAGGGCTCTGACTGGGATTTTTTACCCAGTGGGGAATTAAGGCCACCCCCTGCTTGTCGAGGCAACCAGGAGGCTTCTCCATCCAGAAGCCAATGACAAAGAGAAAGGCAGGGTGTGTGCTGGGAACCTCCCCCAGCAAGGCCCACACCTGACACCAGTAATGGGCGCGCGCGCCCCCATGTACGCGCGCAGCCTGTCCACCGCGCACACACCCGCTGCACATTATGCGCATGCGCACCCGCAACCCTGGCGCCGGGAGTCCTGCCAGGAAGGAGAACCTGTGCCCTATGCCGCACTCGGCAACGCTGAGGAGTGGTAAGACCCCTGGTACCCTGACAACTCCAAACTTTCTGTAGAGATGCACATAAAAAGTTTGGAGTTTATGTGACACCATTAAATGGCATCAGAATGATTTGGAAACCTTTTCAGAATTGTATAAAGCCTGAAGTTATCTAAGAAAACGAATCACATGTATTCCAAACTTCCTGCATTGCTTGATGGCTAGCATGTTACAAGACTCTACTACTGCCAGAGAGTCAGTTCAGACTTTGCTAAGTGTACTAATGCTGGCCTAATATAATGCAATTATACATATGGTTACCTTGAAATCGTATACTTGCTTTCTTCATATGATGCTATAGAATACCTCTTTTCTTGAGGAAGCTGACCGTGAAGCGCGTCGAACTGAGCCACAGCTAATCACTGATTGAAGAAAACAAAGACTATCTCTCCAGATCATTTTCTTGGCAGATGAATGATGTATTGATTGTAATGAGATTGTCATAATAAATACCAGTGGTCTAAGGAGGTAACTATGGCAAATGGGGAGGTCTGAGGTTCAATGTAACAAGTGTTGTTAGCTCACTGTATGTAATCAGTATACAAGTTATAAACAAAATACGTTTTCAAATCAAAACCAAATTTAATGTTTTAAGAAAAATATGTTTTAAGAATTGCCAAGTATGTAAAGATTTTTTACAGAAGGGGTGGGGTGCCTAGATAACCCATCAACCCAACTTGGGTTCCTTATTGTTACTGCTAGAGATCTATGTATAAATGTGGTTAAAGCTGAACTTCACGTGGATCAGAAAAACATAATTTGATGTAGCTGTGAATTAATAAAAAAAGTAGATGTATCATTACATGCAACTAGCAGAGGTTCTTGAATATGGCCTGGCATTAGCCATCTGACATTCAATATACAGCAGCCATTCAGACTGGGAAACGAAGGTGTCTCTAAGAGCCAATCACGCACTGCTATTTGCTGACAGTAACAATGCTGACAAGAAGAGAGGGTGGTGTGACGATTCATCATTGTGCTGCAGCAAGTTTATTGTCCATTTAGCAGGGTGTGGATGAAGAGGAGACAACCCTTTATTTCTCAAAGGATGTAAATCCAAGGACAAATATGTAATATATTGCAACTTACCAGTCCCTAGATGTGGTGGGTGCATTAGTTTTCATTTTTCAGGCTAATTTTTCCAGGAAGTACCAAAAATGCCTGTTGCCAGAAATGCTATGTCTTTGAAGTAAATAAGTATAGCCAGCCTAGGACAGGAAGTATGTTTTTTTTCCAGCATTAGTAAGTGAAAATAAAAGAAGAAAAACCTGTAAAAAAAGAAGAAAACAAATGCAGGGACCACATCTAAGGACTGGTAAGCTGCAAAATACAATACTTTTGTTTTTGGGTTTAGTTAGGCTTAAAATCTAAACCAGTTACTTCACCTAGCGGTTTATTGTAAACACGTACCATAACAGAATTACCTGCTATTTGAATTTGTGTGTCCTTAAGAGCAACCTTTCTCAACCAGGGTGTTGCGGCACATCAGGGTGCCTTCTGACTTCCACAGGGGTGCCTTCTGACTTCCACAGGGGTGCCTTAAAATTTTGTAATGGTTGGACTCTGATGTGAAGGGGGCTTTTGGTGTGAAGGGGAAACTCTGATGTAAAAGAGGGGGGCTCTGGTATGAAGGAGGGAGCCCTAATGTAAAAGCAGGGGATTCTATTCTGACAGGGGGCTCCTGAATTGAAGGGAGGACCTTGATATGAAGGGAGGAGTCTCAGGTTTAGGCTTTTTGTGTGGGGTCTGCCCTTACGATCCACCATATTTTAGACTGGAGTGCCTTGAAATTTTGCATACTTTTAATGGGTGCCATGATTGATAAAAGGTTGGGAAACACTGGTTTAGAGCAGTTTAAAAAAAATATTGATTTTAAGTATCCTTAAAAGGTGGGCAGTCCAAATTAAAATCCATGGTAATCTTACAATGCTTTATAGTCATTTTTAAAAGTATAAAAACATTTGAAAAAGTAGAGATATGCATTTTGTTTTATTCTGGATGGATATTCGTACAAATCTCCTTAAATTCGGATGCATCTGAATTTTCAAATTTGAATGTGTCTGAATGTGAACAAATCCAAATGTTTGTTTTGAACAAAATTCGGACGGATCCGAATTTTGTTTAAAGCTCAAGATCAAACATGTGACTGTACTCTGGCCAATCAGATTTTTTGTTTTGGCTTTTGGGGGTTGCATTACAGGCATGGTCATGTGACTTTGTTCCGAAATTAAAATTTGGATTGTTCCGAAACGAAATTCAGACAGATCCGAAATCTGAATAACGAACCGAATCGAATTTTGGATCCAAAATCTTATAAGGAATATAGGATTTTGGGAATAAGGAATAAAAATCTTAATCAATCCGAAATGAAACAAATTTTTGGTGGGGTTACATGTCTATTAAAAAGTTACTTTATGTGAAGGATCTAGAAACTCAAACATATGTATTTAAAATTAAATCCAGCTGGTCAGAAAGTGAAATATTTTAAATGTATGTTGCCGTGCAGTCTATTTAGTGCTCTGCTTAAGCCACAATTGGACACATAATAGGGGCGCTTTTATGGGTCTTCGGGACAGAAAGTTAGGTGTGTGTTTTCTGTTTTTATAATCTCTCAAAATGTGTAAATATTCACCCACAAATGTTATTTGTTTATAGCACGGTGTATTTTATATTTAGTGGTATTTAAAATTAAATTATACAGCCCCACGATTTCCATAAAGTTAGCTTTAATATGTAATACATTTGATATACCCAAAGATCTAGATAAGCCATATTAAAAATAAATCTGGTCAACATGGCCCAGGCAACAAATCTTAGGCTATAGGAAAGACATAAAGCAAAATACACACATGCACACAACACCTAAACCCAATCTTGTTAAAAATTCAGTGGTACAAAGAATGTGGAAACCATACAGAGGTCCTTCTCCCTGAAATATACGCGTTCACGAAAGTAGTGCTGTATGTAAGGATCTGCAAGGAAGTATGAATTTAACCTGCAACTAGGAGAAGAAGGCTCAGTGCTATAATGCTGTATGTATTAACATAAGAAAATTCATACAAATATAATGTGTTTAGTGTTAAATTAAGGTAAACATATACAACATGAAATATTATAACAGAATTATTTCAAAACATTGAAGAACTTTTGCTGTATCTAAGGATCTGCAACGAAGTATGCATTTAACCTGGATTTTTCTTCCTATATTTACTTATATAAATACTACAGTGCAAAGCTTACCTTTTTACATTCACGCTGTGAAATTATAATATTATTAGCATGTATTGTCGAAAATGTTGTATTTTAATAATATAGTAAAACGTATTGTTTCATTTTATTATTCTTAAAAAATAAAAAGTAATAAAAAAAATTTAACTGCCCAGTTCTATAATACTGTGTTATGACATAAGAGAATTCAGCAGTAAGTACAAATAAAATGCGTTTAGCATTACTCGAGGTGAACTTATACTGCAGGAAGTATTATAACAGAATTATTACAAAACATTGTAGAACTTCTGCAAAATTCTCAAACTGTTGATGCAGTAACGGCATCTCAGAATCTGTATAAAATGTCCCAGACTCTGGAAATCAGTTGGAGCTGAATATACTATTCGGCAACAGATGGTCTGCTTTGACTAGACCGTCTGCAAACCTCTAGTCTAATATTCTAGGATTGTGCAGACACCTTCTGGGATATCAGTGCCCTCTCTGACATGGGGCTGGCTCTGTTCACTAAAGAATGAATAATTAAGTAGACCGGTCTAGCTAACTTAACCTATCAAGAGAAAGCACAAAATAAGAGTGGACAATTTTTTAATTCAAGCTAAGAATGAGTTCATTGGAAGCTGTTTTGTCAAGATTAGAGATTATTATTATTATACAGGATTTACATAGCACCAACAGTTTGTGCATCTAACTGAAAATCAGTAAACAGAGAAGCATAAGGAGTTTCCATGCCCCTGAGGCATAGAGGTCAAAGTTGATATAAGAGAGCAAATTATTAGTCCATGAAAAGATTTCATATTTGGATTGCATCCTTGACAATAGCGTTCCTTGTCAATTGATTTTCAGTCCTTGGCAATAGCATTCTAAAATACAGTGTAAAGGCTTTGACTGGATTCACACCAATTGCATTTTGTTTATCTCATGTTAACATGCAAAATACACTTGAGTTGATGTATGTTTTTTTCACTGCGGTGATGTATAGTTTTTTTTTTGTCTGGTTAACAGCTGAAGCCAAAATACTTCATTTCATTTTCCTTAACGTACACTGCAATGCCTTCTAACATGTTGTAGATTGTTGCTCTTTGTTCAAATGTAGCATATTCCATTTTCACCCAGCGCACTCCAACAAGTTGTTGGTGTGAAGTTCCCAGTTGGAAACATTAGATTGTAGCTTGTCATTGGGTTGGGCATTGGTTGAGCAACATAGCCCAATGCATGCGGTGTGAATGGACTCTTAGTTTACCCAAAATGGATATTTCAGCTTGTGGTTGATACTAGAGAGTTAAACTATTGTTTCTTATGTCTCTCAAAAACTCTACTGGCACAAATCCTAGACAGGACTGCACAGCTGTTGTGGCCATTATGGAGGAGTCTCACTCTCCCTGTGGGAATTTTTATTTACTTTATATTGGGCAGAGTGCTGCCAGAGGAGTGGGAACACTGAAAGCCCCATTGTGGGTGGGCGAAGCCAATAACTGACCCATCAAACTATAACTCCACCTTCTTGACAAAGTAATGTAAGGCAATGCAAAGAAATAATCAGCTTTGCAACTATTGAGGAATGTTCAAACCCAGCAGATAATTTACCACACAATAAATACCTTGCATAAAATCTGCATCATGTTAAAATATCAAGTTTTATAGGTTTCCTAAAATTTAGAAGACATGAGAAAGACCGAGAGAGACAAACTCGTGAAAACCCCAAAATTATACAGATTTTTGGTTGAAGTGACCTATTGTTAAAATTCACACTCTACATTAATCGGGTACACATCAGGATTATCAAATGTTGCTTTTTCTCCAACAAAAAAATTTCTGTACCTCAATTCCCAGCCTTGCCAGTCTAGATCACATGGACTCTGGCTACCATTACTTCCAATCATTACTTCAAAGTAGGGATGTCCCGATGCCACTTTTTTAAGACCAAGTACAAGTACAAGTACTGGCCCTCATGTACTTGCCGATACCAATTACCGATACTTTCTCTGAAAGGGACAGGTGGCATTTTTTCAAAAGCAATACAGAGAATAAGGTATCACTGTCGAATGTCTGATGGGGAGTGTAGTTCCCTCGGTAACAAGTGGAACCCCTCAGGACACGGTATCAATAGTGGCTACGATAAGGAGGGGTTAGGTTGGTAGCACTGCCCACGATACTGTTGGAGCGTGATGGGATCAGTAGCTGTCACACCTGATTATCAGTGGAATGGTATAAAAGTTATTGCATACAAGTACAAGTATTGGGCCCGATTCCGATGCTAGCATCGGTATCGGGACATCCCTAGTTAAATATCTATTATAAATATTAAAATAATTGCTTTTAGTACTTTTAGAATCTCAAAATATATAATATCATTAAAATATGTATGAGGGTACTGTCATTTATGCTGTGGAACTAAAAATATGCTGATGGGGTCAGATCAATTGAACAGTCAAAGCACATTCATAGGGTCACACACTTAGGTGAATTTATTAAAGGAGTGGAAACTGTTTACCTAATGAAGTGTATGTTCACTTAACTAAGTGAATATGTGCCCCCTGTGTTCAGGTTATTATCCATTCAGGTGCTGTTTTTTTTAATAAACCTTTCACACGATTGGGTATTGAAAGTGAACACAATTCCATTTCACTTATCATACAGCATAAAAATATGAATGATTGTTTCCACCAAGGTTCAAACATTCATTAAGACAATTAAACACAGAGAGGTTATGTATTAGAAGAAGATTATTCACTACCAAGCGCAACATAATTGCTCACATTAATCACAATTCCACTTTATTCACTAAACTAAGTGAACATTGTCTTGTATATTCATTTTAATAAATTCAGAGTGTCCACTCCTTTAGTTAAGCAAACCTATGGCCTTGCTCATCCATTAGCTCACAACATTCTATGAAGGCATGGTTATTTATGAATGTGAATGCACCCATAGCAAGCAACCCTATCGCAAAACAGACCATGGCACATTTATAAACCAGCAATGCAAATGCTTAAACACAACAGAGGCAAACAATAGAAATGCCCCAAATTCACATACCTATGTGTTGTGGAGTGTATACATGGAGACATGTCAATCAGACTGGCGTGTGATAAATAAAAAGACTCGATGTTACGTGCCGCCGCTGGAGTAGGAGGCGGCTATCGGTCCTGTAGGCGCGAGGAGAGTCTATGATACACTGCTGTGGGTGGAGATCCAGGTGGAGTCTTCTGGGCAGTCGCCGGCCAACCACATTAGACCCCACCTGGAGCTCCGCCCACAGCAGTGACGCAACGCTCCTCCAGCCTGCCCAGAGGACACCAGCCACCATGGAAGGTAAAAAAAACAAAACAGTGCAAGCTTCGGTGCTAGGCATCGGGGCATTTTGACAAGTACAAGTATATGGTATATCTGTCCATGCCAAGAGGGTTGTGGCATTGTGTGCAAAGGTTTTGCGCCTATAGTCTAAATTAATAAAGATACAGCTATAAGTACATATGTAAATGCTTTTGGTTGACTAAAGTGAGGTGATATGCTTTGAGAAATATGTAATCACTACATGTTGAGATGAATGGAATGAAATACAAACATATTTATTAAGTACAATTGTATTAATCTAGTTAGCACTCCCTGTGGTGTCCACGCTGTTTTCAGCCACACATCCTAGTCTTCTGTATTTCCTTTCAGTTGCCACAGCATGCCTATTGAGATGTATATGGAGCATATGGGTAAAAATGAATCACAATGCAGCATTCATGCCATTCCAGTCAGTAGGGGGCCTGGAGCACCTCATGTAAGAGCCCAATGGAGAGAACGCTTTACAAATTCTTTAGAAATGCACTATACAATACTGTTATACATTCAAACATAGATACTGTAAAATAATTGCAATACCCTGATTAATGCATTTTTTTCCGCATAAACAAAGGTTATTAAGGTCATAAAATGTGTAAGGAGACAAAGCAAAGGGAGAATATGCAATCAACAAGTATGTACATGAACAGCTTTGGAACGAGGGAGCCAAAAACAAGGGTGAAAAATGAGGCAACGTGACTATGATAAGGGATTGTTACATTATGGAAATTTGTCCCGTGTCATATGGGGAGAAAGGTGTAGCAGAGCCAGGAAAGGAATGCCTAAAGATATAAAAGAGACACTTGTAGGTCTGCTTAGAGGAAAGGATGTTATTAGGAAGAGGAGTAGCTGTAAGTAGACATGTGCACTGCCAAAAAATTCATTTAGTTTCGTTTCGTTTTAAATTCGGATTTGTGTTATTTCGTTTTTCGGGATTCGGGTGTGAAAGTCAATTCGGATTCGGAATTCGGATTCGGACGAAATTCGGTAGCGGTAGTTCGAACGTTCGTTTCGTTTTAGTTTCTTACTCGTTTCTTATTCGTTTCGTTCGTTCGTTTGCAGCAAAGTGACATTTGAGGGGGAAAAAATGTTTTTCTCCTTCTCTAATGTCACTTTGCTCCAATGAACGAAACGAATAAGAAACGAATAAGAACCGAAAACGAAACGAACGTTCGAACTACCGCTACCGAATTTCGGAAATGGAAATTCGGATTCGTTTGCATTCGTTATGTCTGTAATTCGGAATTCGGATACATCCGAATTTCCGAAAATGCGTCCGAATTTCGATTCGGAACGGAACGAATTGCACATGTCTAGCTGTAAGTATAATTTCCCTTAACAGTGTAGAGGGTCAGATTAAGAGAGGCAGTAGATTTCATATGGATGCCTGAAAACATGATGAGTGACTATTGTCCAGTTCGTGGTGTCCTGAGAACAGGAAAAAGGGGGCATTAAACTAGGCGGTGCAAAAAACGCTTCTGCTTTTTACCTGTACAAGAAAAGATAACTGCACAGTAGTTATTTTTCATCATTACACTCTGCTACAGAATCGCGACAGTAAATATGGGATGATTTTCTTACAAGCTGGAAATAATTTTGCTGTATATTTGCCAGTTTTCTCAACCATTGCCAACTGTTTCCCTTACTGTTTCCTAAAATTATCATTCATATTCTTTCCATCCTTTAAAATTGAATAAAAAATATAACCTGTATATGGGTAATGTTAAAATGGAACCCCCGGCCAAAACCTTTTACATTTAGTTTTGGATCACGTAGGGATTTGGAAGAGTATCTGTCAGGTAATTGTTGCTTTTTGTATCTCCATTTGGAAGATCTCCACCTACTTATTGTCTCAGTGACTACACAGGAACAATCTCCCTAATGAAGATAATAAAAACCTGAAACCTTCCCCACTGTGCAGTTAAATCTTTATAGGATCGACGGGTATTTTTGCACTTATAGAACAGATATGACAAAACAACAATATCAATGGTATGGCAAAAAGGAGCAAATACGAGAAGCTCACTGTTAAGCTGGCCACACAAGGTTCGAATTTTTCGATCAACTTTCGTTAAAGGAGCCTGGTGGAAAATTGTTGGCCGAACGGTTGTTTATTCTTAGAATACTATAGCCCAGCAGGGGATATTTGCCCATCCACACTGTTAGGAATCTGTTAGACTTAATCTTTAGGTTGAACATATAGTAATAAATTGGCCCGCAGACTGAACAAATAAATCTAATAGATTCTTCCATCTGTGGAATGGAATGTCCCATGCCGGGTTATTGTTTCCTGACAGCTGATGCCCGCCGCTGGCAGAATACCAGATCAGCAGCTGCATCTGATTGCCTGCAGTCACTGTTCGGTCAGAAATTTTGGCCCCTGCTCCATCGATAAAAAAGACGATTAAGTAATTGACTTTTGGTGAGCCGGCAGGGCCACCCACTGTAAGAATGTTGGATGGTTCTTGTGAATCAGCTGAAACTCTCTAACAGCTTAAAGCGGAAGTAAGTAAAAAAAAAACGCCCCCAGGAACCTTTAGCCATATGCACAGCATATTAGGACATTACGGCAGACTTACCTGGCAAACTGATTTCTGCCAGTGATAAACTTCTCCCTTACTGGCATTTCCATCCAATACCAAATCCCCCCCACCCCCCTCGGTCTTTTACCGGGTTTCAAGTGTTCAGCCACCTGATTGCACATGCACACCCACATGCACACGGGAGTCGCTTCGTCTCGGCATGCCTGGTCTGTGCCACGTGTGTGGCTCAGCACACAGTAAAAAAAAATTGCTCACAGGTAGAAAAAAGCTTTTATGATAGAAGAGACTTACATAAGAGACTTTTTGAACCCTTACTTCCACATTAAGGGTTTACATACACTTTATAGGTTGCTCCCCACCAATGTGATAATGTGACTTCAATCCAGGCTCAATTCCCTTTTATTTATACAAAACACTCATATAATCAAAACTGCTCCAGCTCCAGCTTTCTCATAGCAGTCAGTGTTAATGGAAGATGAAAGCAGCTTTGATAGAAGCTTTTCTTATTCTGTTTAGTCAGCTCCAGCTTCCTTCTCTCTTATCAGATCTGTCTGGGCCAGCAGCCACACAGGGAGCTGTGAATGTCTATTCATTAACATGCTGACCCTTTACCTTTCTTGGCTTTTGTTACATAGTCTATTGTCCACCTATCCCCTTGTTACCTAGAATAGCAAACATAACCTCTACAGTCAGAAAGTCTGTGTTTGCCCTGTGCGATACCACCAACATCTGAAACCTAGAAAGGAGACATGTTTCTCTGCAGGGTATAAGCATCCATAGACGTAAGGCAAGGGACAGCTGTCTGTCTTGTTGTCTGTCAATGTTGGACATTGTCATTCATTAAAGTGATCCTAAACTCGGGAGTTAAATCTTAAAAATACATTCAAGTTCCTTAACTATAACCAAAAATGTATCTTATTTGTGTATCACTCAGCTGTACCCCCTCAAATTATCACTGAGTTCATGCTGACACTGTCCTTCCTTCTGGAGGGTGGCTACTTTTGTTACCCATTGTCCCTATGTGAGTTGTGAAGTAACCACACCTCCAAGATTGCTCACATGATGGACTACAATCTCAATACAAATTAGAAAACTAAACGTGAGATTTTAGTCCATCACGGGACGGATCTTGGAGCGGTGGTTACTTTACAACACACACAGGGACCATGGGAAACAAAAGTAGTCATCCTCCATAAAGAAGGACAGTGTCAGCACCAATTCAGAGATGATTTGGCATTAGTAGGGAATGGTTAGAACCTCTTTTGTTTTATTTGCCGTCTCCCCTCACTTCCTGCCTTACAATTACAATAGTAATTGAAAAGAAATCTCTACAAACCGGGGGGATTTTAATGAAAGATGTCCCTTCATCTCCTGTTCTGATAGCAACGGTAAAACTGTAGGGTTTCATAGCAAATACTGTTCCTGTGACAATGATCACCAAGACTAATAAAAGGGAAAAATGCCACCATGGGTGGACAGACAGCAATTAAAAACTGACAGGGGTTCCAAGCATTCCCTACACTATCCAAAACTACATAACCTTATGTGTAACAGCCAGGAGGAGGAGCGAAGGAGAATACTATGGAATGCAATTGAGTGACAGTTCTGAGTCTGCTGGGACTACTGACATCACATCCAAGATGGCGGCACCCAGCAGCAGTCTCAGGCCTTTTGGATGTCTACACCAAAGAGGCTTTTACAGGAAAATAACATTAATAAATACATTAAATGTACAAGTCATCTATGGGAAGGTTGTTGTTGAAATTAATGGTAAAGCAGCAGGCTCTCTTTAAGATTGTAGTAATGAACTTACATATGGCCATGTTGGATGTTTTCAGACATGTGTTATTGCACCCCCAAGAGAAGATTGGTGTCAAAGGTTTATATTTGCCTTCTTTCTTCTCTGTTGGTATAAACATGCATGTTCATGAAACCCAAACATGTCTGTAGGAGAAGTTTTATAAATAAAAAGGTTTTTAAATGGTTAGATCATGTCTTCTACATGTCCATTAAGTAAGCAGTGGGGATAGCCAGGCTGCGTGCAATATTATACTATAGTCTGTTGGCATTTCATATGCTCCTTATCAATAAGTAATAGGTTGTATAATGATAACATTAGTCAAATAGATTGAGAAATGCTCTTACTGTAGACTTCCAATCAAATCAAATCAAATCAATGCCAAACGGATCAATTTCTCAATCAGCTTCAGGATTAATTTTTCATCATCATTACAGAAGGTGTCAAATATCCTAATCTGCAGTTTTAACTGGCTCATGTATACCTGTATGGGCCTCTTTTATTAGGAAAACAGAGTAAAACAATTGCCCAAGCCTTCAGACCTTTCACAGTATGAAGTCAATTCATATATAATGAATAGGATGGCTGACTTCTGGCATGTAAGATGCAGCTCCAGCTGTGACAATAGAAAGAGATCATGTTCCCATGTCACATTCAGATGATGGATCTCCAGTAAACAGCTCTGTACAAAGCTGCTCACATGGCTATGCAATTCATTGTTAACTCTAAACTACAAGTGCTAAATCAAAAATCTATATTAGGTCTATTAAAGGTAAATAAAGCTATGCAGACTTACTTAATATGGCAAGACAAAGAACAATTCAAATGATTAACTAGCAGTGAGACTGTTTTTCAAGACTTTCTGGACACTGCCCAGGGCAATAAAACGTAGGGGGGTGCAGTCTTCCCAGAGTTTCCCTATCAAATCACATTTAATTTCTTTCTTAAGCCTGCAATCAGGAACAATGAATGAATACCAATTGCTGCCCTTATAATTACTTCTCTCAACAATGGAAATAATCCACGCCAACATCTGTGGAAGAGTGGACAAACACTATTAATTAAATTATCGGAACGGAAGAGTTGGTAGCATCGGACAAAAAGTTGTGTAACTTTAAAAGGCTAATACCGCCTTTTGGAAAAAATGTATAAATGCACCCAAAGGTGCATATATGATTTTTGTGCATTGGAGCCTACAAAACATTGCAACCGCCATCAATGGATTGAGGGTGCAATGCAGAAGCTCTTGTACACTATTCCCCCAGCCCAGGTTTTATTGAGTATGGAGTTTATAGTAACACAGGGTTAGAGAAACAGAGAGTTATAACTTCTATCAGCTCTTTGCCCTCTGTGTTCTATTGAGGAGGTTTCCCTGGTGGAAAATCCCTGGTGGTCAACAGGGTGACCAGAACTAGTGTCTCCATCAGAAGATTTCCCATCAATTCCTGTTCTGATGACCACCCAGAATTTGGGATTTTCTTTCGCTTTCAGTGACAATGGTCACCAGAACAAATAGAGAGGGTGAATCTCCTTTACAGGGTCACAGACGGCAATACAAACCTGACAGGTGTTCTAATCCCTCTTTGTTCTATCTAAATAATAAAAAAAAAAGATGTTTGGCTTCAGTTGCACTTTTGCGGAGCAGCAGTAAGTTGGGCAATCAGCGGTAACACACTAGTTCAGCTCTCGGTATAAAGAGTCCTTATGCGACATCTGCAGTGTCCCATAACAGCTCTGGGAAGGGAAGAGTATTTCTTACTCTCTCAATACTTCTCCTTTAAGGCAGCCCATTATTTAACAAAGGGCTGCCAATGCACAGCAAAACACAAAAAGGGACCTGCATCTTTCGTTTTAATGCAGCACACCACAATGCATGGCATGCGCTGCAGCGTTGGTCTGTTCTGCACTTACTGAACCTGTGCACTTGGGTGCCGAGCGATACAGTAACATGTGTTTAAATAATACATGTGCACTTGTTATGGCATCTGCACATCTGACTGCATTTAAGGACCCAATCACACTTGCTGTGTTGTGACACATGCTCTAAAATGTGTGCATTTGTGCATTCTGTGTTGCCACAACATATGGAAATGCACCTACTCAATGTGCAGTGGGTTGCTGTGCCTTTCATTGTGACTGTGTGACTGGGTTACTAGAAAAAGGCCAGTTGGGTTTTTTCCTCCATTATGGTGCCTTGGAAGCCCATCCATATCACTTGAGTGTGAATGAGCCCTGAGCGTTTATGGCCAGCTTGTCCAATGATACTGGTTCTGTTCACACAACTTTTCTTTTTTACTGAAAATGTAAAAGTCAACAAATTGAAGATTACTGTGTTCATATTTCTATCAGGTTCATAGAATTTTGCAGTCCCAGTTTTGTGACTGCAAAATTCTCCTGTCATGTAGGTCTTACAGTTAAAACGTCAATCTTGAAAGCCCTTTGGCAGTGTAGCAGAAAGGTTAAATATTTCAGAACTTTCTGGATCTTTTTCTCCCCCTTGCTCAGGGGGAATTTGTTTTTGAAATAGTATCACCGGAAGACTGCAGATCTGCTTTACAATGAACATAAAGAACATCAAGAACCATAAATCCAGCTTCATATTGTTAACAAGATAACTGGCCAGTCTTCCCATATACAGCAAGCACCATGAGATGCCGCTCTTACCTTTATCTTGCTTTCCTGCCACAGTGACTTACTGTTGGAGCCCCTATACAACAACCCAGAATTTTCCTCCCTAGACCAAAACGAAAACTTAACCCTTGCAGTGCGGCTGTAGCTCCAATACAAGGGTTAATAATAGTTTTCCCCGGGGTTCTTCTTTAATTAGGTCAGTGACTTATTCCTTAACAGATACCTCAGCATGAAGTTTCAGTCAGACAAATAAAGCCTCAAAGCAGGCACCGTCTGATGTGCGGTCTGTGAGCTAACCCCATAGGACTGGTATATACCTTTTGCTATGGCCTTGCTCTCTTGCTGGCTGGACCAGTGAGATGCTATGATATACAACAACTGTTTATAAACACATATACTTAAAGCTGAACTCCAGGATAAGCAACTATTGTCTAAATACAAGAAACATGTGTATTCTTACTTGAAACTTGGTGAGCTTTATGTATTTCTTCCAGATCTGTGTAGTAGTCCTGAGTGAAACTTTGCAGGAGCTTCCTGTAATAAAGACTACTCACTACTGCTCTCTATCCTTGTGCAGGGTGATTGGTCTCGTCTCCGCCCCCTTCCACACAACCTTTAGTGGTAGGCTCTGCTAACCCCCCCCACGGCTCTGCTCTCTGCTCTATGTACACCACAGAGATTATGTCACTACTACATTTACAATTTAATATATGGGTTTGTAAACACATTTAATGCACATAAAGTGTATTTGTATCATTTGTTGCTATTGTAAAGTATATGTAGATGAAAATGTTTGTGCCCGGAGTTCAACTTTAAATACAAATAGAGAAGATTAAAAACATTCATCGCAGTTTTGTGAATGGCAATATGGTTACAAATATCCATTATACTTGTATACAGAGAGAAAATGAAATAGACAAAATAATAATGAAAAAATATTGCAACAGTTTAACTGATCAGCTAGTGTAAGGCAATCAGAAAAATGAGGGTGGGTAAAGAAAGAATGTATAAGGAAGGATTAAGGTAGAGAGAGAAAGAGAGATAGGTGTAGAAGCAATATAGAAATAAGAAAATAATAATAATGAAATCCATTATTTTATAACAAAAAGTCATACAATGATGATATTATAAATTCAGTTTAAATCACATTAAATACATTATGCACTAACACAAGCAAAGAGTGGGGTAGAACTCTCAACTGGTGTTTTTCACAATACAATCAGTCAGTGTATTAGCTTTTGTAGTGGACAGTGAATGTCAGAAGGGGGTCTCAATACATTCATAATCATGACATTGAGTTTAGGAGATTTATTCCTACACAATCTCCTTCAATTACACAGAGATATATGCTGTAAGTAATGATTTAACTTCTGAGATTGATGATATGTTTTCTTTATTCAATAGGATCAGTCTTTTGTTTATAGTTGGACTGTAATTAAAGTGACACTAAACTCAGGAGTTGCATCTACTAAATCCATTCATGCACCTTAACTATTAACAGAAATATATCTTATTTGTGTATCTCTCGGCTGTAGACCCTCAAATCACCATTCAGAGATGATTTGAGGATCTACAGCCGAGAGATACACAAATAAGATACATTTTTGTAAATAGTTAAGGTACTTGATTGTATATAGCTACATAGTATTTGAGGTTGAATAAAGACATAAGTCCATCAAGTCCAACCTATTGTGAACCTATAGTTTAGAGTTTAGTGTCACTTTAATTTATGTATGCTGTGAAAATAAAATACAGGAAGAATGTTCATTGCATCATGATAAAGGTAAATAGGATTGAGAAGTTTTAGGATTTTCTTTTGACCTTTGGAATATACAGTATACCCCAGGTAGTGAATTACCTAATTCCAGACCAATTACGTATTTTTACACATCACATAGGAAACACAGGACTTGGCTTGTCCATGTGCAAGAAAAAGGGTCTGTTGTGAACATGAGTACTGATATCAGTCATCACATAATTACATAGTTGGGAGGGTTGTTCTGCAAACTTCATGAGCTATGCATTTATTAAATATAAGATATCAATTATGTATCTAAAGGTGTAATTTCTAGTATTAGTTATTTTATTTATCTTCAGAAGATTTCTGCGCTGTAAACTATTTGTCTCAAATGTGAAGCTGACAATACTTTAAAATGTGCCAGCACATTTAAATAGAATATCAATAAAAAATAGTGTAGCGCTATCACCGAAAAACACCCAAAATAAACAATAATCAATAATATACTACATCAACACATTAATTAATCAAGATACAATTTTTACACCATAACACCATGTACCATGGAAAATAAAACATAAGAGCCCATGTTATATAACGTAATTTCCAGTATTAGTGATTGTATTCCTTGTTTATTCATACAAAGCATAATTAAACACTATACAATGGTGCAAAATACTCATTACCTTTACAATATTGTTTCCCTTTTTATAATGCCTTGTATGCTTAATAGGAAAAGAGAGAAGGAGGAGGAGGAGGAGGAGAAGAAGGAGAAGAAGGAGAAGAAGAAGAAGGAGGAGAAGGAGAAGGAGGAGGAGGAGGAAAGGAGGATGAGGAGAAAGATTGTAACCATCTTGTCTTGAATTGTATGTAACTGTACTTTCTTTGTACTACTTTCATACAATGTTACAAAATACCCATTACCTTTACAGTATTGTTTCTCTTTTTACAATGCCTTGTATGCTTAGTAGGAAAAGAGATATCCAGTAAACAAAAAAATATTAATAATAATAATAATTAGAAGAAGAAAAAGGAAAAGGAAGACTGTAAGCTATCACGGGCCTTCCTAACCATCTTGTCCTGAATTGTATTATTACTATACTGTATTATCCTTATATTGTAAAGCGCTGCACAAACTGTTGGCACTGTATAAATCCTGTATAGTAATATAAAAATAAAGAAGAAGACAAACAAATTAGCCCTCATGGACCAAAAACCTGAAAGGGAACATCTGATCATCTGATAATATTATGGTAAAATGGGCAACCTCAGATTTTAGGGGTGCCTATGTGGTTTTTAAAAAGTTCTGTACTTTAGTGTTCTTCATGGTAACTCAGTCTCAGCATTGCAAGTTTTTGAGTTCCTTTAGGATAATCCTTAGGTTTATTTTTAGATAATCAAACACACATGCACTATATGTGGGCATACACCCTGTACCTGGAAGCATTGGTTTTACATTGTCTGCTACCAGCTTAGGAGTAATTTGAAAATAGCATACTGCTGCATAAGATCCAGTTAAAAAACAGTGTTACAAATTCTGCAAAAAATGTTTCACAAACCTACGTCAGAAGCAAAACACAAATGCCTGTGTACACTGACCCTAATGCATGATCCCATTAAACTGGTGACGGGTGGGGAGTGTGCCTTGAACTCAAACCAGCCTAGCCTAGGGGTAAGCAGCCTTGGCACTCCAGCTGTTATGCAACTACAAGTCCCACAATGCACAGCAAGACTCTGGCAGCCACAGGTATGACTCCCAGAAGCAAAAAGGGGATTTGTAATTGCACCACAGCTGCAGTGCAGAGGTTGCAACCCCTGGCCTAGGCCTATGGTACAGTTGATACAACTTAGCAATATAGTCCATGCTCTCTTTAACAGCATTTTTTTTTTTTTTTCACCCATTCTTGATGTTCTCTGTCTACAAGCCTTTAAGTATATCATGTCTTCTTTCAGGAATAGTGTTTTGCTGCCTCATCATGAACCCTCACACGTGTAGTAATAAAGGAGATGATTAAGGTAGGAAGTAAAGCAGAGAATAGAATACACATCCTATAGGATTTCCTGTGCCGGTGGCATAGTAATGACCTCACCACCCTGCAATGCAAAGGAACAGCTGACACCCCTCAATGCCTTGGACAGCAGCCTCCCCGGCAACATTACTAATGCTTGAAACTCTATTCTTTTGGGTGTCAGGATTTCCTATGTAGGTCTACAATCAATAACTGAAGGGCCTACTGCTAACATTCAGTTCCCCACTATAGTGTGCACCCATCCACGCTACAGTAATAGTGTACAATATGTGGACATATGCCTTATAATGCCTTCATACATACTGTAGATATTAGCTATTTATCATATTTCCCAGCACTAATATCTCTCTATATTGCTCCATAGTAACTGATCAGAGTCAAACTTTTAGATGTTATTTTCCCGTTTAGGTTACAAATCTGAACATATGAATCTGCTCTATTAGGCACTCCTAGGGCTCATGCGCACAAGAGCAAAAAAACACAACTTTCAGATGCGTACAGTGTTTTTTTTAAAAATTTTTTATGGATCTTAATGCAACTCTATTATAGGCCATATGTGCAAATGCATAACAGCGATTAACTACGTAATCTACAGCAGCGTTCAGTGGTATAAAAAAAATATACCACTAATCATGTGTTCGGAATTAGTACTTTAAATGCATGCATGTGTGTACATTTATTCTAGTTGTAAAGTAACAGAAAATAGAATTCTTACATTCCCAAACTCTGTACACACACTAAAAGGAGAACTATGAGGTGAGCGATTTCCACTCTTCCTCATTGCTAGGGCTCTATAGATCGGGAAGTGAGAAAACACATAGGGGCTGATTTACGAAGCCCAACACGCACACGCGCAGGTTGCGTGCGCGCTTTTACACGCCAAACCATACTTACGAAAGTTTAACGCGCATGAATGCAGAGTTTCGCGCAGCGATGGCGCGTATTTATGCATTTACGTACGCGCATGGCGTGTAATACGCGCTATAGACAACACGCCGCTCTAACTGAAAAAGACAAGTGCTAGAAACATATTTCTACTACTGCCAAACATGTACAAATCATTCATATGATACATATGTTATATCTATGGTTATGTGCATACCAAAAACCTACATAACATCTACAAACTGCTAATAATACAGTATTCAAAAATAAGGTACTCACACTCCACTGCTGTGTTCGGATGTGCTCCAGGCATCTGCGCATGTGCATGAGCAAGTTCACACGTTTTTTGATCCTAGAAACACCTCCACCCCAATCCTGCACGATTTCCTCGTAAATCTAGCAAACACGCGCACATGGCGAATAAATTTGAGCGGCGCGTTTTTCAATGTATTCTGTACTGTCCAGAGGTGTTTGTTTTTGGCAACTTCTTTTCCCCTGACAGTTGTCATCCATTCTTCACTCAACTTATGGAGAGACATATTCATTTTTACACTACCTAATTAATACCCCTAAAACATGAGTGCATCACAGTTGATCAAAACATGGTTTGCTCATGCATTTACATTCCTGCATTCATCAACACAAGCAACACAACATAGAGCTAAGTTACACAACAGCAGCAGACAATTCATGCAGGGTTTTGCACAAATACACCTGCTGGGTGTCACCTCTGTATTATCCTCACCCCCTGCCTGATTTAGTGCTTGCTAGCATAAGCACACACCTGGGGTGCTGGGGTGTATGTGAACACACGCAGGTGTAAACCAAAAGCAACTCTCACTTGCAGTGCTCCTGGCCACATTGCAACATGCACTCCTGCAAATACATGCATTTCTGTTATGATTTTAAAACAAAGCTTGGAGATCACACAGCTACGGTAAATTTGCAGGATTATACATTAGCATTCCAGGCCAATTGCTGTAGTGAGCCAGGCAAACATGTGTTCGCTCCGAGTACATGAGGGATCCATGTAAGCCCCTGCTGGAGTTCTTAATAGTGCAAGAAGTGGAATGTGGTGGCATTCATGACAATGGCACCCTGGAAGCACTCCTTGCCAATCCCCCCCCCTACGCCATGCCTAGGTTACAATGTCCACATCGTCCTGCATGCAGCACACGTGGACATGCCCCAGAATGCATGGGCCTGTGGACACTTGCATTGGGAGTGACAGTGACATGTGGGTGGCACATTCCGGGGAACACCACTGAAAGCCATCTCCTACACTGGCGTCCCAGGGATGCATTGTTCAGGCCAAACGCATGTCCATCGCATGCACTCGGATGCTGCATGCATTCTCTGGGTAACCCATGTGTGTTGGAGGGAGGACAGAACCTGATTGCACCAAGGATGTCTCATGGCAGGACCAAGGGCGTGTCAGGGCTGCATCAGGCTCACGCTCAAAACCAATGCACGCTCCAGAGGCTCTGATGTGACTCTAACAGGAAACCACAGTCAGCTCAAACTCCCCTTCCCCCACTCCAGTGCATGCGATGGGGTCATGGCCGTAAAAACCCCCCCCCCCTTCGCCATGCCTAGGTCACAATGTCAACATTGTCCTGCATGCAGCACACGTGGACATGCCCCAGAATGCATGGGCCTGTGGACACTTGCATTGGGAGTGACAGTGACATGTGGGTGGCACATTCCGGGGAACACCACTGAAAGCCATCTCCTACACTGGCGTCCCAGGGATGCATTGTTCAGGCCAAACGCATGTCCATCGCATGCACTCGGATGCTGCATGCATTCTCTGGGTAACCCATGTGTGTTGGAGGGAGGACAGAACCTGATTGCACCAAGGATGTCTCATGGCAGGACCAAGGGCGTGTCAGGGCTGCATCAGGCTCACGCTCAAAACCAATGCACGCTCCAGAGGCTCTGATGTTACTCTAACCAGGAAACCACAGTCACCTCAAACTCCCCTTCCCTCACTCCAGTGCATGCGATGGGTTAATGTGCACCTGTATCCCACATGCTGATTAGGCCGATGACCACCAAATGGTTGAACACGCCTCCAACAGACATTACATAAGGCTGACACTGGTTCATGACTGGTTTCTTCTCATGCATACTGACATGTATGTGTGCAGGACACTCTGCTAGAAATTGAATCCTCATATAGGAAATGTGGCTCATTCATTGTCATATGTTGGTTTGAATCTGATGTGACTTGGGTTCCAAAATGTTTGTGTGCTCTAATGATATGTTGAGGTAATAATTTTCCCTGTGCACTCCTCACCCTCTCATAATGATGAAAGCATTGCTTGCCTTGTCTGTGTTCCTTTTGTATGAGTAGGAGGTTTGAGCCTTAACACCCTTATTTCCCAACAGGTGTAACATGCATATTCACGTTTACTCTCCGTCAGTCTCTCTGCATAGATATGTTTTGTGCAACATCCTATGTGTATTGCCATACTTTGCGTAGAAGTTGTCAGTGATATGTAGTAGAGTTTTGTGTCATCCAAAAATGTTGCCACATGTGCTGTGAAACTCCCAACAACCTGCAATGGGATGTGGGTAAACTATGGCCATGTACGTATATGTATGTTCAGCGTTTGAGTTCGGGTCAATGTTTATCATCATTGCATGACTTACATGTTCCTTACTTGTGATTCCTTTCCGCTCATGTTTATTTAACCGAGGTGTCATGTGCATATTTGCCGGACATGTTTTCTTCTGTAGGGTGGCTGCTTTTTCAAGGGCAATATTGTAACAAAGGCCAATGTTGTTTGAAATATACCTCTAATTGGCTCACGTTTGTGGCTTTAATTAAGGAATATGAGGAAAGACTAATTACCATCAACTATAGTAAGTATGATTTCACCTATGTGTTATGACATATGATGATGTTGCCTCAATGCCAAATGAAATGACTAACTTGTAATTACTACTTTCACGGTTGTCTGTTTACACACAGAGAGGGATATGGAAGCTGTGCTGCTGGTCCAGAAGTCTGTTGCATGTCCAGCAGATCTCTGGCTCACGGTCTGCAATTCCATGTCAAATGATGGGATTCCTGGGCACATGTAAAGTCTACTCATCATTCCATCCACATCCAAGTTTCCATGTTGTGGGACAGATGGATGAACTGGGTCTCATGAAATCCTGTCATTCTCCACGCAATAAATGTAAAAGTGAAGCATTGCACAACCCCCCCATGAATGGATATTGCCAATACCCTTTTGTGGCAAAACAACTCATGCTCAAATGTGTAGACAGTTCATATGAATGAGTCGGTGTTTTCCCCATATCCTCTAATAAAGGCAAGTGTGTTCATATGTGTCTTGTTCTGTTAATCACAACCAAATGTCATCCACATGTAGTCAAAGGATAATGACAAAATATTGGCGATGACCCCAATCCAAAATCCACCCTTCAAAAATATCATAGTCCAAAACGTGGATTTGGATATCACATATTCTAATGAAATCCGCGCAGCATAATGCGGATTTTAACGCGCACGCGCGGAAACCGGAAGTACATCCTCATGAACGCGCGCGTGACCCGGATGTGCAACGGTGAGTCAGTTGCTGCCCACAGTACACAGAGAATGCCACCTCTTCTGTTCAGCGAGGCCCAGAAGGCAGTGATTGCGCGCGTGAGTACATTTATGTAGCGTTTTGCGCATGTGCAGGAGCACCATATTAGGGCTAATGTTCACATCTGCATGTCTGCTGTGTTTAGCTAGTTGTAACATGCTTCAGTACACAAGTGGCTCCATGTATGTGCAGGCCTCTGTGTTTAGCCAGATGTATGTGTATCTGCATTAAGGAGACAAACATA
>NW_017306621.1:27380-27701 GCF_000935625.1 Nanorana parkeri | reverse complement strand
ATGTTTTCTTCTGTAGGGTGGCTGCTTTTTCAAGGGCAATATTGTAACAAAGGCCAATGTTGTTTGAAATATACCTCTAATTGGCTCACGTTTGTGGCTTTAATTAAGGAATATGAGGAAAGACTAATTACCATCAACTATAGTAAGTATGATTTCACCTATGTGTTATGACATATGATGATGTGGCCTCAATGCCAAATGAAATGACTAACTTGTAATGACTACTTTCACTGTTGTCTGTTTACACACAGAGGGATATGGAAGCTGCCTCTAAGGGCCTCCAAGGGCCTCTCCCCCAAAAAGCCTGGGCCTGTTTGAAAG
>NW_017306621.1:23539-23971 GCF_000935625.1 Nanorana parkeri | reverse complement strand
CTGTCAGCCAGCTTCCTGATTGTTTAGGAAGCAGGGCTGCCGTGGAGTGCCGTGTGGAAAGTGAAGCTGGAATCCCATGTCAACAGGTAATCAGTAAGCCAGACGGTGGTTCATGACCACAGTCAAAATGACTAATCAAATGTGATCGTGTGTTGCCATGTGTGTTTTGTTGACATCTCAGGTGATGGCTTAGATGTATTAATGGTTTTGTTCTTTCTCTTATTCTTTCTAGCATCTGTCGTGAGCCAAGGGCAAACATCACCCCAGAGGATCCCATGCCAGTGCCCATGTCCAGTCGGCGAATCTGTGGGTGAGTGTCATTGCACCTGTTGAATGTTAACAACTTTTAAGCTTCTGAAGGTAGGCACAAGGATGTAGCAAGGGTCAGGCAAATGAGGCACTAGCCTTGGGTGCTGGTGAGAGGGGGCGCAG
>NW_017306621.1:23017-23526 GCF_000935625.1 Nanorana parkeri | reverse complement strand
GGTGGCACAGCCTGCAGCTTCTGTTCTGGATCCCCACTGCTGTCATTGGCCTGTAGGTGTAGATGTAGCTGTGATCCAAGGAGCAATGGAGCGCAGAAGCTTGTTGACCTCTCCAACTGATGATGTCACATTGGGTGACTGCCACTAGCAGATCTACAGCAGATGGTGGTGGTGCGCATGGCCAGGAAATCCTTGGCCAATCTGTCTATTGCCACAGTGCCTACGTGGCTATTCACCTCTGTAACCTATTCCCGTTTGATTTGTCCAAGGTTATAGAAGCCCAAGAGCCGATAGCTGCCCAGGCGCAGTGGCAATAGTCGCACAGTTGGTCAAGGCCAGTAGCTCCATCTGTTGGACACCTCTGACTGCCAGTCACCAGATGTGATGTGCCCATTTGTCAAGCTCAACAAGGCAGACCTTTGGTTCGAATCCTGGGTCTCTCTCTCTCTCTCTCTCTCCTCTCTCCTGTCTCCTCTCTCCTCTCTCCTCTCTCCTCTCTCCTCTCTCCT
>NW_017306621.1:13352-14160 GCF_000935625.1 Nanorana parkeri | reverse complement strand
CGTTGGGCGTGGCGGATGAGGAGGACGTGTTCCAAAGAGGTTAGGCCGTGCAAGGTAAGGTAAGCCCAGCATGGATTCTGCACAGCCCACCAAAGAGTGTCAGGTCTGCTGTGCAATACTTTTTGCTTGGCTTTGCAGGATCTGTGGTGGGCTTTGCAGAATCCATAGGGGGCTCCGCTGCCTACAAAGCCCACCACAAACCCTGCACAGCCCACCTGAGACCAGTCGCTGAGTTTTGTGTTGCATAGGGCAGCCCCAAAGCAGAATAGACCACTGTGTCCTCCTGAGAGTACAAGTAATACAGTGCCACTATGAAACATGGAATAGAACATAGTTGACATTGACATTTCAAGTTACATCATGTTCTATTCTATGTTTTGGAGTGGCACTGTATTACTTGTACTCTCCAAAGGCCAGGAATTCATACAGCTTCATATCATAGAAAACTACACAACCTAGTGGGACTGGCTGCTTGTAGTGTATTCATAACACATTGCCATTATGGAACATGATATGGAATATAGTTGAGCTTGAAAGTTTCACGTTCAACTATGTTAATACTGTACACGAAGCACCTAAAATGTCCTCCCTGCTGTCATGAGAAAGGAGAGACCAAGCAATGAGACGTGCGGTAGAGCGGCAGCTTACCAGCCAAGGAGACTCACTCCAGCATGAGGTTGCTGCTGCTGCTGCTTGATGGGTCCTTGCAGCCAGGGCACAAGCCCCAGAGTTGTCCCCACTCTTTCAATATCCTCCCATCCAGCCCTCCTTGTAGGTGCCCCCCGTTTGGTATGCCACTGAGGCTGAT
>NW_017306621.1:0-5617 GCF_000935625.1 Nanorana parkeri | reverse complement strand
GTGGCGTGTTTGTGAGGTTAGTAAATCAACCCCAGTGTCTTGCAGTGTCTTGCACCTGTGTAGCAAGAATGTCTGCTTCCACCACTTCTCTGCTAGCTGCCTCTGAATGGAACCCTTCCTCGCTGATGTTGTGCCTCTCCCTTTCTTTTCTCCTCTACCATATCTGGCATTCAGGGATGGTTTGCCACTTCATCGGACCCATCGTCTTCATCACTCAAGTCCACTTGGCAGTAAGCTGCAGCTGCAGGAACATCACTGACAATTGCTTCTCCTGCCTGTTTTCTCCTGCCTTTATGCTCCTGATGCTCACTTCCTGAGCATCATAAAAAAAATGAATTCCTGCTTATCCTCTTTCAGAAAGTTACTGATGGTGTTTTCAAATACTTTAGCCTACTCCTTAATGCCAGTTTGTTGGGCAATGCATGATAAGCTGGAAAAGGAGGAAGAAGCAGCTTCTGATGACACTGCACTATTCCGTGCCTGCAGAAGGAGGGGGATGATGATGAAGGCTTGGATATCTACTCCACCACCTCCCCCAAGGTGTGGCCCATACACTGCTTTAGCCTGCAGATGCAGAACTTTCTTTCCCCTACTTGGCTGTGCATGATGAAACTCTGTTTCTCCCTTGAGACCTCTCAGGCATGATGGAATCAGGGGTTCACCTATTTTTATTACCATCTAATATTATTGCCAAAAGGGGGATGGAGGGTGTGATGATTTGGTGCACTTCACAATCTGGTGATTTGGTGCAGTAAACTTGATTGAAATAGTATGCGATAATGTGCTGCTAACAAAGGGTAGCTTTGCTCATGTCTCCAACAAGTTCATGCTGCATACCCCTAAAAAAATTAAAAAATCTCTCAAAATTATATGGAAGTAAAATATACCTTGCCAAAAAATCACTAAAACAATCAACACCAACCTTAAAACACTGTCAACCAAAAATACTTTTTTTTGTAAGAAAAGCTTCATTTTAAAAAAATATCAAAAGGAAATAAAATAAAAGATACCCCCAATAAAACAACCATAAAAAACAAAAGGGGGAGCAGCTACACAACAACAGAAGGTGAACAAAAAAAGGTAACCATAACACGGACTGTGGGGGTCTATTCACTGTGAATGTAATGGGTGGTACAAGCTGCAATGCAATTTACAGCAATGGAGCACTAAACAGCAGAGTGACTATGGGTACGTGGAGTATACTCCACTCTGTCTAGCCCACCACATTGCAATACGCTGTAATGTTACAATAGCACTATACATCACTGTTTAGCTCTGTAGGTAGCACTTTACAGCATTCTTTAATCTATCCTTGAAATCACTCTGAATGTCAGCTGTCCCTCTCTACTCCAGCTTCAACACACAATGGCAAAAGGCATTACGGAGAGCTTACTTTTATAGGTAGAGGGCTGACACATTTGCAAATCTCCATTGTTGTCTATACTCTGCTACCTGACCACAGTTCACATGTCATGCAAAGCATTATGAAGGTTCAATTTTGGGGCTTTGCTGAATGTGCCCATACGTTCACTGCTCTGGTGAACTGCAAACAGCCAAAGCTTGCAGTGAACCATGCATCAATGTAAACCTGACCGTTAACCCTGCTTCGAAAAAAGGGTTTGCCAACTGACATAGTAAATGTTTAATTGGAGACTCACATGGCCCACAGACATGTTCAGGCACAATTCAGAAACTCCTACATATTGCATGTGCTATTTTTCTATGCAGGTTTTTTGTCTGGCATTTTGTGTGCTGCAGTGTTAAACTCAACCTAAGTAAAAATGCAAGCATAGTCACCTTCAAGGCAGCTCTGTTTGAAAAGCCATGTGAACATAAACCTCTCTATTATTCAGAAAATGACGAGCAGCTTTTGGTCACGTGTTTGTCTATCTATCAAACAAAACTGCCTGAAAGGTGACCTTAGGAGCATCTATACCCACTATGTGCAAAGGGCTTGTGTAGTTTTCATAGCAGGCAATATTTTATCACTACGCATTCCAAATGAAGACGTTACTGGTTTAAATTTTTAAAACACACACATATATGGGACCTAACAAAATGTTGTTTATAATGCTCATTATTGTGCAAAAATGTATTATTACTAACAAACAGGTTCTATATCTGGTAAGTTTTAAATTTGTCTTTTTTAAACTGTGCTCTACTTCAAAATTGCATTGTTCCTAATGCAGTAATCTGTGTTACAGAGCCTAAAATGCTATATTAGTAGAATCCAGATGTAGCATTTCATTGTACTATTACAGGTTCAAAGATAAATACAAGACCAGCTCCTTGCTAGAGTTTTATGTCTCCTAAAGTCACAGAATAAGTCACAATTACTGGACACTAATGTACTTCTAATCTGTGGTGGCAGACACACATTTTCCAAAACCATCTATTGACTATCATTCCAAACATAAATAATATTTATGCTGAAGTCCTATATACAGATAAAACCATTAATATTTTGTGTTATTTATATTGTACATATTAATGCAATTTGTTTACCATGTGTAACATTGTGACATGCTTTTTTATGCAAAAGAAAATAGCTTTTTTTAACTTTTATTGCTACAACATATTACTGCAAATGGTTAGCTTGGATACCAAAATCTTAAAAAAAGTCTAATTGGTCCTGAAGATTTTTCAAAAACACATAGGGGGTTATTAACTAAAGAGCCGAAGGACGTAGCTGACAATCCTGTCCCAGTGGTTGTAGGGGTCTGCAGGCAGGGGAGCTCATCTGCATCTGGGTGCCCCCTTTCATAAAGATGTCCCCTTTCATAAAGATGTCCCCTTTCATAAAGATGCCAACACCCTTGTGAATAAGTAAGGGGTAGTTGTTAACCCTACTCTATCACCAAAAAGTACACAAAAAAATAAAATAAACACACCACACCTTGAAAATGTCCTTTAATTGAACAAAAAACACAAGTCAGACAAG
This sequence comes from Nanorana parkeri, assembly GCF_000935625.1. Taxonomy (NCBI): domain Eukaryota; kingdom Metazoa; phylum Chordata; class Amphibia; order Anura; family Dicroglossidae; genus Nanorana; species Nanorana parkeri. The sequence continues at coordinate 2,676 of NW_017306621.1, read as the reverse complement.
TCCTTTATTAAAGAAATAACAAAAATTGTACAAAGATGTAATCAACAACCAATGGTCCAGGGTTGTGGGGAAAAGGCCCTGGTCCTCAATGGTGTGGTCACCCCCTGAAAAACCACCCTTCCAATGACATTGGCCTGGTATGGTGCAGGGAGGGGGCCCGCTTGCTCATCCCCCCCTTTCCTGCTCTGCCAGGCCACTGCTCGGATTAAGGGTCTGGTATGGAATTTTAGGAGGGACCCCATGTTTTTTTGTGTTAGGGTCCCCCTTAAAATTTCTACCAGATCTTAAGGGTCTGGTATGAATTTGTAGGGGATCACTATGCTTTTTTGGACATCAGGGGTCCCCCCTAACATTCTATTGATTTGGAAGGGGAACTCTGTGCTGTTTTTTTTGTTTGTGTTGCCATTTTTCATTCTGCTTCACTACCTCAGAGGTAGTGAAGATACATGAAGTGAGCCAAATGCAGCTGATGTACGGCTAAGAATAGCTGTACATGGCTGCAGTGAATAGCCGAACAACACTTCGGCCGATTATTCATTCAGCAGCCTTTGGCAGCTTAGTGAATAATCCTATATTTTCTGATAGCATAGACTTTGTAGTACAAAATGGAGGCAGTACATTTTTCTCTTGCATGATAATTGTGCTACTGTTTATCAAGTCTATATTTTCAGTAGAAAAAAAAACACTCAGATTAATTTTAGCATGTAAAATCTTTTATATTTTAGTAATTTTTGGGTGAAATATAAAAGATGAGGTTGCATCAAGTAAATAGATGCCACATTTGTCAAACCTCAGAATTACACAAGCTTGTAAAATTACAAAAAAGTATGTACAGTATATGTAAATGTATGTAAGTATATGTAAATCATCACTTTTGCACGTGTGTGCACCCAACTAGCATATTTGCACTTGTATGTGCATGAGCATGGCGGCAGAGAGTTTTTTTTAAAAAATGGGGGTATATTACATTTTTTTGTATTAAAGGTTAATTTTTTTTAACTGTTTTTTTGAAACTCTATTGATATCATAAGGGGGCTGAACACATGGCGGTTGAGGGTACCCATGAGAGATAAGCAGGTCTGATACATATAGTAGGTATAGTCAGGTTGAGGGTGGCAGCACCTTCCTCAGCATGTAAAAGTGATTAGGTGGCTTACGTTTCAAAGTTATGCAATTTAGTTATTCATCCCATAACAAACATAACAAAATAGTTGAAACTGTTTGTCTATTTAATTTTTTTGGCTTTTTTAAAGGTATTGGCATTATTTAAGTAGTCAGTAGTGATTCAAACAATTAGATGACACATAAATACATAATTGTTTTATTTTGATTTTTTCCCCACAAATTTAGTTCAGTAACATTTACTTCGTAATACTTATTCTGGTTCATGTTTTTCATGCTGACCAAGAAGAAGAATAAAACGTCCTTGATTCCTCCTTTATCTCAAGGATTTAAAAAAAAAACAGAGGATGCACATGTAAACTCATTGTAATTTGCTGAGCTGCATGTAACCCTTTTTCCATTTATAACTATAATTGCTTCCATACAGCAAAAATTTATTTTAAATGACACCAGCAGTACAAGGACAAGCTATGTACTGTATACAAGGCTTTTCAAAGTGTTTTGTGCAAACCAAGACCTTGTACAGAAAGCAGCTTGAATTGTATCTGTCAATCAATTATCAAAGATAAAAAATTGAATTTCTCATAAATTTAATTTTAACGTTAACTGAAATGTGATGCCCTAGGTGCTGTCATGTTAGCATAATCAATTTAAATGCTTCTGTACAAAATATTCACAAAAAGAAAAGCTTGAACACACTGTATTTACAGATTTTTATGATCCAAAAGCAGAACACCACAATTCAAAGTGCATTATTTTTTCAAAAACAGATTGATATATTAAAAATAAATATGTTGCTCTATCACTGATCAAATAAAGTAACATCAACATAACATTTGTTTCTATTTGGAGTGAACATAAAATAAAACTCTAAACAAATGCAAGTATTTTTATCATCTAGGGGTGAAACAATTGAGAGCTTTAATTTAATTTCATTTAAAATTTCAGTGACAAGCAGAAGATTCACCATTTTGGCACAAAACACTGCGGTCAATGGGAAAGTCAAAATTATGGTGGTTTTTGGTGGGTTTTAAATTTGCAATGTGACAGCATAACATGTACAACATAAATTGTATAACTAAAGTGTTATAATTGTGTAAAGACACTTGGAAAATGATTACTGGCTGTGATCATTTTAAAACATTATAAAATATGGTAGCAACACTTGTCTGGGTACGCTTTGGAATTTTCTGTACACTATAAAATATATAACTGATCTTTTAGAACAGTGAACAGACTCACAGAAATAAAAAATTAGCTGGTTCCTGGAATTTTTAAAAACAACAATGTCTGGTAGCATCAACTATATGGTCATAATATACACTCGTATACAATTTAAACATCATTAAATGTATAATTGACTTATTTCAGTCTAAGACTAAAATCTGGAAAGCAGCAGTGTAAAAAAGTTCAGAAAACTTGATATTAGAAAAAAAACATTGCCTGCACTAGGCTTACCCTTTCTACAATATGCAGACTAGGAAACCCATTATTTTTAGCCTGCCCCTGTTGGGATACATTGGGGCTGATTTACGAAGCCCAACACGCACACGC
>NW_017306620.1:1360801-1362289 GCF_000935625.1 Nanorana parkeri | reverse complement strand
GCCAGGAGCATGGGGGTCGTCTCGGCAAATCCGTTCAAAGGTGCTTAGGGGGCCAGCCTGGGGGGAGTGTCGCATATGAGTGGGGATAAAGTTCTTTATTTGGAGGTAACTAAAGAGTTCTCTGGTAGGTAGGTCATAGTGTTCTCGTAGGTATGGGAAAGGTTTTACACCCGTAGAGGTCTGAAGGTTACCGAATGATGTGAGTTTCTTGTCTGACCAAATTTTGAAGCTGGAGGGATTGTTATAAGCTGGGAGGAAGTTAGGGTTTCGCAAATAAGACATTAAGGGCAACTGTGCGGATGTCAGGTTCATGGTTTTGGTGAGGGAATCCCATATGCGTAGTGAGCAGGAGGTGAGTGGGTTTAGTGGTGAGGGCCTCTGTTTGGATTTAAGCCAGAGGAGGTTGGCTACCGAAATAGATGGGTAAAATGAATCTTCGAGTGTCACCCAGCGGGGAATTTCCGTTGTTGCGTGATATTTGGTTAGCTGTCCTATTTGAGCCGCCTGGTAATATTTTAGAAAATTGGGTACTCCCAGTCCGCCTAGGGTTTTCGGTAAGTATATAGTGGTACGGGGGATCCTGGGGCGTTTATCATTCCATATGAAACGCATGACCTTAGTTTGTAGTGCGCGCAGTACTGACGCCGGAACCGATATCGGCAGAACCCTGAATAGGTATAGAATCTTAGGCAGAAAGGACATTTTTATGGCCGCTATTCTGCCCAGCCAAGAAAGTTGATATCTGGACCATGTCCTTAGCAAGTTAATTAATTTTGTTATCAGGGCCGGATAGTTGGCTCCATAGAGTGTGAGATAAGATGATGTTAGATTTATCCCGAGGTATGGAAGTGTGGATGAGGACCATCGATATGGGAAATCTATTTTCAGGGTTGCTACCAGCTGCGCGGAAAGAGAAATATTAAGGGCTGTGGATTTGGAGTCATTTACATATAGACCCGATACGGAGGCAAATTGAGTTAGGGTGCGCTGAAGGTTAGGAAGAGAGATGATGGGGTTGGTAATGGTAAGGAGGGCGTCGTCTGCAAACAGACAGATTTTGTGTGAAGTTCCCGCAAAGGATATACCAGATATATCCGGGGAGGAGCGTATTTTACAGGCCAGTGGCTCTAGGATCAGGGCAAAAAGTAGGGGTGAGAGAGGGCAGCCTTGTCTGGTGCCCCTGAGAATATTAAACGTCGGTGAGCGATATCCCGAGTATTTTACATGCGCCGTGGGTTTATGATACAGCGAGGTTACCCACCTGAGGAAGTGTTGGCCAAAACCCCATCGTCGTAAAGTGGCGAAAAGGTAGGGCCAAGATACTGTATCGAAGGCTTTCCTAATATCTAGGGATAAAAGCATGGCAGGGGTGTGTTGTGCCCGGGCCATGTGTGTAAGTAATGTGATTCGGCGGACATTGTCGCCGGCTTGTCTACTGGGTATAAAGCCGACCTGGTCTTGTGTCACTAGCTGCCCAATCACCCGGTT
>NW_017306620.1:1355747-1357072 GCF_000935625.1 Nanorana parkeri | reverse complement strand
ACTTACCACCCGTCATCGGCAGCCGCGCGCATGCGCCCCCAGTTTCTTCTTTTTTGTATCAACATTTAAGAGGTTTTTCCCCTCTTAACAAAAAAAAGCCAAATTTCTCATCTCTCTGTGCATTGTCACCTGTGGATGTCCCCTAACTGGGAATTTTACCTGTGGAGATATTCAGAAATGTTCTACTTTGACACTAAATACTTTTGCTGCTGTTCTGCATCCAAGAGAAATAACTCAGCATGTTTAGGAAGTATTACTAGGCTGCTATGCCAGTTTTCTCCTGATAACGCTAAAGGGTTCTCACCTTTAAAGCAGATCTTTACTTTGCCCATTCAGAGCAAAGCAGCAGGTTTGTTTCAATCCATGACTGCTTTCGAGCATATACTTACCATTAGTTGTCCCTCTCGCCACTGTTTCCACCACCAGCAGCTGTAAGAAATACTCTGTGGTTCCAAGAACGGAGATATATTTAGCTTTCTCCATGTGACAGTGCTGGGCCACTCAACGCATCCACACTGGGAGTCCATAGCCCTATGTATGTTTTACCTCTAGGGACTCATAGCTTACATAGGCCTTTTCTTTGTGCCTAAATATGAACGGAGTGGTGAAAGAGAGAAAGTATAGTATGGAATGAAAAGTTTATGCTGATGATGATGGCTACCTTAAAATAAACCTGTTGCATCGCCTTGCACAGGTTTACCATAAGTAGAATAAAGGGGTAAAATGTCCTTAAAATTAACCCACTTTGCCACTTTCCAGAGCAACAGTGGGAAAATAGACAGCCACAAAGAAAGAACATGCAATTAGGTCACTTGTGGATGTGTGCCTCAGTAGGCATATAGCTGCCAAGCAATGAAAAATTACAAGCACAAGTGGACAAGAGAAGTCCCACTGAGCATGCGGCTCCATAACCAATCCGATAGGTAACGTCCAATAGTGCATATATGCATAAGAGGTTCCTATTCAGGAGGCCACTCTGAAAAGGCAGACAGACCTATTGATAAAAGGGTTATTCCCAGGACATTGATAACATGTTGTTCCCTGAACTTTTTTTTGTATTTAGGTCAAGAAGGTTTAGCTAATATGTGTTTATCCCTTAGGGGCCTATTCACGAAGCTGCCGAAGGATCTGGCCATAGCTTCGGCCGATCCTTCGGCTAGCTTCGGCCCCAGGACCCCTTCGGTTCAGTAGAACCGAAGGGGTGCTGTACGGGCGATTCACAATAGCCTGTACAGCTCCCGATCAAGGCCGAGCGGCTCGGCCGAGCCGAACGCATATGCATCGGCTCGGCTGAGCCGTGCTGAAAGTCGAAGCTGGCCGAGCGG
>NW_017306620.1:1350051-1355411 GCF_000935625.1 Nanorana parkeri | reverse complement strand
ACCCGAAGCCACACGAAGCAAGCCGATGTACGGCTGATTTCAGCCGATGTATGGCTGAAATTAGCCGTACCAGCCTCAAGTGAATAGCCGAACAGTGTTCGGCTCACTTCACTTCAGATCGGTCATTCACTCGGCTGCCCTCGGCAGCTTCGTGAATAGACCCCTTAATTTTACAGGACCTTGTTTGCCCTTTTTTATTTATGTGTTAACACATTAAGATTTTTATGACTGTTATACTATGAATATGTGATGGCACCAAAATCTGTTAAACAATATTTAGTAGGGCTGTTACTGATTAAACATTTCCTGTTCGATTAATCAATTTTTTTTAATCGATTAATTTCGATTAATTATAACACACATGCAGATCCAACTACTTTTAGCTGATCTGCTTGCATTGCAACTCTGCATTAGTAAATGGTAAATGTGGTATACACTATAAACATATACACTTTAAAATAAATTGAGGGGAATGTATCAAAACTGGAGCAGACAAAATCTCGAGCAGCTGTGCATGGCAACCAATCAGCATCACTTTTCAAAGCTTAACTGAACAAACTGAAGTGAGAAGCTGATTGGTTGCCATAGGCAACTGCTCCAGATTTTTTCGCTCCAATCCAAATCCAAAACAATCATAATTTCCCTTTAAAACTGAGTGCAGAAGACAATGATGTGCTGTGACTCACAGCAGCCATGCTCTGGCAGAGACTGCAAGTTGTACAACTTGCAGTCTCTGCCAGAGTAAATTACATCCCACTAAAGAAAGAATTAGGGTGATCAAAATACCCAAACTCACTGGCCCAACGAAAGGAAGGGGGAGGAGTCCGGTGACATCATGGATATCAACGTCACCGGACTCCTCCCCCCTTCCCTTCGTTAGCCGTCACGGACATCGATGTCACCAGACTGCTCTTCCCTTCGTCAGCCGACATAGCCACTTGGGGAAGGGGGGGAGGAGTCCAGTGACGTCACGGACATCTCCGACGGAACTCCCGGAAGACCCAGAAGCCGGCGGAGAGGTGAGTACCAATCAAGAATTTTGATCGATCAAAATTTTTTACGATTAATCGAGGGATTAATCGTTAATTTCCGCAGCCCTACTATTTAGGTATGCTACTTCAGCCCCATTTGCACAAGATTGTTGCATCAAGCCATTAGATTTGGACAGGATTTGGTAATTTATGGCCAAGCTAAGACCATACATTTTGCTGTTTCTCTTTTTGGTCCTGTCAGTGGTATTTCACTCAAAAGCAAGGAAGTTTCATTGAACATCCCTGTGTTCCATGTTATTTACTAACGTTAAACCTTTGTGTTTGCAGTGCGTCCACCTCCGCTGGATCTGCGGAACCTTTCCACAATAAGAGAACACACAGCAATTACAAGAACATGGACAGTGCCTTAGTAAGTAGTTCATGTTATCCTTTCTTTTGTTTTGGTTTTCTTTTTGTTGTTTTTTGGTATTGTAAACAGCTTGGTGTCTTGCACAATTATGCACATAGTGCATGTGCATATTAGATAGCCATGTATAATATGGCTATGGGAATTAGCCCTATTAGATATGGGCTTGCCATTCTTTTCCTGTTGTCAGAGATTCACCACGCTGGCCCTGCCATTTTAGATACATGTAGCGGAGTCTAGGCTTAGAAGAAGCAGAGGACTGCTTGTTATCAATGTACAGTATACATTTACTCTTCAGTTCATCTATTCTTGTAAGTCGTTCGTGTAAGTACCTGAAAGGTGCAACATGGCAGCAGCTGAAAGTTGAAATAGGACTTGGAAGCTTGGTATTTATTTATGGGTTTATCAGAAAATGATGGGTTTGTTGGAAAACAAGAGCTCAGGATGGTGTTTAGCCATGTGTGATGTCCTAGTTTCAGGAAGGAAGCAGAATAATAAGTGTGCACCCTCCTTATTCTGTCCAGACATACCACCTAGCTGGGGTCATATATCTGTTTTATGATATAGCTGTCTGATGTGAGATACTGTTTAAACTAATTATTGTGAATATATAGTGGAGTGAGAGAGTGAACAAATGTGCTCTCTTCTTAGGAAGCCCATAGTGTTCTCTGAATCCTATGTCATGGGTGTTTTCCCTTTCTGAACCTGTCTGAGTCTTATTAGGCTGTGCACTTCTGATACATTTCTAAAACATATTAAAGTATATGTGAAGCCATAACTTTTTTTAGTTGTGGGTGGAGTAGGGAAGGGATAAAACCTCTCCCACATTATTATTTTTCACTGTCTGTGTACCATTGAGGAAATTGTCCTTTACTTATTGTTCCAAAGACACAACAGGATGTAAGGGGAATTCACAGTTTTTCCTAGAACAGATGTCCCCAATAAAATAATTTCCCCTTACCTCTTGTTCTGGGGACAAAATTTTGGATATGCCCTCCCTCTCTGCTTCCATAACAATGGTCCCCAGTATAGGTGGAGGGGTTAATCTCCCCAATGGGGAGTCAGGCAGCCATAAAAACTTGACAGAGGGTCTCACCCTTCCCCACTGTAAGGTTTTCCTTAGAGATGCAGTTTAAGCTTTCGCTGGAAGGCAGTGGTGAACTCGTGACGGCAGTGTGAACTGCTACAATGTATTTGCTTTGAATTAGTCACACTTGGATATTTGGTCACACTCCAGTAATAACATATCACCAGTCATATCAAATGTCTGCAGCAACAAAGTGTTTTCACATTATTATATGTCACTGTGTTCTTTTCAACGATCCTGCATTGCAAAAACAATTGATGCTCTTTAAAGAATGTCTGATGAGTGTGACCTTGATAAAAAGCATCAAAAACATTTACACATGAATTCTTAGGGAAAGGACGGGTTTATAAGAGGTCATATTCATCAGTGAATTGGAGTATTCAGTAGATTCTGTGCTGTAAAGCAGCATGTCAGTTACTAAAGTGACCCATATAGAGTATTGCTACTAAGTTATCATACAAACATCAAAGCAATTGTGATTATTTTTATAAATCTGTAAAACATTCAGGAGACAATCAGAGCAGAAGATGTAACGTGGATCGATATTTTCCAGCACAACCCGTGTAGCAGCTCCTAGAAGAAAACTACCAATATGTACTTTTGCTTAATAGAACAGCTTTCATATAGCAATACAGTGCCTTAGGAAGGATGCAGTTTCTGTACAGGTGTGGGAAATACATATGTGTGAATGTTGCCAGATGGAATGTAATAGATTTTATTTACATGGAGGGTTTGTAATGGTCCATTGATATTTAATTATTGATACTGCCTATACTGATAACATGACTTGCTTGTACCTATACGATATACAGTACATTCTGGAGCAGTAGCATTTGTATTTCATTATATGTAGAAAGAAGATTGTATAATGAAATAATTGAAGAAGAACATACTTTGATCCTGTTGTAGGCTGCTGATTTTTGCCCTGACAATAGGATACTATTTTGAGTAATTACATGCAGCAAGGAGGAACCGTTCCCTGCATGTGACTGCTTTGTATCATTAGCCTAAATGGGGAGGAGGCTGTGTTGGGTCGCAGTGGCAAGATTGCTAGTTCATCCATTTAATTACAGAAAAAAGAATCACACAGGTTCTGTTATGAACTGAAATTAAATAGCAAGTGTGTGTGTATATATATATATCTATATCTATATCTCTATATCTATATATAGAGATATAGATATAGATATATATATACACATATCGCATATATATGGTAGATTTGTTCTCCAGATGGTGTTGAGCATAAAATCAAATTGTGATTTTCTCTGTGTTTGTGTTACCATTTAGGAATAAAAACCATATTATGTTCACACTGTAATCAGCAAAGGAGATAGTAAAAAAAAAATTAAAAATCCTAATTTATAAACAGTCTTAAAACCCATTTACATCAGGATCAGGGTGGTTTATGGCAATTTGTTTAATGGGCTGCCTACTGCACTACAATAGACCAAAAAATTGCCCCCCCCCCCCGCAGCAAGTTTCACTAGCATAGCACAATGCATGGTAGTGCATTAACTGCAATGCAGGTGCATTGGGGTGCCATTTACCATGAATGTGACCACAGTGTACCAACATATGTGATCTGAGTTACTGCTCGTTCTGCAGAAACACAAAACTGGTGTAAATAGGACCTTAATGAACTATTTGATGGGGGTATTAAATGGCTTATAAACATATCTTCCCTTTTCTGTAGTAAATCATGAGCACAGAAAGGCTCTAAGTAATTATAAAACCTGTATGATTTACAGCAGGGGTAGTCAACCTCAACAGCTACAAATCCCATTAGGCATTGTGAAACTCTGACAGCCACATGCATGACTGACATCCACATGCAGAGGCATGATGGGATCTGTAGTTTCACCACAGCTGCACTGCTGAGCCTGCCTAACCCTAATGTACAGATTTCATGAACATTGAAGGAGGAATTGGCAACCTTTCCCAGCTAGGCAGTTATTTTGGTGTCTACAGACAGTATCAACTACCTGTCTTTCTTGGTGACAGACCAGTCCTATAAATCTATTGTTAAAGGTTTTTCAATTTTGTAAAAGAAAGCTTCCAAGTGCTCTATTCACTGGCAAGTTTGGCGAGGATTGTAGATGTCACATGCAGTATCACCTCGGGTACTGCAGCATGACCATTCAGATATAATGGTTCTGTATGACATGCATAATTCTTTCAGGCAAATGTTGTTAGCGCTATTAGGGGTCCAAAGCACCTGAGGAATTTCTGCTTAAACTGGGACCCGTCTTATGTGTGGGCCCCAATTAAAGTCTGTAGATTGCCTTGCTTGGCTTCCCATGCCCCCTTGGCCCTGGACTGTACAGGAATTCATCTAGAATTACTAGAATTTTCTCAAAGATGTGACGCAATAATTACAAGTGTGAAACAATCAACAAGTTACTCCAACATGGAAGAAGTCTTATTTACCTAAACTCTCTATATCAGTGTTTTTCAACCTTTTTTGTGCAAAGGCACACTTTTTTCATGAAAAAAATCACGAGGCACACCACCATTAGAAAATGTTAAAAAAATTTACCTCTGTGCCTATATTGACTATATATAAAGTAATTCTCTTGAATAGGAATCAAATAAACACAAAGACATTATTTTATAATTACTTTATTATGAAATAATAAAGTATTTTATAATTGTTCATATTTCTGTTCAATCCATGACTTAACTTCACACTTCACACAAATACGTTTTAAATTCAAACTGTAGCACTGACGTAGCCCTGGTTAAAGTAGGTTTCAGTGGGGTCTCACTAGTCTTGGTTAAACCCCACAGAGCCCTGGTGAGACCCTACCAAGCCCTGCTTTAACCAGGGCTCTGTAGGGTCTCACCAGAGCTATGTGGGGGTCTCACCAGCCTG
>NW_017306620.1:1341651-1345445 GCF_000935625.1 Nanorana parkeri | reverse complement strand
ACATGCGATGACTCACCGGCCCAAGAGTGAGGAGGAGACTCAGCCCAAGTGATTCCGTCAGGTAACGAAGGGAAGGGGGAGGAGTCTATGTCCGTGACGTCACCGGACTCCTCCCTCCTTCCCTTCGTTACCCATCACGGACAACTACATCACCCGACTCCTCCCCCCTTCCCTTCGTTAGCCGACAGAGCCACTCGGGGAAGGGGGGAGGAGTCCGGTGACGTCGATGTCCGTGACGTCACCGGATCTCCGACGGAAGACCCGGAAGCCGGCGGAGAGGTGAGTAACTTTGATCGATCAAAATAATTTTGATCGATCAAAGAAATTAACGATTTATTGACGGCACACCAGAAAATATCTCACGGCACACTGAATTGGCAATATTTCTTTATATATGTAAATAAGAATTACTTGAACTTATTGCACACATTGGAACTAACAATGAAAACATAACAGGGTTTTCATAAGTTTAGTGCAAGACTTCTGACTACATACACAAGGCCAGAAATGCATTGCAAATGCCTTAGTGAATCGTTCCCGTATTTTTTTAACACAAAAAAAATCATAATCATTTGCGCTAATTTTACTTACAATGCTCAACAAAGCTAAGCATTCTTTTGTTGTTTTGTGAGAGTTCTACTTTGAAGCAATCTTCAAGTAAAAAAAAATAATAATCAGAGTTGTTCCTATTTAACCTTGTTAACTCTTAGTTGACCCAAATCATCTCTAATAAACTCCTCCATCCCCTTCTTCCTTTAGGGTTAGGGTTTTTTTTCTTTTTTACCATTTATTTGTAAATATTTCTGTTTTCATTAGTTGTATATGTTCTTTTTTGTTGTGTTTTATTCAATTTCCCCCCTCTGTTCGTGTTTCCTTTCCTGCACTGTACACATTCTGTAAACTCTTGCAGGAACTTCCCGTGGATGTCTGCATACTCCGGCAGTGGCTGAACAACACTATTTTACTGTGTTGACTACAGCAGAATGTGCCAGCAGACTATGTGCAGACATGGCTACTTGGAGTCCAACTCAGGAGTGTGCAGGAAAGGGGGACACACTGCAGGCGAACTGAGTAAGTGTTGTCATCCCAGGACATGAAGTGGCAGTGGATACAGTTTGCTATCCACAGCCACTTCATGGTCATATGTCCTAAATTAAGCAGGACATGTAGAAAAAAGGAATTACACTTCTCATACAGTAGAGCAAGGGTAGGCAACCTAGGCACTCCAGCTGTGGTGAAAATACAAATCCCATCATGCTTCTGCCTCTGGGTGTCATGCCCGTGGCTGTAAAAGTTTTGTCATGTTTCATGGGACATGTAGTTCCACAGCAGCTGGAGTGCCGAGGTTGCCTACCCTTGCAGTAGAGACATGGTAAAGGATTACTAAAGGCTGGGCGTTTCTTACCTTAATACGTTCTCTGTATTAGGGTAAAAAACGTCCAGTAGCTTTTTGAGTACCCTGCACCCCCCCACACTTACCTGTCCCCGGGTCCCTGAAGCGATCCTCCGTCCGAACTTCCTTGCGGGGGAGAAGATTGAGGGCAGAGGAGCCATAGGCTTCTTCTCCCATCAATCAGCCTGTGTGGCGGAGAGAAAGAGCGGGGCCTGCCTCAGTTCTGTGTGTGTCTATGGACGCACAGAGCTACTTGCGGGCTCGGCTGGGCAGGAGCACGCACGGGTGCCTTCATTGCTCAGCTTAGCTGATGGAGTCACCCATGCAGGGGGCAGGGGGAGAGTGCTGCGGGGAGCTATTAGAAAATGAGGAATTAAACATTTATAATAAATAATGAAAATGATTTCTTGAGGTATAGGCCTCATATTTATAAAAATTAAAAAACCCCATGAAGCTTTATTATCACTTTAACTGACATTTTGTGTAGATCAGAGGACATGCCTTTGATCTGCACATAAAAGAAGTGATCTAAATATGTTGTAACAATACACTTGTTACAACATATTTAGAAAGAATCCCTCTGTGTAAATATAATGCAGAAGCTGTTCAGCAGCAGAGATAAGAACAAGGCTGTCAAACTGGCACTGGTCCTGGTAATTTCACTTTATCATACCAGGGTATGAGATGTACACCTAAGATATTTAAATGAAGTAAGGCTATACCTCATACGCCCAAGATCCACACCTGGTTAAACCAGTTTGTACATCATACGTGTGGTTTTACTTTCAGTACATTTGCTCTCTAGTCTTGGTAACTGGATATTCACCTATGTTAATGTTATCATTTCAGATAGCAACAGACAAGTAACAATGATGATCTGCAAACCAAACAGACATCATGATGAAAAATGTTTACAACATTTCAGTTTGTCCATTGAAAGGACCTTGGCTGAGTCAGTTTATCATTGTGTTTGCCATTTGTCTTGATAGTATATTTTACTGCAGATGACAGATTCCTGCAATAATAATTGTTAGGTATACACTATACAATTAGAGTGTCGCCTAGTTAATATGACGTGCAATGATGCCGCTGACGTCTCAATCAAGGTCGCACCCTTCTTGGTGACATGTCAGGCCTGCTGTTATCAATCCTAATACGCCTTTGGTGTTTAGTTTTACTAATAGTTATTATCTTTTAGTGCTTTGTAAACATCACTTCATGGAAGCGTGTGTGTCACTGTTTAGCACAGCTGCAAACCTGAACATTGGCAGCAGCTGATCAGTTCTATACAAAGGCCCCTGGTGTCTTGTAAAGCAAATATGACAAAAGGAAGAGAAATAGCCAGTAAGGTATGAATCAGGCCCAGCCTTTGGAAGAGAAACAAATAAATATTACATGAAGACACAGCTGTTCAGTGCATTGCAGACAGACGCAACATGTCTGCCGTGTATTGTACTGGGTGGACAATCTTCATAAACCCATTTGTCTAAATGACTGGCCAGCCGCTGTTTACCATCTAGATGCCTATCTTGGTGATGTCTGATTCCTGCTGACTCTTTGCCAGCCGACCTCACTTCTATATTGTTATTCCTACCAGAGCAGCAGAAGCACGGCATGTTTATAGGACATATGTGCAATGTCAGGAGTTGGCTGCTTTTCAGAGCATCTGTAAAATGCTTGCCTGACCTCTTCCATGTTTTTCTTCCTAGTAATCGGACCAGCTTTATCTCCCCAGAAAGCGACTGTATTAGCTCAGCAAATATCTTTGCCAGTTCTGTCTCAGGAGAAGAGGACGAGAGCTATATTCCAATGGTAATCATCTTCTGCATGCTCTGGCTTTGTTTTATACAACACAGACTAATATGGTGACTCAGTTGTTATACTGAAAATAATGCTATGAACAATATACAGTAACACTACAATAGCCTTTTTAGCTGCACTTATTAGTAACTCCTTATTCCTACTGCTGGTATGGGATAACTTTGTATTGTATGCATTAAAGAACAACTCAAACCGAAATGGTTGGGGGGAGCGGGGTTCTCCCTCCTGTCTGTAAAGGAAATCGAACATGTATGGCAGGGCTCAAAATTTCAAGTCCTGAGCTACTAGCCAGGCCTTAAGAGTTACTCGCCACCAGTCGCCCCACCTGACCCCTACCGTGCCCCGCCCTTAACTCCGCCAGGTCAGTGGTGTGACACAGAGAACAGAGATCAGTAACAATGCAGAGTGCAGAGGCCAGTGGTGTGATGCAGAGTACAGAGGTCAGCAGTGTAATGCAGAAAAAAGCAATGTATCCTCCATGTCCCAGGTGTCCTGCTTCTCCCGTGCTGTCCTTCCTGCCAGTAGCAGCTCTGCAGTCCTCCTCCCAGCCTATGGCAGCTGAGGTGGGCGGAGGAAGCTG
>NW_017306620.1:1318471-1341604 GCF_000935625.1 Nanorana parkeri | reverse complement strand
GAGCTGCCGGGTGTACGAGGAGGCGTGGCCAGGGCCGAGGGAGAAGCGGCCCGGCCGTCGGAGGCTGCGGTGCCTCTCCAAGAAGCGGGTGGAGGAAACAGACAGCGATCGGCGCTGCCGAAGCGGCGGAAGTCCCCCCCCTGGATTTCCACTCGCCCCCACGCAATTTTCACTCGCCAATTGCGAGCGGGCGAGTGGAAATTTTGAGCCCTGATGTATGGTATGCTTTTACCCCCTCCTTTATTGAGCCATATTAGGGGTTCTAAAGCTAGTCATAGTGTACATGTGACGAATTGAAATGTAGAATTTCTTGATAATCTACTTTGGAGAATAACTATGTAATATGGAGGCTTACCTAAACATTTCATTAGTATGTATCCAACCAGGCAGGCATTTCTACTACATAGTTGTTGGTAGATGTTTAGAAAGTTGAACAACCAGTTTGTAATGTGCGTAGCCAGCATTACAGGCCAAGCTCAGCATTGCATAATTCCCTCAGCATTGAATAATTCCCTTGAAGAATCTACTCAAGAGCGCACATAGACATATTGTAATGTACCTCCAGTTTGTCCAGGAAGAACTCACTAATGCTAGTCATATACAGTTGTAAGCATATTCTCACTGTTGAAGTAGGTGGCTAAAAAAATTAGGTTCACAAGTCTGTGAGAATGGAAAAATCAAAAACTGTCCTACTAAATCCAAAAGAGAGACATTTCTTTATATAATATTTTAGGGATGTTCAGATATCAGTGCCGATACTTGGCATTTCCATGAGAACTACCATGGTTGCAACGGTTGCAGCTGGGACCTGGCTCCGGTGCTCCACCACTGTCCTGAAATCATTAGTCTGTATCGTTTTAGATAAACTTTCATATGACAATAAACAAAAATGTATAAGTACTTGTATCTGTGAGTACTTGGACAAGTATCAGTACTTGTACTTGAAAAAATGGTATCAGTGCATCCCTAATATATATTTAGAAAAACAAAATCATACATTAACACGGGTGCACAAATCCCAGGAGCCCCGTATGCTCCTTAAAAATGACAGCTGCTTCCTGACTTTTTAATTTTCCTCTAGTCTAGTCTTGGAGCTGGAAAAGTATCTGTACTTGTACTTGTACCAAGTATGGTACTTGGTATCTGAACGTCCCTATAATATTTCTATTGAAATTGGAACCCACCAACTTTTTAAAAGCCATATCAGAAGAGTGGAGATAGGTTTAATTCCTAGCAGGTTCTTTACTTTTCTGTGCAACCCTAGAGGCAAAATCCACCATACAATCCCCCCCCCCCACAATCTCCTGTCATACCAATACAACAAATCCTAAGATCCTGGTACCCCTGTCTAGGGCAACAAAACACAAGCCTAAGATCCTGGTTCCCCTGTCTGAGGTGCACTCTCCATATATATGGTTGGTGTGTGTCCACTAGGGATCGTTATTGTCACTAACTCCTAGCAGGTCCTACAGCAGAATTTACGAAGAATACACTTCAGAGATTGGAACTAGGATGTTCAGCTCACAGTTATATCCAGGCTATACCAGACGTATAACACAGGTGAAAAGAATGTTCTCTACACTTTAACATTTGATTTTCATTGTATTCGCATACCATATAAATTAACGTTATAGTTTTGTACTTTTCTAATTTTCCATAATGTTATTTTAATGATGTTGCTATAACTTCAGTTTTTGCCATCTGTCTCCCCTTAATTAAAGCAAGCTTTGACATACAGATATTCACGTTCTGTGCTTAGTCAAATTCAAATTGCCTCCCTATGCTAACTTTTGCAGCAAATGACACAATGTAGATTACACAGGGTTTTGCTTTTGCTCACCGCGGCTGAATGGAGCTGTGAGGAAGTAAAAGGGAGGTTAGTATATACATTTTAGGAGATTTGCTTTGTCCTGCATGGGAAAAGCAGAGATTTACTTGAAATTAGGAGGCTTGTGTACTGTGGATCTTCCAGCTACCCAATGGTTTCTAATGCTGAATTGTTGAAGGGAGATTTCTACTAACAAGTTCCCACTCTGTCACTAATATTGACCTTATTTATGTATTAGTAATTGCTGTTACCTTTTAAAGAACTCCTGGAAATATTTTGTTAACCCTTACAGTGGGGCTACCCCCTCACTGCAAGGGTAAAGTGCTTGTTTGTGTCTAGGTTTAAAAAAAAAAGTTAGACTCACCCGAAACTCTGAGCTGACTTGTTCTTAGACCGGTCCTCCCAACGTCTCTTCCCCTCCACTGCAGTGGTTTATGGTCCCATAAATCATCACGTCTATACACAGTGTATAGACATCAGTGACAATGAAGAAGATTCCAATGCTGCTGCGGAGGAAGAGACAAGCTGGATGGAGCACTGTCACAGCTGGCTAGCTCAGAGCTTCATGTGAGTATAACTTTATTTTAGCACCTAGACACGAAAAATTACTGGAGTTCTGCTTTAAGTTGCACATTACTTCATGTTTAGGCATTAGTGATATGGAAGAGCCTTGCTGGGATTTGAGAGGGGGTCCATTTTTGATGGCCCCCCTTTTGAAGCACCCATCAAATGCTTAAGAGCTTAAGGACTTGTATCGGTATGGCAGAAAAACTGCACACAGGCAGCCATTCAGCTGCTGAGCTTTGCATTGCTTTTGTATCAGCTATTTTATTTCTCAGGAACATTAAGGCCTAATTCACACTGCCGCGCTTATACGCGCGTACGTGTGTATTGTACCATATGCAACATATGCAAACAAATGGCTCCATACACACAGCCGCATATGGAGCCGTATATTAGCGTAGCGTATATATGCGCAAAAACAGAATGGAACAGAGATGCGTCCGGGCAGCTTATTTCTGCGTATTTACGTGCATATACGCGTGTATACGCGTGTACATGCGTACAGCACATTAAAAATTTCATTACGAATTATGCATTCTGGGATTGCATATAGTGCACGCATGTACGCTCGTATATATGCGCATAGACGCTCGTATATACGCACATAGACGTAATATACAATTTTGCTTGCGTTGTGTGTGAATGAGGCCTAACAATACGTGTTTACAAAATAATGCAACATAATTGTCTTTTTTCAAAAGGAACAGAGGCAAGGAATATCACCCAGTAACGGAAGCTTCCCTTGGCCAAGGAAATTTAACCTTGACTATCTTGCGCTGGATTTTAATTCTGCATCTCCATCGCCTGTGCAAAAGGTAAAATGCATTTACATTTATAAAATAATATGAAAGATCAAACCAGACAACTAGCAAGGGCTATATGTGAAAGGGAATGTGAAAGGAATCAAAAACCATAATTACCTTACAACAGAGCAATCTCCATACTGGTTTTGTAGGAAATATTGATTATTTATAATATATATATACTCCTTCTGAGCCAGATGGTAGAGCTTTATGTTCATTTTCACATTTACCTTTATCTCCTTTGGCCCATTGTGCCATAAATTTGTGAACTGAGCTTAATAGCTTAAGCTGAAATTTACACACAAATGAATGTGTCAGAGTATTGACTCCTTCCCTTATTCCCCCTTCTTCTCTATGGCTCCATCCAATGTTTATAGAGAGGGATCATGCCTGAAAGGAGATATCTATTTAGATAACCCATTGTTGTGTATTAAATTAAAATGTCTGTGTGTGTGTTCGCATGCAAATGGTAAAAAGCAGATATTTAAAGTAGCAATCATACAGACAGGTCCTCTTTGCTGACCATCAAGGTAGTAGCCATGTACTAAATACATGATGTGTGTTTTGCACTTTGTGTAACACTCATGTCATGTTTTACTTAGTTAAAGTTATTAGTTAACATTTTTAATCATTGTTGACAGTGTTTAAGCTGTCAACTACTTTGTCACCATAAAGACCCAGAACAAGTATGCATACTAGGAAAGTCAGAGAAAAGTCAGATGTCCTTATCTGCATTCTTGCCTTTATCCAAAACCTTTTTCTAAAGTTGGACTTTAAAGTTGATTTTTGTGGCAAATTTGTTATGCGTGTAAAATATTGATATACATGCACATTTCAGTCAACTAAGTCTTTATTTAGCAAAGTATGGAAATAAAAACAATTTTTTAGACTATAATCCCTAAAATGCCAATTTCTATCCCTAAAAGAAGGGTTTTGAGAAAGTAAAATACACTCTATACACTGCAGCTGTAGATTGAATGCTGAGCGATTATGTAGCCGCTGATCGCTCAGCTCATGGTCTTCTCCCTGCAGAGAGTGGTGACTGTCAGTCACTACCCTCGCAGGGATTACCCCCGTCCCCTCTTTGGAGGGACAGAGAGGGGAGCGAGCTGACACAACTAGGTCTAGCTCTAGAGGGGTATGAGCCAGCTGTCAGTCACGCAGCCGTGTGAATATTGTAGACTTGTGTGCTTTGCTTACGAATCTACGAATTTCAGGAAAATTCGTACGAATTTCGATTCGTAACGAAACGAATCGCACATGTCTAGAATATTGTTGGGATCCCTCTTGGCTACAACGCAGCTCTGCACAGTAGCCTGCTATATACTGACTTAGTCGCAGGAGTATATTATTAAATGTGCTGCCGTGACCCAAAAGAGAAGTAAAGCCAGAAAAGGTCTGGCCTTAGTTCTCTTTTAAAGTGGTTTTCCTGTCCACTAAGCAGTAAACAGAAAGTATTTTTATGGGTGTCAGAAGTTTATGATGTTCATGAGTTGAAAAATGCACCAAAAAAGTTTTTAGCTCCTGGAAATCTTTCATGTATGTCTCAGTGCTTTTACGATTAATATCTAAATTTGTTTTTCTCTTTTAACTTAAGAAACCTTTCCTGTCTGAAGAGCAGAGAGTGGACTATGTGCAAGTGGATGAGAAGAAGACACAAGCTCTGCAGAGCACCAAGCAAGAGTGGTCCGATGAGAGGCAGTCAAAGGTGTAAAACGTTTCATCAGAGGCTTCTTATGTTTTGCACTAGATTCAATCATTTTTATATTGCAGCTAAAATGGAAATTTTTGTATGAACCGTGAATGTACAAACGGCCGGTGGAAATATAAAGCCAAGGGACAAACTGTATTTATTTCCATAAGTAATTATTGTGTATTATCATACACTGATCCAGTCTGAGCACTGCTTGTATATATATATACAGGATTCAGCCAGAACAGCTTGTACTGAGAGCCTCAGCAGCGTGTATGACTAATTGTTTCTGTGCTTTCTATTTTACCAGTTGATGTTTGATAAGCCATATGGAATACAGAGCCTTGAAAATTACCATGAGCTTTGATCAGAAGTGTTTGAGCTGTTTTGCACCAATCAGCTTCTGTCTTTGTTTTTTTAACCTTTCCTAGGAAGGGAGAAGTTTATTGGTTAACTTGTAAAACAGAAAGAGTATTTAAGACACTTTTTATCATTAGTCGTCATGTTACGGTGCTCTTCCTCACTGATGCTTCCAATGTAAGGAGCAGGGTAATTCTCTCAGTGCACGTTGGCATTTTTAGTAGAGTAGGTGCAATAATTTTCCAAAGTTTTTATACTTTGCTAACTGTGGCACTGTAGTTTATGCAAAGCACCTGGTTGAACTATTTATACGTGGGTATATATGCACATATTCCCACACAGCGGTCTGTTAATACATTGTACCTCTCAAACAACTATATATGTGCTGGCTGTGTCTTAATAAAAGGGCTTAATAGCTGTTATGGTTCAATGCCTGCAGTAGTAGTATAGGGCTTCAGGATTTCCCTGCTCGTATAACTAGCAGATTATTCTGCAACGTATAAATAGCACAAACAGCATATACTTGAGATCTTGGTTCAAGTGTTCCACCAATAAGGCCAGGGCTTTGCTTATCACATAGGTGGCTCCCTCCCAGGGGTTGGCCTTCATATGCTGCCCTTCTTCCTGTTTGTAGAAATCTGCATCACTTCAATCTTTTGCAGCATGGGCAGGAGCAAGTCTGGGTGTACAAGGTCTAGGCCTGTTTTTTGTGCTGGCGTGGGATTAAGTGCTAGCGTCAGCAACTAATCGGCCTAATTGGTCAGCAACCAAAAGCAGAGACAATCACAGTGTCAAAGTATTTGAAGTTCTTCTTAAAGCTGAACAGCTAAGTACAAAGCTGAAATAGGTTTATGTTCACCTTTAGCTGCCAGAGGATTTTTAACTCTGTTCTTGTGATCCAGGCACTCTTTGAAGACTGGTCTGTTCTTGGACCACTTTTCAGACTTCCCTGCAATTAAGTTACACTGCCTTGGTTGCGCAGTGGCCTGTGATTTGTGAAGGAGCAACAGCATGCTGAGGTCCTGTCTCTGCC
Organism: Nanorana parkeri; assembly: GCF_000935625.1. Lineage (NCBI taxonomy): Eukaryota > Metazoa > Chordata > Amphibia > Anura > Dicroglossidae > Nanorana > Nanorana parkeri. The sequence goes on along the minus strand of NW_017306620.1, from coordinate 1,335,323 downwards.
CTCCCCTCCTCTCTGTGAAGCATGTTCACAGATAGCACTGTGCAGAGCAATAGAGCCCTGGTTGGTTCAGAATGCCGCCTCTCCTTCTCACAGAATGCTGCTGTGCAATGGATTACAAGAGACTGATAAGACAAATTTAGGTCCTCCTGCTAGCTAATGATTTCTAATTACTTGATAACTGGATTTAATGGTGTTTTTTCTATCATCCTAGAGTTCAGCTTTAACAGTGATTCTGTTATTGTGTACTCATGAACAATCAAACACCTATTGTAAATGTATCAGGTTATTTAACCATTTTTCATTAGAGGGTGACCTCATGTGCATAGCATATTTTATAAAGCAGGAAGAAATCTTAAATCGGCACATTCATAGTTGATACCTTATGGATCTTTTATAATGGATAAGGGCCCATTTTATAGTGTAATTTACATTAGTGCCTTTTTTTTTGGCAATTACATCTATGCTACAGCAAAAAAATGTTTGGTACAGCACATAGACTGATATGGCTCATCGTGTTAAAACCAATGTAAAACTCTCCATGTAGAATTTGCATTGAATTTGGCCACTAGGTGGCACTGCTGATATCACAGTATTAGGATAACATTTACTTTTAGTTTCTTGAAACAGGAAATCACTATGGCAGCTTCCATATTTGTATCTCTAAAGGCAAATGAAAGTGCTCAATGTTAAAATATATGTTATTGTTTGTTTTTTTTAAATTACTGCTTTTCTTAAAAAGGAGAATTTGCTATGTAAACATAAATTCACAAATTTATGAAGCGCTGAACCTCTATATGCTGCCATTAAAGCAATTTGCAAAATACAGTATGCCATGCCAACCAATAAGCAATCATATGATCGTTCTCACAGCTCTAAAGCTACCATTGTATATTACCAGATCATCAGCTGGGCTTATTCATTCTGACATTGGTGCCATGAACATATCAGACTGCTTCTCTAGTTTAAGTCATCCAGAAGTGCCATACAGAACACGCCATTAGCACAATAGTTACATGCAGCTGGTAAACATTGCAGGAATGCATAGTTATATATTAATCACATACAGAATTAAATCAAATTAGCCGGTTTAAAAAAAAAACATAAAATCAATTAGTCATTAGTATAGAATAGCCGTGCTTTGTATCATCATTATGTTGACTTTAGCTCCTTACACCAGTGTCAGTTTTCTTTCTTTCAAAGCATGTTCCTTTTCCAGAAATATGCTCACATGCACATGCTGCAGTATATAAAATAGTCCAAACACTTCAATTGACTTTTTCTTTAGACAATCATTTATGAAGCACAAAACGCATGCCAACAGTCCAGCAATCCTTCAGATCTACTGACTGGGAAACTTTAACTTATGAAAGGTGTTGTTGCTATTGGTTACTGCTCGTGGGCTGAGATCTTTGTTCTTTTGTACTACTGCCGTATTAAATAAGCCGACCTTTGTAGATTTTAACTTACATATTACTTAATGCACAGAGGCTCCAAGAGCCCTTTTGTATATTTTCTGCCCATCAAGAAATTGTGTTTTCTTTAACATTTTTGCTTGTTTCATTTGTGTTGTAACTAGCATTAGGAATATATAAACACCTGTGGTTTAGTTTAAAGCAGTTTTATTTGGACCAAAATATTACATATCTTATGATTCACCCTCTCGTCTGTTGACTGGGCAGTTACCGTATTTTTCCGTGTATAAGACTATACTTTTTCTTAAAAATATTTACCTAAAAATGAAGGGGCGTCTTCTGCACGGGGGGCCGAGAGGAGAACTGCGGTTGCAAAACTGCCAATACCTCTGCAAACTAGTCTCACGAGTGAAACTTCCGATTGCAGAGACAAGCTAACAGGTTTCCTCCAATCATGAGCCTTATGTACCCGATGTCAGCTGATGCTGTGGAGTGTGTGTAGCCAGTACCCAGATGCAACAGGGAGCGGTAATGTCGGAGCATTCTGAGCCCATAAAAATGTCAGAAAAAAAAAATACCGGTACTAGTAAGCGGCTGTCTTACTCTGCAAAATGTAAACTGGATGTAATCAGTTATGCAAAAGAGCATGGAAAATATTGATTTCTGAATTTTGGGTAAGAAAAGTGGGGTGCGTCCTATACATGGGGGCGTCTTATAGACGGAAAAATACTGTATATTATTGGATAAGTTATATTTGACTGCATTTTGTTTTTTGGACTTGGTCTGAAATCACTTAAGGGGCTTCCAAATGTAGCCGGTGCATTAAGAGATGTTTGCTAAATAATGTTAAACTAACTAGGTTTTTTTTGCACTTATAGTGATTTGTCTTGCTGTGCACCCCCCAAGCCCTGGGCATTCACTGATAGTTATTTTATTTATTTATTTTACTACAGGTATTATATAGCGCTGGTCATTTACACAGTGCTTTACATACTTTTTATTCATATCAGTCACTGCCCTCAAGGAGCTTACAATCTACTGTCCCTATCTCAGATGCACACATATACTAGGGCCAATGTAGGGAGGAGACAGTTGACCTACTAGCATGTCTTTGGAGTGTGGGAGGAAATTGGAGTGAACAGAGGAAACCAAACAAGCACAGGCAGAACATGCAAACTCCATGCAGAGAGTGTCCTATTCGAACCGAACCGGGGCCCCCAGTGCTGCAAAGTAGAAGTGCTATCCACTGCACCACTGTGCTGACCAGTTATTCCATGGCCATAAGGGAAGAAGGGACAGGCTACAATGTCTTCAAAATTTGTATAAAAGAAGACTTCAGTGCATCTGCAGGCCAGTTATGAGCTAGCACAGGGCGCATACTCGTCTAATGGGTTGTTAGTTGGGTTGTTAATGGGTTTCTGTGATATAATTTCATTCACAGAGGGCCCTGTGTCTGCAGATGGCATCATCAGAAAGAAATCTGATATGGCAGGACTGGTGAGGAAGGGTCAGTAGAGCAAGGAAAGAAGGTGGAAGTTTATATCTGCTAAGGTGTGTTACAAGTGCACTTACTCTTTAAGACCCCGATTGCAATGAATGGAAAAGTGTGATGTTTTGAGAACTCTGCAGGAACAAAGGCTTAGTTCATAGTAAGGTGCAGTGAAAACTTTGCATGCCGTGATTATGGTGCTTAATATTGGACATCCCCTAAGCATGCCTTTCACAGCACTAGCAGTATACTGGAAAACAACCTCATGACTGAGCAGCACTTTACACCCTAAAAAAAGTCACAGGGCACAGAGCATTTTATTTCCTATGATCAGTCCTTGTTTAAGCGTAAATAATTCTTCCTAGTTACGTTGTATTGTAAAAGCCCATGACGTTATGCAACCCTGTCACTGAAACACTTAACCGAGGATTGATTTACCTATGTTGTTCATCCATGAAGAGCTCTACATGTCTTTTATCTAGAGAATGTTGTTTTGAATTTTGTCCCTATAACACTGTCTGGTTACATTCCAACCTTTAGCATTACTTTCACAGTGTCTCCTCTACACTGTCTGCAACCTGTTAGCGTAGAAGCTGCATATAGATTAGCATATAGCTGTGGCTGCCAAAATCTGGACAGGACAGAAAATGGATGCTGTCACATCAACTACTGTTTGCTATACAACCATGTGGAATTATAAGAATCTATATAAACTTCTGAATGCTTCTATATCTGGCAGCACTCTTCCAGTCCTCTCTAGTCTGCTTTGTTATGGGAATTGGTAATCCCTTGACATACATCACTTGGCACAGTGGAAAGGCATAGCTTCTTTGATATTGCAAGTTTCTTACCTAACTGCAGATGTCGGCCAATATAAAGGACTAATACTGCTGAAAGAAAGCTCCTACACTAACTACAGCTTCTTATAATAGAGGGGGAGAAGTTATCTTTTAACACTTGCAGGGCCACTCACTGCTCAAATTGCTGAATCGGCCACAATTCAAGCCGTGTATGGCCACACGCATTTCTGTGTGTTGTGGGTGTGTAGTAAGTTAATGAAAGTCATCTTGCTGCGTATGTGGTTCGGTTTCCATCTAAAAGCAGCATCCTCAGAAATCAATTGCAAAGTGTGTAAAACGCATCTAAAACAATACCAAACTATGTCAAAAAACGAACTACACCTAAAACACACAGCACATCTCAGGCAGAGGTGTGAAGGTAGCCTTTGGAGTAAGTATGCTTTTAGCTGCATTCTTCATACAGGGTGTGCATATATGTAGATACTATGGATTCCATTGGCTGACCAGCCTTTTATAGCATTTGTCCCAGAGTCATAGTTCAGTTTCTGGTAGATTCTAAAGAGTTAAAGGATTTGTATAGGCTTTAGTTCACTTCTTATAAAAATATATCTAATACCGATTTAAGAGGAGGCTATGACAGCTTTATATGCTGCAAGTTAATGTTTTGCCCTATTATGTAACTGATTTTCCTAGTGGTTTTTAACTGACAAAATTTCACTATGAATCTGATTGCTGCAATAGATGAGCAATACTACTAAAAATTCACAGGGTAGAATACATCAAAGCAGTAATGTTGCAAAATAGCCCTTGCATAAAAACTGTTTTAAACTCTATTACATCATCTACCCCTGCTAAAGCATAAGAAGGTGACTTTTAGGGGAAGCCTGCCACCTTCTGAGTCATAAAGAAAGAGCAGCAACACTTTCAGTTACAGCATAGCTTTATTGTAATATGTGACCACATCAGTAGTATACCTATGGCCACTGGCAGACAAGACCACACTTTAATGCTGCCCCCCATGAACCTTCTCCTCTGTTATAAGAATTGCACCTTCTGATTATAAAGGAGTTTTGCTGGCTTTGAAATCCATAAGCTGCACAGGTTGAATATTCTCCAGACTAGCTGGAGGCCATGAGGCAAGGTGAGAGCTTTGTTTTATAGGACCTCTAGAGGAATCCACAAAATGATTACCTTGTCTTAGGGCAGGAACGTGTATAATGACTTTCTGTGTGCCTAAGAGATTATAGTAATACATAGTGCAGCAGTATGATCTCTTCATGCTACGGCTAAGATGACATCCCAGTTTGACTAAATGTATATTCCTGCATTATATATTCACATTTAATCTGCCAGGACTTTTCCATGACTACTAATAAAATGTACCTGTGGGAACTAAAAAAGATTGTAAAAATTGTTAAAGGGGAATGTAGTGATACACTTGTTTTACCCCAAAGGTTTATTATAACAAATATTTTGCCCCATTTGTCTGCACTTATATTGTGATTTTTCCTCACAAATTAAAACAGATGTTATTAGTAGAGGTAGGATGATAAGGATCCTTTAACATGTAGAATTTACTTGAATACTGTACATTACCCAAACTGCAGATGGTCCTGTGACTCTTCTCTGTGTATTACACATATCCTATTCTAAACCGATTTTTATCTAGCCTATTCTAAACCTAATATTGCTGTTGGAATTAATCAAAATTGTCCATTGCTGGCCTTACAAGAAGAACAGAGAGAAGCATATGTGTTTGATTATTACTTGGTGGCGCATATGGGTTAATGACAGCGGCTTCTGTATCAGGACAGTTATAATAAATTTCTCCCTGAACCAGCAGCAGATTGCTCAGACATGTGGAAAAATCACACTCCATTCCTAGCATGCTTTGCACTCAACAAATGTTCTGCTGACAATTTGCTCCTATTAATAGCAATAAAAAGTTCTATTAATAGATGGCATACATTTAATCTCTGCATGTTGCATATATCAAAGTACACTAGAAATTTCTGTCAGAGCATTGATCATGCGAAATCTTTCCCTGGATCGTGCTCTGCTCTTACAAAGGGCTAATATAAACTTTGAGGGCTATAGCAGCACTGTGCGTTGGTAAAGTACTATCTGTATGTTACTAACTTGCTGCCAGGGCATTCCAAATAAACTGTGTGATAGTGGAATCACCTACAGAGCCATAACTGAGGACAGTACTGCAAATACAACACATATATACTAACAGTGACTTTAGAACTCCCAGGTTGTTCCTATAGTTCAGCTGCATGAAGGATAAGCAGACTTGATCTCAGATTATTCTGCCGGGCTTATTCATGTCTTCCTGCAATTTATTCTCTGTTTGCTATTTTTTTTTGGGGGGGGGGGGTGAATACATCTTTTTTTATTTTACACCCTAGACTAAAACAGGCACATAACCCTTACAGTGCCAGGATAGCCCCACTGTAAGGGTTACGTATTTAACTGTCCGGAGTTCTTCTTTAGCTCTCAGTGGACCTTGAGAAGTACTAAGCACAGCCAGATTAAACAGTAGATAAAGTATTAAATGTATTAAATTAAAAAGTTAGGATTGCAAGTAATTACACTGAAAAGGTGTAATACTATTTTACTTTTGAAAACCCTTGTGTAATTTTTGTACATATGTTGATATATATAAAAACTTGTGTTTTTTTTTTATTTACTGATTTTAATGCTATTTGTATGTTTAATGCCACATTTTCTTTGAAACAGTGCTGAACAAAAAACATTCCATAGGTTTGATGATGACCAAAATTTGTTGGAAATTGACAATCAGTTTCATCAATTTGTACATCCCTTTTGATGGGATTATTCAAATGGCTTGGTTTGTCTTTTTTGGCAAATGATCAAGCTACGCAGCTGGATGTGAATTGATCTTTTTTACTAGGCTTCTATAGGAATGAGAGTAGGGGGTAGTCCCAAGCCCTAGAGCAATATCTGAGCAGGGATTCCTGCCCATCTGCTGTCCTCTATCCATTGGTCTGCTGGTAATAGTGCCATTATCCCAGTCCTCTTCCTGCAGCCTTCATGTAACTGCAAACTATTTATTTTTCTGGATATAGATATACTAACAGCTAATATGGTTCTACATTTATAAAGGACTCTCATAGTTAATGAGTGTCACAATGATTGACCATTATCATAGCTGTCACACTGCATAGTATATTCAGTAGGGAAGTATGAAATTCCAACAAGTTTCACATCCCCCCAATAGACGACTCCTGCCATTTGAGGATCACTGTGTATAAGCTTTTTCATCGAAATATGAAACTTATTAGCGCATTCAAAAAACCTAAAAGCAATTAAAATCTGCGAACTAGGAAGGACTCACTACAAAAACACCATGAAACTTAACTTCCTAGTACATAAACAGTATATTATCAGTTACCAAAATTAGCATTTCCTTAGTCATACATCGCTCTGCAGACATCATATGCACATAAACAACTACCATTTGTTATAGATCCATTTAGCAAAAACAAATATGAAAACGGGATCTAGTTTTTGGCTATGACCTGTCATTATTTTGCCCTTTAAATCCCCTGTTCCATCGCTAGTGCATGTTGGCATCTCCTCAGCTAAAGCAGGTGCACTAAACTCCAGTTAAAAATTTTATTAACCCTTGCAGTGCGGGGGTAGCCTAGTGTCAAAAATAACAATATTCATTCGAACCTCAAAGCCGACTGGCTGTCACAGCACTCCCTGCAGCCTGTCTCCTCCTCCGCTGCAGCAATGTAATGTCCTTCAGTGTCCTCACCTCCTATACACTGGATCCTTAGGCTGCTGCAGCAGAGGGGGAGAGAGGTTCCAGACAAAGAGCTTGCCGGATCTAAGGATCGGCTGAGTATAACTTTTTTTCAATTTTTTAACACTATGCAAAAACGAGCAGTTAACTCTTACAGTGCAGGGGTAGCGCCACTGCAAGGGTTCAAACATTTTTTAAGTGGAGTTCTGCTTTAAGGGTTTTCTTTTGTAACATAATTCAGTGATACGTAGTGACACAGTAGGTGCTAGCTATCATTTTCAAACTCGAACTAGGAAAATGACGGCAAGATTCTGGCTGACTGTTGTGGGCAACACCAACAATTATTTGTGTCACTTTTATATACATAGTATGAGTTTCACTTTTTTCATCACTGGTGACTAGCAGGGTTATTCACAAAAGGGTGAAGAGTTTGGAGAAGGCAGGAGATGTGAACAATCTAGGACAACATAGCTGATTTGGAAATATTCTCTAATTCAGCTCACTTTCCGGTTCAGCTATGTTGTCCTAGATTGTTCACATCTCCTGCCTTCTCCAAACTCTTCACTCTTTTGTGAATAACCCTGCAGATCTGATCATAACCCAATGAAACTAAGATTTTTTGAGCTACCTTTTTTTTTTTTTACTTTTATTTTAATACTGGAATCTAGTTACAATCTGTTGCTCAGCACTGTACACATAGTACACTACAACAACAGAAACACCATAGATTTGTAATGTTGCCTGAATGTGTATCAGCCATCATGTACAAGTGACATACCAGCCAGAAGAGAAAGAGACCGGGCAAGCAAGACTTGTAACAATGAACATGTATTTTTAGGCACAAGTGTTTATTATTTTCATATGCAGGCTACACCCAAACTGCTTTGACAGTTGTTCAATAACGCCAGCAGCCTGAAATAAAAAAAAGTGTCTGTGCTTATTAAACAACACAAAGAACAATATAGGGGCCATAAAGGGTTCTGTTCTTATACTTGTGATCCTATCACAGTATCCACTACTTCTAAGCTGGTCTACGTTTAGTAGTACTGGGTACTCATCCACCACTTTATCTGTGGTGGATGAGTGTACAGCTTCCAAGGTGTCCAAGCAAAGCATCTGTAATTTACATCTGTATGTACCATAGGAAACACATACATTCCCTGGAATTTATGGCACACCTTTTATAAGAGTGCCGGCGCCATCATATGACAAAACTTCATGGTCTCAATCAGGGGTGGGCAACTCCAGCCCTCCAGCTGTTGTGGAACTACAAGTCCCATTAGGCATTGCAAGGCTGACAGTTACACGCATGATTCCCAGAGGCATGTTGGGATTTGTGGTTAAAGCACAGCTGGAGGTCCAGAGTTGGCCACCCCTGGTCTCAATGATGCTGTGCAGACCAGCTTGATTGATTGCTGGGATGCCAACGGCCTCTGGGCTACTGGCATCCTAGCAACCAGTTGCGTTGTGTGCCCGAGATTCATTGGTTGCTAACCTGTGTCCCAGCAACCAAGAAACTCCTTACTGCTGACACAAATTACTCCAAAATGACATTGATCTTTTTTACTGCAGGCTTCTTTATTTACAAAATGGCGGTATGTCTTTATGAATTTGTCACAGCCGTTGCGACATAATGTAAAAGTGGCGCTATTAAGAACTACCTTAATTTGTCACATGTGGGTCATAGCATTAAAACTAATGCACCTATTTTCTAAATCTGGCACAGGATATTCTTAGGCCTGGTTCACACCTAGTCGTTTTTGAGCAGTTGGAAAAGCTCTTTGAAACGCCCAACACAAGAAATCCCGTGATTTTCAATAGCCCCTGTTCACCCCTGATCAGGAAAACGCCAAACGCCTGAAAAGGTACATGAGCTTCTTTGGGCAGTCAACAGCGCATTTTTGCCTCGTAGACTTCAATGGAAATGCACAGAAATGCACAGCAGAAGCATATTCCACATTTGCACCCGTGTTTGTATGCCTTTCTCCATTGACCGCAATGTTTCGTAAGCTGCCAGTCAAAACACGTGTCTAAATGTACGCGCGTAGAAACGATTTAAAATATGCACTACGCGCATAAACATGTAAATAACCGCCTAGGTGTGAACCCGGCCTAAGACAGCAATAATGGCAGAAAAGTGCTGCAAGTGCTGTACTGAATCGCCCCCGCTGCACCCAGAGCCACTTGTTACAGGAGGACGCCCATGGTCTAAGTAGTGTCGGGCATCTACGCCACCTTGAAAAGCTCTTACTACACACACACACACACACACCAGTATGTGCGACAGGCCTAATTCACTGTGAGTGTTGAGTAGCTATGTCATGAGGAATGTGACTGTTGAGAATTCACAGTGATAATATTAAATGTAGTTTATTATCTTGGAGGAAACAGTGATGCAGAAATTCCAGCCATTACAGAAGCAGATCTGAATATATCAGTACATTAAGATTACCCGACAATGCAAGCTGACATGTACAAATAAGCCTTAGACAACTAACATATAATAGTGTTATTTTTAAAGAGCTCCTCTACTGAGAGGACTGAAAAGAGGATACCTGTAGTAAGGGAAGTCTATTATATGCAGCAAACTATCACCCTCAATATTAGTAGTTTTATCACAAATGTCTTCAGGTCTAAAGCATTTAGACATATTCCTATGTATCATAGATTCTGTATATAACCATACTAGTGTTTGTGTATTGGTCCCCTAAAGGAAACCTGTATTGAGTGAAATAGGGACTACCATTGCTGATGGCCTTCTAAAATTGCTAGTTGCCTGGCTCTGTGCCTTCAGTACTTTCTGAGTCACTGATACGCATATTGCCCAAGGTCTGTGACTCAGGAAGTATTTTATTTATTATAAATAAATAGTATTTAGCCAGAAGAATAGCATGGGAGCCAGGCATTTACATTTTCATCAGAAGAAGTGGTAGCCTTCGTATTCCATCACTACAGCTTTTCTTTAAAACAAGAAGTAATATATACAGATACATATTGTTTTGAATTCTCAGGATTTTGTAAAATGCCTTTGTAAGTTTTCCAAGAAACGAATGTAGGTGCCCCCTCTGACTGCTTTACCATGGGATATAAAGACCCTCGCTGTGCACTCAGTCATGTTCTGTATATTGCCTCCACTGAGTATGAAGTATCGCCGCAGATGACAGATTTCTGCGGATGTTCTCAGGGTAAATTATAACATGAAGGTTAAAGGGTTTTGTTATAAGGGCAGGCTATGGCATTATAATAACTGTTGTATTTAATTACTTTAGTACAGATTACAGATATACAAGTATATATATTCCGAATACTAATTTAAGCATTACACTTTGTACATAGCTATCTATTTAATCACTGGAATAGCATTCATTTTCATCTCTCTCTAAAATATTTGTACGAAAGAATGTAATTTAAACTTTTTGTTTAAATTGTTACCTTTGTATATATTTGCATGTACATTGTAAGTTTCTTTTCTAATAAAAGATGGATGGAATTGTTTCATTGCAAATACGGTTGTCTGTTTTGTCTTTTCTACATGTATACCTGTGAGGTGGCAGACGGCTGACATTGTGCTTTGAACATTTTAAGGGGACCCACAAAACAACAAAGCACCAAAGTTTACCAAGTGCCCCCTGAACCCTCTCAATTGCCCATGCAAATAACAGCTTCCTAAACATCAGCGCGATGGCACCCCTTCAGATTAACCTGATGGCCACCAAGTAGTACATTGTGGGATCATTAGATGTGCCTATATTCTGACTTGCAGAAGTTTCATGCGTACATGGACAGTCCGGGGATCACCAGGACCTCTCTAAATAGATAACTAGTGAAGCCAAAGTTGTCTTTTCTACATGCATACCTGTGAGCTGGCAGACGGGTGACATTTTGTTTTGAACATTTTAAGGGAACCCACAAAACAACAAATCACCAACGTTTACTGAATGCCCCGTGAACGCTCTGAATTGCCCATGCAAATAACAGCTTCCTAAACCTCAGAGCATAGGCAGCCCTTCAGATTAATCCGGTGGCCACTAGCTTGCTTAGGCACCAAGCAGCACATTGTGGGATCACTAGATGTTCCTCCAGGGGGTCATCATGACATCTCTAAAGATATTACTAGTGAGGCCAAAGTTAGATTCTGGCACCCTACGGTGATTACCTTCCTTTAGAAGTGTTCTTGATAAGGTTTTACGGTTTAATGTGGGTAGAATTTTGATTTAGTCAAATGGAAAGGCAGAATATTGTAATTAAACAAGGATCTTAATATAATACCTAATATATTTAACACATTTATCCATTTTCCTATCCTATCACTGGGAGAGGAGCTCATATGCAAAACGGGATCCTGAGAATACTGTGGGCTGGTGCATGTAAAAGTGAGCCAAGTAATCCAGAAAACAAATATAACAGTTGCCAATAGCAACCTGTCAGATTTCTTGATTTTTCCTGTCAGATTCTCTTTAAATAAGTGATCAAACCTGATTTTAGGCTATTGGCAACAGTTCCATAAAGGGATTGACAGAGCAGATCAAAGCATTAGTAGAGCAGAGAAGACATGCATAAGGCACAGGGACATGAGAATATTATTTTCAAATGAAGACGGACAGCATCTTCGCCACTGCCACTTTCCATTAAAATTCTCTTCGGCCATTGGGTGGCTACTGATGGTGTAACTCCTGTACGTGCGCACACCTCCCCAGCATCAGACCCATTCACTGCATCTAGGGAGATGTCACGAATAAGCTGGATGTGTACACTGCATGGTGCATGTGCCATACCGAGTACACACACCAAAAAAAATAATAATAATAAAAAGATTGCTGGGGGAAGGAGAGAGACGATTGTTGGGAGAAAAAAAATCCCATCTGGCAAAAATCCCTACCTGCCAGCATTTTTTTATTTACTTAATTTCTGCTTTAATTAGGCCATCCCTTTGCTCACTATGTTCTGCCCTCCAGTCAGCATGCTCCCTGTCAGCACATGAGCATGCAGCGGAACCTGATTGGCTCCTAGTGATGCCCTCCTTTCTCCCAGTCTGAATGCTGCTGTAGACAGGATTACAAGATGTGGATATCCAGGTACATTCAGGTAATTCAACTATTTACATTTAACAGTACATGTAGTATTTTTTTTTTCAATTAATAACTGCAGCGGCTGGTGTTTTTATACCAACCTGGAGTTCAGCTATTAATGTGTGTATTTGTTTGATGCTCTCTTTTACTAAAATGTGAGAAGTCTATAGTCTGGCCAAAAAAGGCCTTATAGATGAGATCCTATGGTGTGTTTAATGATAGTTCCGGAGCTGCTCATTCATTCATAGTACACCATAACGTAAACTCGTGAACTGTCCATGTATACACACTATAATATAAATGTTATCATGTATAGCGCTATGCTATGTTGCACATGGTAACACTGCGGAGAGAAAACGGCTCGTAGAACACTGTTAAATAACAAAACTGAAACAAAATATTAGATAGTTTGCTATATTTCTTACAAATAAAAATAGCATAACCTCGCCAGACCCAGTAAAATCAATCTCATCATCTTAAATTTAGCCCTCTGCATATCTGACTCACATCCTTTAGTATATTGTTTGTGACACATTTTGCAGAAATCGGCAAAAAAAACTGCAGAGCCTTTTCCTGCTTTGGCAAAGAGAAATCACATTTATATCATAAAAAGAGGCTTAGCATGGGAATACATTGGACAACATGACTGTAACCTCAGAGTACACTGACATTCAAGTCTTGTTTGTGCAAAGGGCCTGTTCCCTTATGATTAAGGGCTGGTGCACACCTAGGCGATTTATCGCGCGGATTTAGCCGTGTGATATCGCGCAAAACACAGATTTGCATTGATGTCAATGGAAGCTGTTCACACCTTTGCGTTTCGCCATGTGGGCAAAATCGGCTCTCGTGCAAAAAGGTGCAGGAGCTATTTCTTGGTGGTTGTTGTGCGGTTTTGGTCCCATAGACATCTCTATGCATTGAAAATCGTGCGGTTTTCAAAGCAAAATTGTTAAAGATGTCACCAGCACACCATATTGAAGTGAAGAACACGTCTGTTTATTGACACTTCATGTCAAAACAAATAACAACATTTCGGGGCCACACAGGGTCCCCTTCATCAGGCTTCAAATTATCTTGCTCAGCACTGCCGGTTGAAAGATATCCCACCCTTTACCAAGGATAGTTCATAATATCTTACTCAGCACCCCGGTTGAAAGATATCCCACCCTTTACCAAGGACGGTTCATACCAAGGACGGGTCATTTCAAGCCTGATGAAGGGGACCCTGTGTAGCCCCGGAACGTTGTTAATTGTTTTGGCATGAAGCGCCAATAAACAGACGTGTTCTTCACTTCAATATGGTGTGCTGGCGACATCTTTAACAAGTTTCAGTATTGGCGGCGCCATCTGCGGTCATTTTGAGCACCCACGCTGACAGGGATACCCGGTATGGAGTGCAGCAGGATTCTGGAATACGTTTTCAAAGCAAAATCACATAGAAAAAAAATATGCAAGAAATGCGCAAAAACAGCTCAATAGCTCAATCGCCTAGGTGTGAACCTGGCCTTAGTCATTGGTTTCTCAGTCCTGCAGTTACCAAGCTGTCCTTTTAAGTGCTCCTAAGTTTGAATAATATATATGTGGTGCACTAGGGATTTAAGGATTGTAGCATACTAGACAAAAAGTCTGCCATACAACAATTTCAGCCAACCTCCAATCCATTGGTAGCACTTCCAGCACCACCTGGCTCGACAAAAGTCAATTTTTCAATCCATTTTTGATACAGGAGCTGATCTGGGTAGAAAAATGTCATCCGAACAGTGACTGCAGCCACTGTACAAGTATGCTGAATGCCGTAGGTGCTGACTGTGAGAATTGATGGACTAATGTCTTTATTGAACCTCAAATACTATGTAACTATGTAACAATAGCCATGGGATATTCCTCCAACTGCGCTCTTTAGTGTGATCAAGTAATTTTTCTCGATTGGCACATGGAGCTAAATGAGAAAAGTCATACTGTGTAAAGATGCCAATGCTTACCAAATAAAAATTAACTTTGTACATCATCATTGGTGATGACAGGCTGTTTCTGGAGTGCTTGCGGGGAATCGCCAATGCTTCAGGGAATTGTACAAACTCATAGCAACAATCTCCCAGTAAGTGGAGCCAATATTTTATACTTCTATGGAGAAGCGTAAAGAATATGAAGTACCACAAAGGTTAATGTCGAATGGCAGGTGCCAGCAGTACAAGAAACATTTATCCATGGACAGTTAGGACAGTTTCTGTTCCTTGTTTCCTAAGAAATATCTGCTATGGCTGGCTTCCTTATTTTAAAGTAACACCCTGATTATTTTTGTATAAAGAGTTTTAAATTCAGCAACTCAGAAAGTACTAAAGCAAATAGGACAGCCAGGCAACTAGCACAGCATGTGATGCAATGGAGGTGGTCTTTAAAGCAAACTAGTTGCTTGCCATCTCAATGAAACAAAACCTGCAGTTAGAAAGTTTGGAGATTACCATTGGCAACCTTTCCAGAAGGTTTGACTCACTAAAACAATGCATGCTTATTGTGCCTGAACTCTTACAGGGTTATTCACAAAAGGGTGAAGAGTTTGGAGAAGGCAGGAGATGTGAACATTCTAGGCCAAAATAGTTGATTTGGAAACATTCTCCAATTCAGTTCACTTTCCAGTTCAGCTATGTTGTCCTAGATTGTTCACTTCTCCTGCCTTCCCCAAACTCTTCACCCTTTTGTGAATAACCCTGTTAATCTAAACAATTGTTCCCTCCAGTGGCTAATCTACAAACCTGATTATTCAAAAACATATAAAAAATATGGTACATCAGGTTTTAAAAAACAAGGAAGACATGTGGAACATTAGTTCAAGATAGACATTATAATAACTGTAAGTTCCCGCTGGAATTGCACTGTATTTTTTATTTTAAATGCTCCTCGTTTTTGTCTAGGTGCTAAAAAGAAAAGTTATACTCACCTGAACCGCAGAGTCGGCTTGCTCTTAGAACGGTCCTTCCAGGCTCCTTCCCCCTCTGCTTCAGCAGTCTATGGTCCCATAAATCATCACGTTCTATAAACAGTGTATAGACGTGAGAATGCTGAGGAACATTACAATGTTGCAGCATAGGGGGTTTCAGAGACCGGAGAAGCAGGGAGCCTGCTCAGCGGTTCGGATGAGTATAACTTTTATTTTAGGACCTAGACAAAAAAGAGCAGTTAAAAGTGTTTTTCCCAATAGCTCTCTTTAGGGTCACGGGCGGACATATACTAACCTCCTCCCGTGACTCAAAGCTCAGTATATTGCAGGCTGTTGCCCGCAATATACTGAGAGCTCAACAGCCGGGACAGATCCCGACAATACTGCCTGGATCCACCCAGCTGTGTGAGTGACAGATGGCTCTGCCTATCTAGAGGCAGAGCCAGCTGTACCCGCCCCCTCCCCATTTGTTGCTCCACTCAGCGCTGGAGGATCGGAGAGGGGAGGGAATAATCCCTGCGGGGAGCGGTAACTGAGAATCACCGCTCAGTGCAGGGTGACAATTGGGAACTGAGTGGATCGATGCATGTGTCTGCTCACTTCCCGATCGATACAGCCAACATGTGACAGTTTATTTGTCCCATGTCGGCTCTAACTATGAGGATGAGTGGAAATCACCCACCTCATAGTTCACCTTTAAAGGAGAACTATGAGATAAGTGATTTCCACTCACCTCATAGTTCTAAGCAGACCTGTGACAATGAGACCGGGTTCCCTCACCTCTCGATCCTGTCACGGCTCTCTGCCGTGACAGGGGGAGGGGCTGGATTCCCCTCTCCCTGCTCTGATCTGCCAGCGCTGACTGGCGGAACGGACGGGGGAGGGGGCGGGTACAGCTGGCTCTGCCTCTACCGCTGTCGCGGTATACTGAACTTAAGGTAACGGGGGGACGCTAGTTTGTGTCCTCCCGTTACCCTAAGGAGAACTATGGGGAAAAACACTGACCCCATAGTTCTCCTTTAATGTTTGCAGTGCAGGGGTAGCCCCTCTGCAAGGGTTAATAGTAGCTTCGGCCGATCCTTCGGCTAGCTTCGGCCCCAGGACCCCTTCGGTTCAGTAGAACCGAAGGGGTGCTGTACGGGCTATTCACAATAGCCCGTACAGCTCCCGATCATGGCCGAGCGGCTCAGCCGAGCCGAACGCATATGCATCTGCTCGGCTGAGCCGTGCTGAAAGCCGAAGCTGGCCGACAGCCTGCTTCTGACAGCTGGGCGAAGCCAGCCGTGATCTTACGGCTGGCTCAGGACACTTGCAGTAAGATCAGCGTCCCTGGTTACCTGCTAACCAGGGACAATGATCTCCAAACAGC
>NW_017306620.1:1315722-1318420 GCF_000935625.1 Nanorana parkeri | reverse complement strand
CATGCTGAGCATGTTCGGCCGACCCGAAGCCACACAAAGCAAGCCGATGTACGGCTGGTTTCAGCCGATATACGGCTGAAATTAGCCGTACCAGCCTGAAGTAAATAGCCGAACAGTGTTCGGCTCACTTCACTTCAGATCGGTCATTCACTCGGCTGCCCTCGGCAGCTTCGTGAATAGACCCCTAAGTGTACAGTAACAACTTTTTAGATCAGGTTTTGTTCGCCTCCCTAATTATACCCAATTTGATTACCAACTTCTGACCTTGTAAAAGCTGAGGAAAATTGCCCTTTGCTACTGAGTATAATTATACCAAACATCATGTATACTGTATCAATCATGTACATCAGGATGCATATATTATGCTTTAAAAAAATAAGTGGTTTACATTTTTTTGTACTATTTTAAATGTTTTCACCTTTAAAAAAAGAAAAAAAAAGTTTTTCTTTTTTTCCTGAAAGCTTGCGCTTATTTCCCCCTCCCCTTTAGCTCCAAGTGCCAAATCGAATGATTGAACAAATAAGGTAGGTGCTCACTGCCAAATGGAAAACGATGTATTAAAAAAAGGAATAAAGGGTTGTTGCACAGATTGACCTCCAAGGTTCCATATTGTATTATCGGAGAACATATGACAGGACATGTAAAGTGAAACTTTTGTTTTCTCTTTCTATTTTGCAGTTTTTCATTAACCTCCCTGGCGGTATTCCCGAGTCTGGCTCGGGGTTAATTTTCAATACCAGGAGCGGTAATCCCGATCCAGACTCGGGAATGCACAGAAAAGTGTCACTTACCTGTAATTTTCTGTAATTTTTCCTAATTATAATAAAAAATAAAAACCCCAGTGGTGATTAAATACCCCCAAAATAAAGCCCTATCTGTCCCCAAAAAATGGTATAAAATTAATTTCAGTACAGCGTTGCATGACGGAATAAACGTCAGTCAAAGGACTGCAGCGCTGAACACTGAAAAATGGCCTGGCCAGGAAGGGGGTCTAAACACCTGGTCTTGAAGTGGTTAAAACAACAATTTTCCATGAAAAACAATGTACCGCTTTGGGATGCTAAAATCCTGAATAATCACACCGCCAGGGAGGTTAATAGTTCCCAATGTGTATGAAAACTTATATAAAAGCATACCGATTGGGTCAGTGACAAGCAATGTTGCATTCCCAGCATCAAATTGTCTAGTTTATTAATACTGAAATAAAAATGATGCTACATCGCTATCATATATCTCTGAATTCATAAAAGGAAATCGATGTTTTTATTTACAGCTCTGTGTGCTCAAAAAACTACCTGCATCACAAATACACTTTATCATCCAAAATGTATTGACAGGTCATTGCTGCCATATGAACATCTTAACAGCTAAAAAAAATACAGATGCAGCAGGTACAATCACACCAATTGAACAAACAAGGAAAATGGTTTAAAGTGACATTAAACCCTCAGATGTTTTAACATAAAACAATACTGTAATGTGTGCCTTACTGTAATCCATGGTTGTTTCCCTTCTCTTTGCTGCTCTTCCTTTTAAATCCTCATGTCTTCTCATGCTGGGCAGAACTTCTGTTTTGCAGCAGACTGCCTTGTCTCTGAAATGGATACATGGTGTCTGTGTGTAGGTTTGTAACCTGAGCCAGCACTACAGGAAGAGGCACTTAGCTGCAAAGGGAAGTTCTCCCCCAGCATGAGAAGACATGAGGATTTAAAAGGAAGAGCAGCAAAGAGAAGGGAAACAACCATGGATTACAGTAAGGCGCACATTACAGTATTGTTTTATGTTAAAAAATCTGACGGTTTAATGTCACTTTAACCTCTGAACTTTCACACTCAGCATTACCACAATTACTGCCATTGCTGCAATGAAATGCTGAAATCATAAATTTCTCATATCACTCACTGTATGCGGAAAGGGTCAGTCTGCATAATGGACACTATTGTCACAGAGTATACATTCTGACTCATTGTGCAACATTTCCTGATAGTAATAGTTTATATCACTTTCAGATCTGTACTTCATGGAATCAGGTCAGCATTCCTGCTGGAGGACTGCTGCCATATGAAAGCTTAAAAGAGAACTATGGGGTATGTGTTTTTCCCCATAGTTCTCTTTAAGGTCACGGAAGGACATAAACTAACCTCCTCCCGTGACCCAAAGCTCAGTATAAAAAAAAAAAAGAAGAAATAATGTCACCAGCACGCCGTTTTTGTAAATCAATGATCCATTTTAATGGCACATTGCCATCCAATACAAGCGCTTTCGGGGCCACAAGGGGTCCCCTTCATCAGGCTCAGGTCCCTGTCATTCTAAACCTGATGAAGGGACCCCCTGTGGCCCCGAAAGCGCTTGTATTGGATGGAGATGTGCCATTAAAATGGATCATTGATTTACAAAAACGGCGTGCTGGTGACATTATTTATTTTTTCTGTGATATACACGGTGCCTTCCGTGGTCACTACAAGCACCCACCCAGTTTGGGGTTATTTCGGTAAGGAGTGCAGCAAGATATCCTGTTTACCAAAGCTCAGTATATCGCAGGCTATTGCCCGCAATATACTGAGAGGTGAGCGCCGCAGCCGGGACGGATTCCCACAATACTGTCTGGATCCACTCAGCTGCGTGAGTGACAGCTGGTTCTGCCTATCTAAAGGCAGAGCCAGCTGTGCCCCCCCCCCCCCCCCCCCCGCCATTCTTT
>NW_017306620.1:1279474-1315324 GCF_000935625.1 Nanorana parkeri | reverse complement strand
CCCCCCCTCCCTCCGCCATTCGTTCCTCCACTCAGTGCTAGAGGATCAGAGAGGGGAAAGGGGGGGGGAATCCATGCGGGGAGAGGTGACTGACAGTCACCGCTCACTCTAGGGAGATGATCGGGAAGTGAGCGGATCGGTGCATGTTTCTGCTCACTTCCCGATCAATAGAGCCGACCTGTGACAACTTCTTTGTCATAGGTTGGCTCTAACTATGAGGATGGATGGAAATCACTCACCTCATAGTTCTCCTTTAAGCAGACTGATACACCTATAAAGTACAAACATTGTGCAGTGCTACCAAAGAGGAAACATAATCTGCATATGTCATGAGCAAATATGGCTCATGAAATATGCAGATTATGTTTAAAAATATAGCACATTGTTAGAACTGTCATAGATATGATTATGTACATTAAAGTGACACTTAACTCAGGTGTTAAATCTTAAAAATGCATTCAAGTTCCCTAACCAGGAACAAAAATGTATCTTATTTGTGTATCACTGGGCTGTAGATCCTCAAATTATCTCTGAATTGGTGCCGACACTGTCCTTCCTTCTGGAGGGTGGCTACTTTTGTTCCCCATGGCCCCTGTGTGTGTTGTAAAGTAGTCACTGCTCCAAGCTCACTCCCATGATGGACTGCAATCTCACATTTGTTTTACTAATTTGTATCAAGTATGTAGTCTATATTACAGGAGCGAGCTTGGAGCAGTGGCTACCTAGAATTGAACACGTTAAAAACGCATCAAAAATGCAGCAATATGCAATGCAGTGCGTTCCAGGTCTGGTCCAGATCTGGTCCAGAAAATGGTGTGAACCTGCCCTCAAAGGAACTAGAAGCACTGCACTAGGCAGTATTATGGTAGCATTATTAATAAATATGGAACTCATGAAAACATGGAAAAATATATCTGGCAGAGTAGTATTACACATAACCAACGTCTTGCACCATTACAACCAGTAATACTGGGCTTCCAGATAAGAAAAGAAAATAGGCAATGCCATGACTCCTCCTCAGCCATCATCTGTTTATATAGCCTTCCTCATATTTTATTGTGCCATAGAAGGTCAAGAGCCACTGTGTTAGGAACCCTTTATTTGCAGAATATGTAGGCTGCCATTTTTTACCTCTCTTTTTGAAAAAGGTAGTTTCCTGGCTGTTAGGATTCCACGTCTTCCCTACTGTTTGACGTGATGTCATCCCTTATATGCGTATTTAGATTATTTTATGATCCAGCAGATTTAATAACTTAAGGTGCTGACCTTAAAAAAGCAAACAGATCATGAGTTCCTGATTTAATATCTGTATTTTTGTTCTAGCTCAGTCAGTATTGAACCTGGAGTCAGTAAGGCAATGCTTTGCGAGGCGGGTCCTCCTTCGCTCCCCACGTGTATCAGTGAGCCTTGGCCCTGACCACTGCAGATCAGGAACACAGAATCTAAATTGTGCATATAGTATAAATATTTCTGCTGAGGGCTGTGCATATAAAACATGTGTTTATAACTTGACGCACCCCTCCTAAAGTCACTCTGCTAGAAGATTAGTTTCACAACTGTAGGTATCTTGCTGCAATTCTGCTATATGATTGCTACAAAAGAGCTAAGTGTTTTACAAAGATGTTGATGTAACATGAAATGTTTTTGACACAGATAACATGTGCATCACACATTACGTTTTCCACTTATTCAGCTACAAAACAGAAATATGTCAGCTCAACATTCAAAGTAATGTCACGAAGAATGCAAGATCTGTACTTATAAATTTAAAAAAACAAAGGTGACCCATAAATAACCCTGGAAGCTGGTACAAACCCCAGTGACCCAGTGTCACAAAAAGCTCTGTAGTATTCCTGCTCAGGATGGAGAGAGATAGAGAACATCATTGTAAGAGTTTTATATACTGTACATGCATGAGGGGTACCTTTGCTTATATATATAATACAGGAACATTTTGAATATAAGAGGAGTCAGTTACCATTGGTGAGTAAACTTGCTTGTGGAGTGTGCAGTAAGAAAGTGCTTTATAGAGGTGAAACAGAAATATGCATAGAGAGTAAAAATCTATGTGCCCCATGAAGCCCCTGAAATGTGTTCCAAGAAGATTCTGGTTTTGGATTAAACAGAAACTTCAGTTATTTTAAAAATGAACCCCTGCAGTGGGGCTACTCCACTGCTCCTTTTGGTGTAGGTGGCATTCAGAAGATATATTCACCTGATCCTCGATCCTGCAGAGGGGAGCTCTCACCTCTCTCCCAATCCCCTCTGGCTATGGTATGTCCTTCGGCATCCACTCATCTAATGCCGGTGAATGGACCTGTGATGACATCAGTGGGGCTTAGACCACCGGACATATGGAAGAAGAGGTTGTTGGGACCGGTCTAGCAGCCAGGTGGGATCAAAGGTCAGGTAAGTATATATTTTGAGCTGTAAACCCCTGAAGTGCAGGGGTAGCTCCAGTGCAAGGGTTATCTTTTCTGGAGTTCTGCTGTAAGGGCCCATTCACACCTAAACTGTTTGTCGCTCGTCAATCAGTGCGACAAACAGCTCAACAACAGAAATCCCATTCATTTCTCTGGCCCCTGTGCACAGGCCACTGTCTCAGTGTTTTGTCGGAAGGAGAAATATGCCTGTCGCCAGGGGTGTAACTAAAAATCACAGGGCCTCATAGCAGTGGCGTCGCTACAGGGAGGTAAGGGGGGGCAATTGCCCCCCTAGGTTATCCCTTGCCCCCCCCCTCCCCGTGTGCCCCCCCCCGCTAACAGTGGCAGCAGTCCCGGCGCTAGCGCAAGGCAAGAGAAGTGGAATCCCTGCCCCAGCAGATAACTGTGCCGGGACAGTTATCACACAGTTATCTGCTGGGACAGGGGTTCTCCCCGCTGCAGCCTCACAGACTGTCAGCGGTTTCACCCTACAGGCAGTGGCGGACCTAATAACCAAAGGGCCCTGGTGCAAGATTTTATCTTGGGCCCCCCTCCCAAGACGGGGGGGGGGAGGGGGCGGGAGCGGATCTCACTGGCATTTCGTCACTGGTCACACATTCTAACGTAGTCTCAAACTTTGATAGATCACATGCCTACCTGTAATCATTAAATCAGAGAAATAGATTATAATAGGGAACATTACAGTGTAATATTCCCCATTATAATCCACTTGTCTGATAACATTAAATAGCATTTCACAACTATTATACTCTAGCCTACCCCCCAACTCCCCAATCCCCCCCCGCGCTCAGACGTACCCAGCCAGAGGACCGCATGCCAGGGAGTTTCGATTTGAGTACTGCAGTGGGCGGGGCTTGTGACACACACACGCCTCCTATGACTCACCTCCCTTCCCGCTGCTTGTTACTATGGACGCGGCCGGGAGGGGAGGTGAGTCACAGGACCCGCCCCCTCACTGAGATGCCCGTCGGCAGTGCAGGGCCCTGGTGTTCGAACACTGAGGCTGTGGGGGAGCCCAGGACCAGACCCCACTGGGCCCCCCCACAGATTGGACTTACCTGAGACCCTGCAGAGCACACCTGAGACTCTCTATGGTGGGCTCTGCAGGGTCCCAGGTGGTCTGGTTGTCGGGATCCCTTTCCCTGTACCTCCTCTTACCTGCTGCTGCTGGGGCCTGGCCTCCTCCACCCCCTCCCCTGTCACCTCTGCCATGCCGCCCCGGTACAGTTGATACCCATGTAAGAGGCCCCCCAGACCTCTCACACGGGTACCGGCCATACCCCCCTGATGGCGGTGTCTAGTCACAGGACCCGCCCCCTCACTGAGATGCCCGTCGGCAGTGCAGGGCCCTGGTGTTCGAACACTGAGGCTGTGGGGGAGCCCAGGACCAGACCCCACTGGGCCCCCCCACAGCCACAGGCCCTGGTGCCCCGGCACTGACGGCACTGGCGGTAGTTCCGCCACTGCCTACAGGCTGTAGCGATCTGTGTCAGTGGGGACAGATTGTCGATGACAGCCTGTAAGGAGAGCCCTCCCACAGTCTGTGAGCCCCTCCCCCCCCTCCTGCAGTCTACTCACCACTCCGCAGCGTCTGCGATCGTCTTCATTCCAGCAGCTGACCGCAATAGCCAGCCTGCTATTGGCTCTTTTAAATTGCAGTAGCCAATAACAGGCTGGCTATTGCACCCGCCCACTGTCAGCTGTCAGTCAACAGAGGTGGACCTGATAGAAAACTTCAGGTCCCTCCTCTGCTGATTGACAGCAGGCAGTGGGTGGGTGCAGTAGCCAGCCTGTTATTGGCTATTGCAATTTGAAATATCCAATAGCAGGCTGGCTATTGCTCCCAGCAATGAAGTAAAAAAAATAAAATAAACTAAGATTTAAAAAAGTTTAAAAAATAAAGTGAAATTAATAAGTAAAAAATATGTAAAAAAAATAAAGTGAAATAAAAATGTTAAAAAAAGTGAAATAATAAACAAATAAAGTTAAATAAATAAAAGGTAAAAATGTAAAAAAAAAAAAAATTAAGTTTAATAAAAAAATACAAAAAAAGTTTTTACAAAATAAACGGTTGTGGTATTCAGGATTGTGGGCGGCGTTGGACTACATGTCGGAACCGCAGGGCGCAGATGCCATCCGCAATTAAATCAGCTCTCGGCGCCCTGCGGTTGCGACATGCAATGAAAATTATTAGTGCCCCCCCAGATTTGACTGTGGTATCTTATGTGCCCCCCCTATATATTGTTCCTAGAGTCGCCACTGCCTCATAGCAAAGTTTTGTATGGGGCCTTGTGATTTCTAGTTCCCTTGCAGAGCCCATCTGAGATCCCAAACAGCTCACCTGAGAGTGACCCTGCTCTGCAGGGTCTCAGGTGGGCTGGTCACACCCCTTACCTGTCAGTCCCAAGCCGCTGTCGGCCTCCTCCTCCTGCACAGATCCTCCTCTTCCATCGCCAGGCCCTGTCTCCTCTTTCATCGCTGGGCCCCTCCTCCTCTGAAGTAACCGGCCCCGCACCCTCATACGTCGCTGGGCCCCGACCTCCTCCTCCGCTGCAGCTGCTGGCTGTCACTGACACAGTAGCGGCTGTGAGGAGGAACGCGCCGCCAGTGACATGCTGTGCCTCATATTCCGGGTGAGGCATTCCAGTGACGTGCGTTACCTCTTGCTCCGGGTGAGGCATTCCCCAGCCCTGCCCCCGCCGGCTGAAGCCCCACCCCTGATGGATGAAGCTCCGTCCCCCACCGGCCAAAGCACAGCCCTAACCCATCCCCAAGTTAGTGTAAAGGAGGAAGGGAGGACACAGTGAGGAGCCTCCCTGTCCCTCACTTGCTCCTCACTGCTGAGGCACTCTGTCAAAAGCTGGATGCAGCGCTGCCTGTAATTAACAGGCAGCGCTTCATCCATGACCTGTTACACAGCGTGGAGGATTTCCCTGCTCTATAACCTGTTAGATGCCGATCTCAATTGAGGAAAAGCTGTCAGCTTCAGACTTGAAGCTGACAGCTTTTTTCTCCATAATTCTAGGTGAAGCTCTGCCTCACCTGCCTCCCTTGACCGCACGTCCCTGCACGCCGCTGCAAAGATCACTGACAGGTTGTCAGTGAGGGACACATTCCTCCTCACACCCGCCAGTGACAGCCAGCAGCCTGAGATGCCGTATCGACCCAGGCGGCCGCACGGCATCAGAGGGATGTTCTGGCCGGGCCCCCCTGTGCCCTGGGCCCCATAGCGGCCGCCTGGGTCGCTATGGCAATTGTTGCGCCACTCCCTGACGCACAAAATACTACATTAGCTACTTTGGGTCTGATTTTCGGTGCGTTATGTCCCATAGACTCAATAGAAAACACTTGAAAAACGCGCATTGTGATTTATTTGCGCCTTTTTGAACGTGTTTTGCCCATTGGCATGCACCTGCTCACAAAAAGACGTGACTTTATATACGTGCCTAGGTGTGAATCCAGCCTAAATCCAACACTGGTCCAAAAACTGGTGCTAAATAGCAGTTACTTCCCCAGATTTTTTAGTTTTGGATTCAGTGGGGCAGGATTAGATTTCTATAACTGTCTGTGGCCTCACTGGGAAGATTTCTTGTCACTTCCTGTTTTGCTGATAACATTCCTGTTCTTCTGAACTGTCACCTTTTCAGCAGGTGAGTCGAATCAGTTCCTCTTTCCAACAGAGCAGCACAATAAGCTCCTTTTTTCCAAATGATGAATGTCATTAGTTCCCCTTTCCACAAGAACAGTACCGTCAGTTCAATACTCACATGAGCAGCATTATCAGCAAAACATTCCAGCAACATATCTGCTCTGTTCTCCGTTGGCTCCGTTTCAGAAATGGGTATCAATAACTATCAAACTTTGGTGTCATTGGCTAGTATTAGTTAGTCACATTCAACTGGATTTGCTGTATAATGTTAATGACATTTCACAATTCATCCAAGCAGGGCTGTAACTACAGATCACGGGGCCCCAGAGCAAAAATGTGATGGGGCCCCACTGATAACCTCTCTCTGAGCTGTGAGTAACGATACTAAGATCCCAAAGACTTCTTTTGTTCATCTGAAGTCGTCTCTACACTGTAGACGTTACAGGGGAATAGAGTTGTCTACTGCAACCACTGCAACCCTTAACCTCTTAAAGGTTAAGGGTTGCAGTGGTAAAAACGGCCGGCCAGGAGCTATCTAGATCTGAGCGGGCGTCTTTAGCGCCCCCTCGCTATAGAGCCGGCGGATCGCTTGTATGAGGTCCCGTGATGTGCATCCCCGGCTCCCCCCTCACGCTGACACGCTGGTCCCGGGCTCCGCTGTGCCCGTTGCGAGCCCGGGACCAGCATATGACCTCTGTCACAGGGGATCAGAGGGAGCTCGGTACACGAGCTCCCTCCGGTCCCCTCTCCGCTGTCAGAATGCGGAACTGATGTATATTACATCACTTCCGCATTCTTGTGTCACTCTCCAGCTTCAGATGCTGGAGAGAAGCTGATGAAGCAGATCTCTGCTTCATCAGCTTCTTCATGGGGGTCCTAGGTGACATTAGGGGTCTTGGAGACCTCTGATGTCTCCATAAAGAGGACCTGTCACATATTTTGCTATCAAGTGGTTAATGATACAGTACTCTGTTACTTTCACATGTTCTATGTTTATTTGCTTCAACAACCTAACTGGGGCCCCTTATAACCCTTGGCCCCATAGCAGCTGCCTGGTCTGCTATGGCTATAGGTACGCCACTGCATCCAAGTAACTTTAGTTCAAAAGAGTTCTGGGAACAGACCTCCACATTTTTACCGTATCCCAATCACATTAGTGTCATGAGTTGTGTCAAAGCAGATGTGAATGTTTAAGAACAAGACTGGAGGTGTGGAAACATCTTCTAATTTATATAATCACCACTTTGCCATGGCTTCTGGGAAAAGTGTTAGAGTGATTTGCTGTGAAATTGCCAGAGTAAATATGTAAAAATGGCAGGCATTTTTCTGCTGGAACAGGCCAGCACTGGTTCTGTAATGCGTATTTCCCTTGGCCGTAAATATGGGGGGAAATAAGGGGATCCAACCAGGGTGGGATTTACTCTACCTGCTGCTATCCCCGAGGCGAGGTTGCTCAATGTACCCCCTCCCTGTCAAACCCAATGGATGGGGGTTAAGTATTTAAAAAAAAATTCTTTATGTTTTTTACTTTTGTATCACTTTTTTATTTATTCTTTTTACTTTTTACATTTTTTATTTATCTTATTATGTTTTACTTTTTTATATATTTTTTTAATCTTACTTTAGGATAAAACATCGGGGGGGCAGACCTGCAGGCTGCATACAAGTGATCTTGGTGATATCGAAGAGATCACTTGTACAAAATGAGTCCGCTCTACATTTAGCTCTGCTTGCCCAAAGCAGAGCTAAATGTAGAAAAAACTACCCGCCCGGCACCCGGAACTGCATGTGCAGTGCATTGTGAGTGACATCACGTTCTGGCTCCTGGCAGCTCTACAGGGAGTGCTGGGGAGCTGTACAAGCAATGCACATATGGATGGAGCTTCATCACAGCACAGCAACCCACACTGGACCCCTCAGAATTTTTTTGGGAGTGTGTATGTGTGTGTGAGAATGTCTCTAAGATTGTGTCTGTGGTTGTGTGTGTCTGTCAGTGTTTTACCACGCAATCACACCTACTGTTCATTCTGGTGCGGGTAGTGCAGGAGGTGCGTTGCATTGCAATTCATTTGAAAGGCACCCCAAACACATCTCCCGCCCACAGTTTGATCGCTTGTATCGGAACATGCAGTAGCGCAATGCCGTGCGTTCCATTGCGGTGCGTCTTAGGTCGCGACTTAATGACCAAGGACAAATGTGGGTCCTGAGGTTATACAGGTTGAGAAGCACTGGTCTAGAGCAGTGGTTCTCAACTCGTGGGTCGCGACCCAAAAGTGGGTCGCGACACCCTCTGCAGTGGGTCGCGGCGTCATGTCTGAATAGACCGGCCTGAGACTGAATAGAGAGGGGGAATTTGTGGTTCAGCCTGTGGAACCTCATGTCAAACTGTCCCCTCTCTCCCGGCCTCCCCCAGGCTCTCCGATAAAGTGGTATGGCCCGGGGAGAGAGGGGACTATTTCCTCACTTTCGGCCGGCGCATTAATATCAGGAGCTGCGGCGCCCGACAATTAAGTTAAAGTCCGTGTTCAAAATGTTCATATATATATATTGCTGAATACTGCACAAGTTGTTTTGTGTAATAAATTTAAATGTTTCAGAAATGAAATCATTTTTGGGTCACGCCTTAATGACCAAGGAAACATGTGGGTCCCGAGGTTACACAGGTTGAGAAGCACTGGTCTAGAGGGTGAATCAGGGTGGCCAGTAGTGTTGGCGCATAAAATGATGCTGGTATGGAGACATAAGATCAAATGCTCTAACCTAGGAGTAGGCAACCTCAGCACCCCAGCTGTGCTAAAACTACAAATCCCATCATGCTTCTGCCTGTATGAGTCTTACAATGCCTCATGGGACTTGTAGTTCCAAAACAGCTGGATTGCCAAGGCTGCCTATCCCTGCTCTAATCCATAGCAACCGAATTGGTCGCAAACCGAATCAAACTGTGATCAGACCGCGATACTAGAGAAAGTCACGACCATGTGTCAGAGCAGGGAAGATGGCTGCGGTTGTGTTCGTCACCCGATACGGAGTTTGGGAACGGAAGCAAAATGTTGCCGAACTTCCTGTTCGCGAACAGAATTGTTCGCAAACAGAAGCGTTCATGAACCGAGGTACTACTGTATAGACAGTGGGGAGTGCGGTGATGTGCACAACAGACATGTGCACCGGCAAAAAAATTGTTTCTTTAGGCTTTGATTCGGATTTTGCGCTATTTCGTTTTTCAGGATTCGGGTCGGAAAGTCAATTAGTTTTGGAATTCGGACGAAATTCGTTAGAGGCACTCTGGATGAAATTTCGTTTAGTTTCGTTCGTTGCAGCAAAGTGACATTTAAGAGAAAAAAAAATGTTTCCCCCTCAAATGGCACAAACAAAATTTTGTACAGACTACCGCTAACGAATTTCCGAATTTCCAAAATTTCGTCCGAATTTCGATTCGGAACGAAATGAATCGCACATGTCTAGTGCACAATACAGTCATTGTTGGGGGTCAGACTCACCAGGGTTTCTATTAGGGATGCACCGATACCGGTATTTTGGTACCGAGTACGAGTACCGATAATTCTTTTTCGGTACTCGCCGATACCAATTACCGAATAACGGAAGTCCCATTCAGGAAGCCAGGTGGCGTGTAATGACTCGCCACCTGGCTTCCTGATTAGCAGGGAAGCCGGGCAGCATGTAAAGAGTCGCCACCCGGCTTCCCGATTAACAAGAAATTCCCCTCTTACCTTAGTATGTGCAGCCTGTCATCCCCTGGGGCCTCTCCAGCAAGAACGCGGCCTTCGTCCGGTACCCAGCCGGAGCCGTCTAGCCGGCCAATCAGGAAGCCGGGCGCCGTGTAATGACGCGACGCCCTGCTTTCTGATTGGCCGGGAGGCCGGCTCCATGCTCTCTTGTCATGAGATGACGAGGGAGCATGTAGCCAGCTTCACGGCCAATCAGAAAGCAGGGCGTCGCGCCCGGCTTCCTGATTGGACGGCTCGGGCTGGGTACCGGACGAAGGCCGCATTCTCGCTGGAGAGGCCCCGGGGGAAGACAGGCTGCACATACTAAGGTAAGGTAACCTTACCTCACGAGGCAAGCTTCCGGTTAATCATGAAACCGGGCAGCGTGTAATGACTCGCTGCCCGGCTTCCTGATACCGGAAGTACTCGTGCTAGGCATCGGAGCATTTGGGCGAGTACTTGCCCAAATACTCGGAATCGGCACCGATATCGATACTAGTATCGGTATCGGGGCATCCCTAGTTTCTATCCAATGCACACTGCACCTGAGATGTCCTTTAAATGAAAAACACATTCACTGTTAGAATTTCCATCCAATTTTTCGGCACTGCAGTGATTTGACCCCATTAACTATTAGAAAACCGAACTTACATTAGGAAAACTATTTTATTCTAACAAAATGTTACGTCAGTCCTCTGGGAAAGAGATTAAAAGGAGAACTCCGGTCAGAATAAAACTTAAAGTGACATTAAACCCTCAGATTTTTTTAACATAAACCAATACTGTAATGTGTGCCTTACTGTAATCCATGGTTGTTTCCCTTCTCTTTGCTGCTCTTCCTTTTAAATCTGTATCTCTTCTCATGCTTGGGGAGAACTTCCCTTTGCAGCAGACTGCCTTGTCTCTGAAATGGATACATGGTGTCTGTGTATAGGTTCACAACCTGAGCCAGCACTACAGGAAGAGGCAATCAGCTGCAAAGGGAAGTTCTCCCCCTAGGAGAGATCTGCTTCATCAGCTTCTCACCGGCATCTGTAACCGGAGAGTGACACTGAATGCAGGAAGTGATATAGTAATAGACATCACTTCCTGCATTCGGGCACCAGAGAGGAGATCAAAGGGAGATTGTGTACTGACCTCCCCTGAGAGCGTCGCCGTGCTGGTCCCAGCCGCACCGGGCACAGACGCGTTCCCGCTCCTATAAGGCTCCCGTCTGGCCGTTCAGGAACGGCTATGGACGGGAGGTGGTTAAGGCATGAGGCCTTATGTGTAAAGGCGGCATGCTGCAGGCTAAGATTCCTATACTTTGCAGCACCTTCCACACATAGCACCCATCTTTTTAATCATTTACACTCCCAGGGCACTGTGTAAATGATCATTTTCCCGGAGTTTGGCTTTAAAGTGAACCTTTACCCCCTTTAACTAAGAATCACCTCAGCATGCAGCTCTGCATAGTGATATAAGACCACACATACGGGGACACTGGGGGCCCATTCACATTCTATGCATTCACGCTGTGCTGGATGGTTTTTTGCAAGACAAGGCAATTTGCCTTATGACGAGCGGGCACAGTTCAAACCACTGTGTTGTGGTTGTGTGCGCTTATAACAAGTACGGCACGCAGTACAACCGCATCGCACCGCAGTGTGCCCATAGTTTAATAAAATGTCACTTGTGGGCAACTGCTTGAGATTGTGTCTGCTCCATTTTTTATAAATTCCCCCTCATAGTGTGTGTCAGAAGCCCGTCTGGTCACCTTTTCTCATTTATTTGATATAATACACATGCCAGACCATGAAGAGGAACCTCTGAGGAAGAAAGAGGGACAGAGGGAAATGCTTCTAAAGGAGGGACTGTCCCTTCAAATGATAGTGTCCTATTGGGGAGATTAACCTCCACTTCCTGTCCCATATCCACAACAGGAAATGAGAGGAAATCCGTGGTTGTCACCAGAGGCGTGTCTGGTTCCTTAGCCAAGCGCCGAGTAGCTTTTCTGCAGGACTTCAGTTCGCTGCAGCAGCTTCACTGACTGCGTCGGCTGCACAGTGCTCAGCAAAATGGCGGAGGGTAATATTTTTGACTAATAAATACCATTTTCTAATGAATGTTTGGTGTGCTCGGCCACCAAAACATTAAATTGTAGGTTCCCACACTGAATTGATTTACTCCATCAGTAAATCAACTCTGTCACACTCGGCGCTCTGCATCCACATTCACTTCCGCTGCGAGTGCTAAGTTAGCAGTGCTGAGCGCTGACTTGCAGCACAGCGTTCAGTGGCGGTTTGCTAACTCAGCACTCGCAGCGGCTGAGCAAGTGAACACCCTCAGAACTAGTGTCCCCATTGGAAGATTTTCCCTCTATTCCTGTTTTGGTGACAACGGTCCCCAGGATAAATACAAAGGGGGTGAATCTCCATGGAGGGAGCACATTTAACAATGAAAACCTGACAGGGGACCTAATCCCTCTCCACTCTACCAGATCTAACAGATTGGGCTGTAAACTACAGTCAGAAGCGAGGGGCAGAGGATTTGGTTCTAAATAAAGGACAGTCCCTGCACATGAAGGACAGTTGGGAGCTCTCGCAGTAAATTAATATTCCAGCAGGAACGAGCCTGGGAATGACTCTGACAACGAGGCGATGTGTGACATGCGAAATGTCATGCCGCCCCCGGCACACATCGCCTCATCATCCCGGTCCCTGGCACCGAGCGTCACTGTCACCTTAACAACAGCCGGCGCTCTGCGGACCCCGGTCACATGACACGGCGCCGCCATTTTGTCTTCGGAGCGAAGTGTGAGGTAAAAGGAGAAGAGGGGAGAGGAGCCGGACAGGAAGAGAGAGAGAGCTGAGAAGGAGAGGAAGAGGTGACTGAGGCTCTCCTTCCGGACCGGCTCATCTGACAACGACTCGTCCTGGTATTCGGTGGCAGGGTGAGGGGAAGCCGGTGGCAGACGTGAGCTCCAGTGACAGCTCGTTCCCCTAGGCCCGGCGGAGGATCAGCACGGAAGATGTCAGGCCAGTCTATCACAGACCGGATCACGGCGGCTCAGCACAGTGTCACCGGATCGGCTGTGGCCAAAGCCGTGTGTAAATCTACGACCCATGAGGTGATGGGGCCCAAGAAGAAGCACCTGGACTGTAAGTCATACATAATGTTGTCTGTGGCAACTGACAAGCTGCTAGGCCCATCGGTTTCGGCGATCGGCCGAATACACGGCGGTGTCAGGGCGACCAATGAGAGGAGCCTGACCTCAGAGAGATCATACAGTGCATACACTGCTGGTGCTGCCGTCCAGTGCATACACTGCTGGTGCTGCCGTCCAGTGCTCGCTGCTGGTGCTGGCGTCCAGTGCTTGCGCTGCTGGTGCTGGCGTCCAGTGCTTGCGCTGCTGGTGCTGGCGCCCAGTGCTTGCGCTGCTGGTGCTGGCGCCCAGTGCTTGCGCTGCTGGTGCTGGCGTCCAGTGCTTGCGCTGCTGGTGCTGGAGATCAGCGGATGATTGGACAGTCTGTCACATGATATATTGTTGTATATAGAAAGCAGCGGCACTTTCCCATGCTCCAGGTTTCATACATGTTCCCCTTATGTCTTGGTGTCAGTTCATGTATGTGCAAAACAGAAAACATAACGCAGTATAGAGAAGAGTGCGACTACCTACAGATGCTCAATGAATAAATGGATAATAATACTAGATAAACAGAAAACATGGTCACCAGCACTCCAAGTTTTAGCACCATACGTGATCTTATGGGACTCACCATGTCATATGGGAAATCGCCATGCGTGGTGCTATGACCTGCAAGAATGAATAAAGGGATTTTGTTTTGAAGAAAACTTGGAGTGCTGGTGACCATTTTATTCTGTTTTACAAGTATTTAGTAGCGCCATCCGTGGCCAATCCAGCACCCCACACCCCCACATTATATGGGGCTTCACGGTCTGGAGTGTGGTGGGACTCCATTTGATAGTTCATGTATGTTGCCATGTATGTGTGCACACTCTTATCTGTCTTTACTATGACACATTTGTGTATATCTCGTGTCCTGTGTACTATATTGGTGTGTGGAACAGTAACCTGTTGTATCTGGACACAAATACCTGGTGATCCTGCCAGTCCCTCATCCACTTGTCCAAACTGACCACATGAAGCATGGGATCAGATCATCTGTAGTTCTATCCTTTTATGCTACATTCACATGGATGTCATGGGTCAATCACTGGTGAGAATCTCTAGGATGCAGCGGCAGCTTTCAGATTTGTGCCCTGTGAATATTAATGGCCAGTGCTGCGGTTGTTCATATGTACATACAAATGCCGCCACTGACTGATCCTGTACACAAGCAGTGTGAGTCCATGGAAGGCGATTCTGCAGAGTTTCTGGCCACAACAAATCGGCTGGTTTGTATGCCGACATAGGCCGTAGCGCAGAATAAAGCTGCGCCCGGAGGTGGCATTTAGCTTGCTCTGAACACGGCAAAGTAGCCGCCCCAGATGGCTCATGTGAATGTAGCTGTGCCGAAGTATGGCGTGCCTCTATCTCTGTGGTCAATTTCACAGACACATCATCCCCCTGTCCAGGCAGGGATAGGCTGACCTTGTGAAACACCCGGTAACGGGTGTGTGCAATGGTCGGGTCTTTTCTGCCCGTGCGTGCCCGCCAGCGCGAGCAGAAAAAAAATGCCGTCTGGAGACGGCAACCCGCCAATGCTGCAGTGCCGTCCGTCCGTTTTTTTACAACGGGCGGACGGCAAGAGGTTAAGCCAGAGCTTTGCTGTCATTCTACAATGTACATAGATGGGGAACGTGATTCCCTGCCGTGTGGGACGTCACTAAACCATGTTGCCCAGAAGGGGCACAATTCTGGAGTGCAACGGGCAAAGTACTCCCTCACTGTTTAACCTCACAATCCGCACATCCATTTACAGAACTGACACGTCCCTCTGCTTTATTGTTGGGAACATATGGAAGGCTTGGGCGGTCATGTGACCTCTTCCTTAAAGACTGAGAAAAGGTAATAAATTTTTTTTAATCTATAGATGCAGTTATGGAAAACATAATAATTGCTTAATAGTGGTGACCTTTAGGGCTGCAACCCAATTGATGTCAACTATTCTCATTATCGATTAGTTGGTTGGATCCTCTAGCTCTCTCCTCCATGCTTGGAGGAGGGCACAGCAAGCAGAGGGCGGGTACAAAAGGCAGCCTGCTATTGGCTATTGCAGCAGCCCACTACCCATTTACTTTCAACTGCCTGGCAGCTGTCATTTCCTGATGAAGCTATTCAAGCGCCATGTGCTGACAATACAGTTAATAATAATTAAAAAAAACATTTATAAAAGTTAGGACAAAAATCCTTTTTGGTTTCGGCCTGACAGATTCTGCTGCGGGAAGTGTGTTGCAGTGCCATTCATTTTAATGGCACCCCAAACGTGCCTCCCACCCATAGTGTGATTGCCCGCACTGGAACGAATGATTCCAGCATTGCTGTGCTTTCCAGTGCAGTGTGATTGCAAAAAATTGTGCATGCTGTTTTATTCTGAAGTAAACTTTGTTTGTAACACTCCGTTTGTGTATTTTCTTTTAAATTAAGCATGGTCTGGCTGCAATTGAGCCTGGGGTTTTTTCATGGTGCCACAAAATACATACAGCTACAGGTGTGAAGTATAAATATAAAACCTTCTTTATTTCTTATAACAAGCTAAAAACATATTAAGACACATAGAAAGGCCATATCAAATAGTCAAATCACAGTAGATATGTATATGGTTGCTCATCCCATATCTAATACCCCCATTAAAAAAATAGAGTATGTTATTCCGAGGTCCGATGCATTTCGCACCAAGTGGCTTCTTCAGGAACCTGTGAATTAACATGCGAAACACGTCGACCCTCAGAATAACCTGCCACATACCCTATTTTTTCTGATTCTTATATATAATTATTTTTATTTTTTTAATAATTGTATTTATATTAGACATTTTAATTAGTTTCATGGGTTTAAAATAATGTGAATTTTAAAACTCTAAGCCAATATAATAAAATAACTAAACTTTTATTTAAAATAATACACCAAAACATTTCTATTTTTAATTCTAGTTCATTTAAGTTTATTTTTAAAAAATCCTTTTTTTTAAAAAACTTTATTGCTGGAAGCAATAGCCTGCCTGTTATTGGATATTTCAAATTGCAATAGCAGACTGGCTATTGCACCCGCCCACTTCCTGCTACCAATCAGCAGAGGAGGGACCTAAAAGAGAAAGTTCTCCATCAGGTCTTCCTCTGCTGATTTACAGCAGGCAGTGGGTGGGTGCAATAGCCAGCCTGCTATTGCAATTCGAAATATCCAATAGCAGGCTGGGTATGGCTCCCAGCCTCTAGATGCCGAAAAGGAATGGGGCTGCAGCAGAGGCACGGTGGACCTGGCAGAGGTGGAAAGAGGGCATGGCAGAGACAGAAAGGGGGAGTGGCAGAGGCGGGCCAGAAGAGCAATGGGGTCGGGCAAGAGGAGACTCAAGGCGGCAGCTGAGGAACGGGCCAGGCAAGAGGAGACAGGAGGTGGCAGCAGATGAACGGGCAACACAGAAGCAACCTGGCAGTAGCGAAGGTATGAGGAGGGGGGCAGCGGGGGAAGAGTCTGCAGTCTCTTCGCCACGCTGGTGCCGGTTGCAGTGGTCTGTGTCCCCGCTGCCTCTGCCGACACAATTGGGGAGAGAATCGGGGATTAAAAAGCAGCCTGCACCAACGGGGAGGAGCGGAGAGGCAGCAACTAATCATAAAACAACTAATCGATGATGAGAATCGTTGCCAACGATTCTCATTAGCAATTTTAATCGATTTTAATTGATTAGTTGTTACAGCCCTAATGACTTCAATGCAATACATGTACCCACTCAGAAGCCTAACCAAAAATCTTCCATAGCTATCTGTACCGTCCTGTCCTTTCGCTAGGATGCTGTAGTCATTGGACACTCACAGCAGCATCACTGGAGCCAGCACACTTCCTCAGGAGCAAATGGCCTACAGGTAACATAGCATTGCCATTATTCCACATTTATAAAAGCTGCACAGTCTTTTATTACCTCCTTGACCACTTAGGCTGTTTTCTTTGAAAGGTGATCTTGGCCTATTAAATACATTGGTTCAGGAGCACAATGTCTCTGGAAAAAGATCTTGACATATTATTGACAACTATATATCTGTTCTAGACTACAAAAAACAGTACTACTACGGTAGTTATTTATCATAAAAATGGATTTAGTTTTAAGTACAAGTTTACTTTAATCAGATGAAAAGCCATTCCCCTCCCTCCCCTGACATATTGTCAGACACATTCACTGTCGGTGAATGAGGGGTCACCTATGTCTATGTGGTGCCCTCTATTCCCAGTGCAGGTATACATTTTTCTCAAAATGCCTATCCCAGTTATGTGCGTGCTATGTCACCATGAATTTGCTGCTATCAGTGCTTCCACCTAAACAGAAATGTTCTGCCCGTGCTTATCTCTAATGCAATGAGTTAGTTTGTATGTTAATCATAGTTTGCTATGTTAATATCCTGGTTCATTAGAAGCACAGTTCTCTTCTCTGACAAAAGTTTTCTTTTACAGCTCAAAATAGTATTAATAAAAGAAAACAATATTATGCAATTATTTTATCCTGTATGTACATTACTACACATTCCTGTGAGGCCATATTGCATTATCGAAGACTGCTTTACATTATGCTGTTATCAACTTTATTTATTAAAAACAAAAATCAGGTGAATATTCACTTTTTAAAGTTTAACTCCAGGTATACAGTATTCTGTCTAGTTACGTTGGTTCAGCTTGACCTGATCTAAGTATCCAAATGTCATCCCTGATCGGCTGCTGGGGGTCACATATAGCACTGAGTAGTCACTGAAGCAACTACAATGCTGGCAGAGATATTCCGGATCCTGTATGGTCCTGCGCTGAGTGACTATCCCTCTGCTGTGAAAATATGGGGTCGCTCACTCGGCACATCAGCCATTTGGAGGGCACCTAGTAATCTTATCAATGAGTACAAGGCATCCTCTGATTGTACATGACCCCCAGAAGCTGATCAGGTATGACATATGCATACTTACATCGGCTCAACTGACCCGATGTACGTATGCAAAATAATGCGTACCTGGAGTTCAGCTTTAAACACTTGTGTTATTTATTATGGCTATTGCAGTAAAGTCTAAACCAAAGCACAACTTTGGTATAGAAACAACATTGTAATTGCAGAACAGAGGATGTGTTTTGTAAATGTGCCTTATCAAACACACGTACATTTTGTACTCGCATTGTTTAGTGAGATTCATTTATAACTGTTATAATTGACAATGGCAGATCCAAGAGTTACCTGACTGCACAGGGATGCGTGACACATCGGTGCTCCTTGCTGTTCTAGGGCAGGTTAGAACATCAAAGAAGACACTGAGGGGGGTGCTAGGAGGGAAGGACAGACTGTTCTTCAGTCAGACATTTCACATATGAGGAAGTATAAGCCTCATGCAGATTCGTCTGAAAGATTACCAGTTCTTATTGCCCAAAGCAGCTAACCTGGTGACAAATTATTTTCTTTATCCATGGGGCCACACTTTCTTGTATATTCAAGCAATCTGTCAATCATAAGGAAAAGTAGAACCCCTGGATCTGGGTCAGTCACTTAGTGGGTTATTCACAAAGCTGCCGGAGACAGCCGAGTGAATAACCGAGCCGAAGTGAAGTGAGCTGAACGTTTGGCTATTCAATACAGCTCAGTACGGCTGATTTCAGTCGTACGTCGGCTGCACTTTGGTCAACCGAACATGCTCTGCATGTTCGGCTGAGCCGAAGTGCAGAAGGACTTTGACTCAGCCGATACAACATCTGGATCGGCTGGGATGAAGCTCTGGCAGCTCACTCGCAGTGAGTGATAAGCCGCATGATGCTGAGCGGCATTTGGCTCGGCTATTCTGCTCTGTACCTCGCAGAATAGTAAATAGTGGAAAAAATAGAAAAACAAATAGAATTTTTTTTTAGAAATGTAAATAAATATTAAATTAAAAAAATAAAGTGTCGCCGGGAGTCTGTTTAAACAGCCCCGATGCTGGCGACGTACACTGTACGTCGTCAGTCACGAAGGGGTTAAAAGGGGAAAAAAATGTTTTTTAAAATAAATAATAAAAAAAACAATTGGGCGCAGCTAGCAGTGACAGCTAGCTCTGCCAAACTGTTTTCTATTGGCCAGCACCTGCTAGAGTCTTCTAGCAGGTCCCGGCCAATGATTAACAACTGGGCAGAGCCGGCCGTGATGTCACAGCCGGCTCCGCCCAGTTATTGTTTAATGACAGATCAGCATCCCCAGGTCATTTGAGGACACTGATCTGTCATTACAACTTGGCAGAGCCAGCCGTGAGATCACAGCTGTCTCTGCCCAGCTGTCATTTGCGGGGCTTACGGCTGGCCCTGCGGCAGGCCATACTACCTGCTTCGAGTGTCACTTCGGCTCAGTCGAGCTGAAGCATATGCCTTCGGTTTGGCTTAGCCGCCTTAGGTGGCTGTACGGGCTATAGTGAATAGCCCGTACAGCAGCCCTTTGGTTCGACTGAACCTTCGGCCAGCGGAGTCCTTCGGATCAGCAGAAGCTACGGCTGGATCCTTCGGCTCCTTTGTGAATAACCCCCTTAATGTTATAAAGAAAGAGGGTAGGGTGATAGCCAATCAATAAGTGTTTTCAGGAGAGTTTTTTCAAAGAAGAAGCCTCAGAACAAGAGGTGCTGGGAGATCTTCTAGTGATGACACTCCTGGGGAAAACTGTCCAAAAGGTGAATTCCCCTCACTTTAGAAGATTTCTGCAAACTTTCCTTTGCTTCTTTGGGACAGGAAGTGGAGTCACAGGTTGCCAGTGGTACACAGAGTACAAAAAAAAAATAAAAAAATTAACAAATCAATAAAAATAGCCTGGCAGGGACTTATCCTCTTAATCCTACCCAAAATTGGAAAAAATACGTTTTCATTTTGTTCCACTCTAGCAGCAGGGAGTTGGCAGCCTTCCAAT
Source organism: Nanorana parkeri (assembly GCF_000935625.1). Classification (NCBI taxonomy): domain Eukaryota; kingdom Metazoa; phylum Chordata; class Amphibia; order Anura; family Dicroglossidae; genus Nanorana; species Nanorana parkeri. Next base: position 1,295,457 of record NW_017306620.1, on the reverse strand, counting down.
CACATACCCTCTAATAAGTGGGGGGGGGGCGAGTTCTTATGGAATTCAGGAACCAGTCTGTCCAATCCAGCGGCTGGAAGGATTTTTTAGGAGCCAGCTCCATTGACCACAATTAGAGAAAAATGCAAAGGTTAGGCGCAAAGCTGTCATTTTTTAGGAGTATTAGCTACCTGGCTCCAGTCTTGTGTAATGTAAACACAGAGCATATGCACAGGGAGAGTGGAGAGCAGAGTGCTGAGACTCCCACTTGACAACCTCACTAATACTATTGTGATGGTGGAGGAAGAATTGCTGTCGTGTCTCCAGTTAAGCAGAACCATGATGACTGTTTTCAAGTTTTCCTGCTTGTAAGAATATGAACATCTTTAGCGGTCCACCGCCTGACCACAGTTCTTCTGTATAAAATGTTTGTGTTAGAATATTAGCTGTGAACTCTAAAGAAAAGCATCATCCCACTCTTTGTCCCCAATTTTTCCCTTACTGGAAATATAACTCGAATTGAGGTCATTTGCAAAACAAGCTTGAGGGCCCGTTCGATCAGCCGTTGTGCGTTGCCCGACACTGTGCAATCCCAGAACATCGCCCTGTGTACTTTTTGTTTTTAGAACTCTATTAAAATGTCACAAGTGACATTTCATTGAGTTCCATGGGCACAGTGGGGTGCGAGGCGGTTGTTTCACGTTGCATCCCGCTGTGCTGAAAAAAGTACTGCATGCCATGCTTTTTTTAAGCACACCACCATGTTCCCATCGCAATGCAGTGGTGTGAATGGTGGCCATCCGTGACAAGGCAAATTACCTTGTCTGCACTGGAAACAGTGTGGTGTGGACCCTGAAGGAGTTGTTTAATGTATTGTGAACTGTAAGGAATACATTTTATGTGTACATTCAGTGCAGTTCCTTGGCTTCTGGATAACATAACAAGCATTGCAAACCATGCATTGCCATCCAGCCCTGAATCTTTCCTCTACAGAAACCTTCCACATAAGAAGCACTGAGGATGCCACAGTTGCAACATCTTCTTTAAAAAACATTAGTTGCTTGGATATCATGGTACCCTCATTCTTTATTACTCTGAAGTCTCTGACCCCGAACCTTAGGACTTCTGACTTTTCACTTTCTTTCCTGATTTACATAGTTGCTTGTCAGAGACTGAGAAATGTGAAGCCATTGTCAGTTCAAGAAATGTGTTCATAGCCTTTATAATGCCAGCGTAGGTGGGATCTCTAGCAGGTAGAAGTCACAGTTGTTACCAATATAGATAAAGGTGACCATGAATGATATGTGATTGATCTAGGTACGCGTGATCCCAAACAAGCAGCTCATCAGCGATGTAAATGATCAAATAATGCAATACATGCAGTAAGGATTGTAAATACAATCTATCAAAATGATCATTTAATCTGTGTATTGCCAACGGATATCTGACACACATGCAGGTATTCAATCCATTAATCAGAACCAGTTGATCACATTTGCGCCAGGGTCGATCAGTTTGTCAGCGTGGACATTGCTTTAAAAGCTCACTAAAGCAATCAAATGGAAACTCCTGTGGTTTAAGATTTTTCTTCAGTTTGACCATTTTATTTGCATTGAACGATCAGCCACCTTTAGGAGCGATACACTGGTTCAGAACAAATGCTAGTTTAACAGTGTTGAGTGGACTTTGTTTTTATCATTTATTTGTACAAAGCCACCCAGGGTCCTCGACCTAGTTCAATAACAAGGCTAGGTTAAAAAAAAATCGCTGAGAGCAAGTGAATTCACTATGACATGAATGCATATGTAAGAAAAATATCTTAAGTGTTTATTAATGGCTAAAGTGACCATCCTGAAGCTGGATAATAATATGCTAACAAAGGTTACCTGTCTAATAGCACAGATCTTGTAGATAGCATTGGGCAGGCGTCTCTTCTGCAGTATTCAATGTGTGGATTTTTGTATTGATCAGTATAAAATGCATTCTATTCTAAGGACAGTTGTGTTCAGTGGTGTAAGGAAATGCTAACATTTGTTTTTTTTCATATAATAACAATGGTCTATGTACTAAATGAAAAAGCAATAAACTAATGTGTACGTGCGCGAGTTTAACTATGGTCAAACCATGTGTTTGGCTATAGTTTTTCTTTTGGGTCACAGGAGTATAATTACTAATGTCCTCCTGTGGCCCAAAGTCAGCATATAGCGGGCAGTGCTGACAGCGCAGAGCTGCTCTGCATCCTGTAAACATCCTAACAAAAAAACCTGGAGGAACAGAAAGTGGGAAGGGGGAAATCCCTGTAGGGGGTAGTGACTGACAATCACCACACTCTGCAGGTGGAAGCCATGAGCTGAGCAGTCAGTGATTTGTGATCGCTCAGTTCTCGATCTATAGAGCTCGGATGTGACGGCTGCAGTGTCCCATTCCGGCTCAAACATTGAAAAGAGTGCAGTTTACTCTCCTAATAGTTCTCCTTTTAAGGCTACATACACCAAGGGCTATTATGTGTGGCTGGGGATTCCTGTGGCAAGAACCTATGCATTCTTGTGGATGGAATCCCAGGTGTGTCTGTACAGATGTGGCTGCTGTGCCTGTTCAAGTTAGATGTCATGTACACTAGCTGCGCGTTTAAGCACAAGAGACGTTATCTGCAAAGTTTTATAAACAACTTTATGCTTCCCAAACTGCTTTTTTTTTTTTTCACTTTTTTTTGTGTGTTTTAGTTGTTGCTGGGCTTAGTAGCGTTCAGGTCTGACTGTACCTGGGACACAGACATTTCTAGTTTGGGTAAACACTTCTAGACTGAATTAATATTATACAGGATTTATATAGCGCCAACAGTTTGCTCAGCGCTTTTGTACCTAAATGCAGCTAGATGTTTTTGGATGTCAAGGTGCATTCACTCATTGAAAAGCGTTACATGAGTCCAGGTGCGATTTAAAAATGAGCCCGAAATGCACCTGAACTCATGTATTTTCAATGTGTGCATGAGGTCTAAATGACAGGGTGACATTGAACATATCTGTCACCGGCAGTCCACATGTAGTTGCAAATGGTGCGATTACCTGCCATTTGGGATAGATCATTGTCTTGTATACGATTACATGTGAATTGGCACTGATGTTACCCTGTCATTAACTTAATTGGCACAGTGCTCTCACCTGTACAGACACCTGGCATTTCTGGCACAGGAATCCATAGGTCAACCATGGTGAACCTAAGGCACGTGTGCCACAGAGCACACAGAGGCCCCTCTGGTGGCATGTGAGCCCATGCAGGGGTGTCAAATTCCTATCGCTCAATGCCCGGGACATGTAGATCTGGGCGCTAGGCGGGCAGTTTTTTTTTTCTTTTTTACATTTAGCCCTGCTGCAGGGAAGCAAGGCTAAACGTACAGTGAGGAAGGGGTTTTAGTACAAGTCACTCACAGCCTTCCCATCTCAGCTGTCACTGGAGAGCCAGCACAGTGCTAAAACTCCTGTATTGGAAGTGACAGGTTCAATAAAGAGGAAAATAAATAGATAAATACAAATAAAAAAAATAAGTGAAAAAGAAAAAATAATTAGAATTAAAAAAAATTAAAAGATATAAAGGAAAAAATATAAACATTTTAAAAAGTAAAAAAACATTTTTCTCAAACTAGTGATAAAAAAAATAGTAAATAAAGAAAAAATAAAATGTTTGTGTCCCTAAGACAGTGATGCTAAACGTTTTTGTTTTTTTTTTTAAACCCCAGTGCCCAAACCAAAACACAATACCAAACTTATTTTAAGTGTTGGCACTTTGAGATTGATTTTGGGCACACAGGCTCAAAAACATTAGCCATCACTTCCATAGGTTCTTACCCATCCGCAGCCTAAAGCCCCATGTGAATGTAGCCTAAAGGTGCCCATACACCTTACGATTATCGGACGATTTTCGTATGCGATCGACTTTTCATCCATTAATCGTATGTGTGCATTGCAGTGTCCGACCGACATTACTGTACAATCGTACGACTTTTGACGGTCAAGCATGTTTGAAAACGTTGCTAGATCGTGCGATTTTCGTAAGGTTGCTGACGTTTCCGTCCGTCAAAAGTCGTACGATCTACACTGCGCTTGCGCTAACGAAAATACGGCAAATCAATTACCGCATTTCGTCCAGGTGCTTTTCGTTAATTACGGCTAAATTAATCTTGCGATCTTCGGGGCAGGATATGGCTGCCGTACGAAAATCTTACGACTATTCGATCATCGAACGAAAAGTTTTGTCCGATAGTCGTAAGGTGTATGGGCACCTTAAATGCCAAATTTATTTGATTTTGTATTTTTCCCATAAAGTAAATCTAGGGTTTTATTATTATTATTTCACCCAGGATTTAAATGTTGTGTTTTTTTTTTTTTTTGCTAATGGTATTGAATTGGAAACGTGTGAAACTTGGGTAAAAGTTAAATGAATCTTGGATGAAACATTTTATATAAATCCTGTATTATAATAATAATAATAATAATAATAGATAGACCTCTGTATTTTCTGGGGGTTACCGTTTTTTTAATTCTTTTGGTTTACTTGTTTGCGTGTAGTCTTGCTTAACTACTTGCATATTAAGAACCAGTTTGGATGTTGTCATTCATCCTGACCTTTACCATGGGGGTGTAGTGCATGCAGTGAGGAAGTGAAGTCAGGCTGACGACTCATAGTTAAAGGAAAATAATACATTTGTTAATATTCTTAAAGGTGAAGTTTACAGTTTATACCAGGGGTGGACAAACTACAAATCCCATGAGACATTGCAAGATTTGCACAGGCATGACTCTTAACGGCAGATGTATGACTACAGCTGGAGGGCTGGAGTTTGTCCCTGGCTTGTACCATGTATAATATTACACACATATTTAGGATGGAACATGGTATTAAACGCCAACCCCAAACCCACCCCCAAACTGTAGCAGGGTGTATGTTCACAGGATAATCCTCTGGGTTTTTGTTAAATTTAGCAAAGTTGGGGGTGGTTCTGCTCACCATCATTCAGGCTCGGGATTGTTTACAAACATTACTACAAGTCCCATCTGCCATTATACCACATGGGACTTGTAGAAAGTGCTCCGCAATCTCTCCTCCATCACCACTCCGTACAGACCTGCGCTGGGGGAAAAGTTTGCATCCACTCATCACAGGTGCAATGCTTTGCAGGCTTCATTGCAAAAAGTAGTAAAATGTGCAATGATCATGAAAACACTGCTTCTACATGTACTACTTTTCTGTAAGAGGTGGACTCTACCTTTTAAATTGTACCTTCTCGTATTAGACTTCATGATTAGTACTGATATTCATTCTTGCTGTAGTTTGTTGCTTGATCATAGAAAGAAAGAGAATATAATTGGATAATAAATCGGGGATGGACAAATCCCAGGAGCAGGTAGCCAATGCTGCTTGAAAATTACCGCTGGCGCTAGGGCTGCAACCAACTAATCGAATAATCGATAATGAGAATAGTTTTCTCATTATTGATCAGTTGGTTGGATCCGCACAGTAGGTACAGATACGTACAGTAGGTTCTCAACCAAAGTTGGTTGAAAAATTTTACTTCTGTTGACCGCATTGGAGCCAAAAGAGTTTCCCACAGACTGAATTCCTGCTGAATAGGCTGAAATACTATACATGTACAGCCATCTTCATACTTGATACCTTTTTTTCTGAATCCAGTATACAGGGTCTTTTTTTATTGCATATCCTCCGTTCACCCCATACACTGTGAACCACTTCAATTATAATGTGCAATCAGCCATCAGTTTTTGTGTGACTTTGGTGCCTCAGTGTTATCTGTTGCAGCTGTTCTCTGCATTTTCACTACTTGTTGCGAAACTTTTAGTACATGTTGAAAACCTCTTTCCAAGTATGGGTACATTTTACAAATCTGTTCCTATTTGAAACAGGGAAATGACTTGGAAACAAGCTAACTGCTAGAAGCATTTTTGCTTGTATTCCTGGCTTGTCATTTCCTTTCTACTTTAAAACTGTTATCAAACAATCATTTATATTTTAAATATAATATTTTATTGTTTTTTTTCTATCCCTCTGATTTTAAAATAAACGTTTCATTTAGCCAGCTCTATTAGAAAAGGAGGTTTACACTGCTGTCTGTTCAGAGTACGTTTCTTGGATGCTTTTGTGACAGTACAGATTTAGTCAGATCAGACACTGCTGTTTCATGCTGTACCGCAATGCATCGGACTCTGCTGTACCGCAATGCATCGGACTCTGCTGTACCGCACCGCATCGGACTCTGCTGTACCGCACCGCATCGGACTCTGCTGTACCGCACCGCATCGGACTCTGCTGTACCATATCAAACTCTACCGTACGGTATCAGACTCGCTCTGCTGCACCGTACCATATCAGAGTCTGCTGTATCGTACCAGACTCTGCTGTATTGTAGTCCTACCCACTAATGTGACAGAAGGATCAAAGCACTATTGACCATAGTTGGGAGAGCAAATGTCACAACTCCAACAAGCAAAAGGCGTTGCATGCAGTGAAAAAGCACACGTTTCTCCAAGATTTTGCATTATTGGTCCATGTTAATATTTTGACACCCAATTTTTATTTTTATTAATATAAAACATTGATGATATACAGGAAACCATAGTGCCTATAAAGTAAAGTATTTTTTCTTTTTTTCTTCAGATCTTATCCAGTGCACAAACGAAATGAACGTTAATATACCGCAGCTTGCTGATACACTCTTTGAACGGACTGCCAATGGTAGCTGGGTTGTAGTATTCAAAGCCCTCATCACAACGCATCACCTTATGATGTATGGTAATGAGGTAAGACCAAGAAATATTATCAAACATTTTGTACAACTAACTAAAGTTGGACTTGTTAATTCAGGCTAAAACAAAAGAAATCTGGCCGTCATATCCTGGCATTTATTTCCCAAACTGCTGTAGAAGAAAATGCCAGATTCTGTTTGCCACATTCTCTCCACTCATTTCAGCAAGTCATCCATGTGTTCATGTAGCAGCTTTCCATATTGTGATTTACTCTTTTCTTTTACAAAGGTTTTATTTCAGATCTGCTAGCACAGAAATATGGAAATCCATTTTCAGGTTTTCTGTTCTCATCTTTCCTAGCACCTGCCTACAGGTAGACTGACATGATGGTGTGTATTTATAAACCGAATAGATGAGGTATGGCATCGGCACACCGGAGTGAAATGTTCAAAAGAATGTGTTTATTGACGCATGCTCATCATGTCAAAAAGGCCTTCTTTGTGATATGATGAGCATGCATCAATAAACACATTCTTTTGAACATTTTCATTGCGGTGTGCTGTTGACATACCTCATCTGTTTGGATTCAAGCGGTGCCATCCACAGTCACACCCATATCCAAGGGGCAGATCGATAAGGAGTATAGTGCTTATACATTGTTTTTATAAACCATTCACACTATGAACGACTTCTGTGAACCAGACTCCAGGTGCATTATGGCAGGCCTTGACGGATTTCTTTTAAATCTAGGAGCCAGCTAAAAAAGTTAGGAGCCAGTTTCTTTTTTTTCTTTTTAAACTAACAAAGCTTTATTTTCAACATCTGTTGTAATTTTCAATTACAGTTTTATTTGGCGCACGGTACCGCAGTGATACCAGACGTGTAGCGCAATCATCATTTTCGTACATAGGTGCACCTGACTTCTGTTTCCGCTGGCTATTGCACCCGCCCAGTGCCTGCTGTCAATCACAAAGGAGGGATCTGAAGGAAAAAGTTCTCCTTCTGGTCTGCTCCTTAGGGCACTGCATGGTGGGGTACACTACAGCGGTGCAGGGTCGGAGGGGAATCCAGAGTCACAGTGGCTAACAGGCAGTCTCTCCCCCCTGCTGGGCACCAGTTGACATTCTGTTTCAAAGGTTAAAGCTGCTTTGAACTGGGAATTGTGACAGGAAACTGTGTTTCCCATAGCAACCAATCAGCTTGTCATTGTAGCACTGCTGGTCAGAAAAGTGGGTTTAAGGTTTGAGCTAACACCTCTTGTTACATACAGTAAGAAGAGAACTAAGTAATTCTTAGATCAGGCCCCAAGGTTTTGTCTGCCCCCCTCTGATACAGTGGCACGATGATCATACAGACTTCGCTACAGAGATCATGCTGCAGGGCACTCTGATCCGATAACATCCTCTGACACTGCAGCTGCTACCTACAAACAACAGAGACCTGGGGCAGTTATACAGGGCGCTGTGCCTCATCCCCAGGCCCATCATCTCTCCCTCCGCTCCTTTACTAGTTCTTGGACCAATCACACCGGGCAGGCTGTGGCCTCCACCAATGAGCGGACCTAAGGCAGGGAGAGAGCAGCCTGTGACCGGTTTACACGGCAGTCCTCGGAGCCCGGCTCACTTGGCCCAGTGGAAACACGGGTTTGCTCCTTTTTCCGATATATACACAGAGACCAAACCACAGAGCAGCTCCCTTTTACACAGTGCACAGCTCACTCACCTGCTGCTCGAGCTGGGCGACACTAACGGGGAACACGCGTCTAAAGGAGCCCTCCATTACTGCATCACAAGCGCAACGGGAGACGAGGGGGAGGGCTGACAAAAGCCCAGGCACCAGGCTGCAATTTCTATTCTGGCATCTGTGATATGACCACTAAAGGCCATACATTTCTATGCTCCTGGGTTCTATCTGGTGGCTATCATGTCCTGTGAATCTCCTGTACAGAGCTGTTTACTGTGTGAACGGTTTATAAATACACCCCTGTATCAACTCTTCTTTCTGGGTCAAATCTTCTCTAGCTTCTTCCTGTAATTTGGTGTCTCTGTTTATAACCTTTAACAAAATGAAACTGGACTATAGGGCAGAAGTACTACTTTGAGGGAAGCAGACAGAATCTGGAGCAGTTGCCAATGGCAATCAATTCAACTTCTAACTTTCATTTTCAAAACTTAGCTTCTCTTTTCAGTCTGTTTAGTTAATTGGTTGCCAAAGGCATCTGTGCCAGATTCTGCCTGCCCCAGTTTTGATTAATTCCCCCCTTTATAATTATTTGACAGGATGCTAAGGTACATCTCTCAATATGCAGCTCTGATTGTCGCATATTTGCAGGCAGCAAGTCAAGTTTCACCAATGAAGTGTAGACTGTCTGTCTGATATGCTATAGGAAAACTACAGTATAGTTTTAGTACCACATTTTGAGTTACTATGGCTCTTATTCCATGTCTGTTATATGCCTGTGGTCCCATGATACAGATTTGTAGGTTCTAAGCCAAAGTATGTGGGCATATATACTTAAACTGTAGATTTATATCCTCAGTCGGATGAAAACTTGTTCACCCTAGAGCTAATTCTGACTTGGCTATCTATTATGTAACGGAAACGGCTTAATATTGCCTGTTGTACAGTACAGTTCAAAAACAAATTGGGGAGAACATTAGACCATGTGATCAACTTATAAATGTTCTTGGAATGACAGGTAGGTATAGTGCTATAATGTTAGGTGACATGGCACCTAGAAGGGAGATCAGCCCAGGGTGACGCACTTTGCACATTCTTGCATTTTCACAGTGACACAAATGCTGATGTGCTGGTTCTGAGGTACTCTTTCCCTCTATTGCCTCAGTCATTATATGCACTTTGCAATAAATTGTTTTAGTGACTGTGTAAACAGATTTTAGTCCATCACAGGAGGGAGCTTGGAGCAGTGGCTACTTCGTTCCCCATGGTCCCTGAGTGTGTTGAAAAGTAGCCACCACTCCAAGCTCACTCCTTTTTGAAGGAATACAATCTCACGTTTAGTTTGCTCATTTGTATTGGGATTGTAGTCACTCACGGGAGTGATCTTGGAGCGGCGGCTACTTTTCAACACACACACGGGGACCATGGAGAACAAAAGTAGACACCCTCCAGAAGCAAGGACAGTGTCAACATGAATTCAGAGATGATTTGAAGATCTACAGATGAGTGATACACAAATAAGTTAAATTTTTTGTTAATAGTTAGGGTACTTGAATGCATTTTTAAGGTTTAACCCCTGAGTTTATTGTCACTTTAAAGCACAGCTGGAGGGCCAGGGTTGCCCACCCCTGGTGTAGTTGGATCCTAAACTCTATATAGAAAAAATGTCTTGTAGATATGTCAGCCTGCATACAGCTTATTACACTATAGGTTATGCACTCTTGTGTTTGCATAATGTGGGTTATTTTTTTAAGATCTTTCTAAAGGATCAGTTAATGTACAGTATACTTACTGCAGTTTGTGCTCTTTTCAGCGATTCATTCAGTACCTTGCATCCAGAAACACATTGTTTAACCTCAACAATTTCCTAGATAAAGGTGCTATGCAGGGTAAGTAGATTGTTGGGGTTCCCCCCCCCACCTCATTTTGTGTGTATATTATGTGTACAGTCTTCTTTGACAAATAATTGACAGATAAATATTTATCTCTCTCCATTCCCCTTTCTCTCCTTCTTCCTCTCCCTCTCCCTCTTTTACATTATTTTCTAGGCTATGACATGTCCACTTTCATAAGGCGCTACAGCAGATATTTAAATGAAAAAGCACTTTCCTACAGACTTGTAGCTGTGGACTTTACCAAAATGAAAAGAGGGTAGGTCACTTACACCATTGAATTAATTCTCAGCTACAGTCTACATAGCTATTGCTTGTTTCAGTAACAGTTTCCCTTTGTGTTTTAGGATAGATGGAGTCATGAGAACTATGGCAACAGAAAAGCTGTTGAAAACTCTTCCAATTATTCAAAACCAGCTGGATGCATTACTAGATTTTGATGTAGGTATATGGACCCTGGACCTAAAGCATCTAAACGTAAGGCGAAATAGTGTTGGAAATGCAGCAGCATATGCTAATCTACTGTAACTATGTCTTTTGAGCACTAGGTGGCGCTGTAGTGCAAAGCTGGTTTGATAGTTTTTCTATATGCATGTTGATCTATGATCTATATGTTTCCTGTTGATGCTGTATACACAGATCTAATGTCCTTATAAGCAAGTAAAACTTAATTCGGCATTCCTCAAGATCTCAGTGCTTCATCTAAATGCATAACCAACAGGTTATGGGCCTAGACACTGAACAGACCACTGCAACAAGAGCCGCATCCAAGCTGCTGAAAGATAGTGAGCTGTTCAGATATGAAGTTTGCAATCGCAAAGCTCAACAATAGCAATTACTAGCTATGGAAGTTCAAGCTTGAAATGCTGCTAAGCAAAGACGGCTTGTGGCAAGTACTGAGTACAGACAGACCTACTAATGGACCCGTGGAGGAATGGGACAAAAAGAACAGGCAAAGCAAGCAAAAGCAATTATAAGTCTGCTAGTGGAAGATGACCAGCTCATCCTGCTCAGAAAAGAAAATACAGCTAAATGTATGTGGATGCCATTACAGAAACTGCATGAGCGTTCAAACCTAAACCGTAAACTATATCTGCTACACAAGCTATATAAGATGAGGCTAGAAAAAGGCCAGAAAATGCATGAACATGTGAATGCCATGCTAAGAATCATAGAACTACTACATGCAATTGGAGAGAATATTAAAGATAACCACGTGGTGGCATTATTGCTATGCAGCCTTCCAGAGTCATTCAATGCTCTTATTAGTGCTCTAGAAACCAGACCTGAGCAGGAACTAACACTAGAATACACCAAAGGAAAATTAATCGATAAATATGACAGAAGGAAAAAAAATATGCACAATGAAGAAAACGAGAAAGCCCTTAAGGTGCATGAGAGAGCAAAGCAAAACAAAGAGAGCAGAGTGTGTTTTCGCTGTAAAAAGACTGGTCACCTGAAAAAGGAATGTTCAATCTGGAAAGCTGAGCAGAGAAAGTGAGAAACACTGACAAGTGAAAGAGCTAAAACAGTCACAAAGGAAACTGCAGGCACATCATGGAGTGCTACCTATAAAGTGACTCAGAACAGTATACCACGCGGATGGTGTATTGACTCAGGTGTGATGAGACATTTTTCACAGAAATTGATTTCAGTGCAAAGGACACAGTTTTCCTAGCAACGGGAAAAGTATCACTGCAAAGGGTAAAGGTCAAGGATTCTTGAATTGCATCACACGGTCAGGGGACAAGCAGAGTGTCCTCGTGAAAAATGTACTGTATGTTCCAGACATAGAAGGAAGCCTTCTATCGGTGAACACTATTGCTAATAACAGTATCGCAGTTCACTTCAGAGGTGATGAAAGTACAATCCGAAACAATAAGCAAATCCTTGCAAAAGGAAAATTGGATGAACACCTACAGTATACAGACTCATCACCCCAGACAAACAAGTCAAGACAGCCACTCATAATCCACACAACAAATGTATCTATCTATGGCACAGACGACTAGGGCACCGAAACCCAGAAGCCATAAAAGACATTATAAAGAGAGGCTTATCAGAAGATATAACTGTACTGCCCTGCCAAATGCTCATGACATGCAAAGGCCATACGTACCCCACTTCCACAGACCTCCCAAAGAAGAACCACCCACCCCATTGAGCTCATACACAGCGGCGTGTGCGGACCACTTAAAACTCCCACATCAGACAGGAACAGATATCTACTGACTTTCATTCATGATGATTCCAGGTACACAACGTATCTGATGAAGCACAAGAATGAAACATCCGAAAAACTTCGAGTTTGTAGTCCTTTCCAGCAACAAATTCCAATGGAAACCAGGAATTATACACACCGACAACAGAGTGGAATACATCAGTAAGGAAGTGGAATCATATCTGAAGAAACAAGGTATAGTACACCAGACCACCACCCCATACGCTCCTAACAAAATGGTGTAGCAAAACGGAAAAATCACACTCTTCTAGAAATGGCCAGCTGCATGTCGTCAGACGCCAACCTACCTAAGAAGTACTGGGGACAAGCATTCATGACTGCAACATGCCTACAGAACAGACTACCTTCAAAAGTCATTGAAAGCACTCCATTTGAAATGTGGCATGGATCGAAGCCTAGCCTAGGGCACATCAGACTGTTCGGCTGTAAAGGTTACGTCTAGATTCTTAATGAGAAGTGATCCAAGTTGGAAAACAGAGCCATGGAAGGTATTCTGATAGGCTATAGTGAACAAGGTAAGGGATATAGAATCCTCCACCCAAAGACTGACAAAGTGGCAATAAGCCGCAGTGTTTCAGTATTTCGATGAGAACCCATCACCAGAAACAATGATCTCAGGGAGTGGAGTGAATCTGCCCAGTGAACCAGCAAAAGAAACTGAGCAAAGTGAAGCCGCACAGGAGTCAGGACAAGAGGTGGAACTCATAATGGATAACTCAAATTCCTTGTTAAATTCTGCTGAACAACCTGAAATTAGAAGATCCAATCGATCAACAAAGGAAATACCACCCTGCAAGCTGTCATATACTGCTAAGGTAAATCGCATACTCTAACCAACATGGTGGGAAGACATAGACAAATTACCAAAACGCAAAGCCAATCAATGGAGACACACAGCAGAAGAAGAAATAAAATCGCTCCAAGAAAATAAATCCTGGACACTCAAGAACAAGCCATCATCGACATTCAAAGAAATAACTGCAGACGCATTCACCAAGCCATTGCCAAAGGATCGTCAGTTTCCTTTGAGAGAAGCTAAATGCCATATAGCAATGCATATGCTGTTGAGAGGGGGTGTTAGAAATGCAGCAGCATATGCTACTATACTGTAACTGTCTTTTGAGCACTAGATGGCGCTGTAGTGCAAAGCTAGTTTATGCTAGTTTTTCCTATATGCATGTTGATCTATGATCTATACATATCCGGTTGATGTATACACAGATGTAATATCCTTTTATAAGCAAGTAAAACTTAATTCCGCATTCGTCAAGATCTCAGTGCTTCATCTAAACATGTAACCAAGAACTAGATCTAGTGGAAATCATTAAGTGCATACATATGCGTTTAGAGAACCATTATAAAAGCATCTAATCGCACCTAGTGTGAATGTAGCCTGAATCTGCATCTTTCATTGAATGCATACCTGGTTATTCTGCCATGAAGGTCTTTGTTTAGGCACTTCTTGTTATGGACTAACTACTGTCCCTGAATTGTTCTTCTGTTACCCTCCCCCTTAGTGAAAAATGCAAGTGGCCCTGTTTTCACATGTTGCACAGGCATAGTTCATCATTGCTACCATCAGGAAGCCGGGCCAGAGCAATGATGTGCAACTTACACAGGAGCGAGTGTAGGTTGACAGGAATTGGTTGAAATAGGCTAGAGAAGATCAGCAGCACCGAGATGCAAAAATGGATTTAAAAAATGAAAAACCTATTTTATGCGAAAAAACATGGTGGCAGCTTACATTTCACAGTGCATTAACGAGCTAGATGGCTACCAAATAAGATCGAATTCTGGGCAAAATACAACATCTCCATTTTAATAAAGATTAGGTTTCCTTATCGTATTTGTAAATCTCCTATTTGTAATCTCTACCTCAGTCGCATATTTGTATCTCTTGATTCTGCTGTGGACTCACTTCCTGCATCAGGTCAACAACTCAACATTGCCGATGCTGCATTTGTATCGGTGTTGGCACTTGAATCTCTTTCTCCCCATTCAGCTTTGCAGAAGCCATGCTGCACTCTGAGTACAACATGAAAGAACACATCCCCGGCATCACTGTTAGATGTGCATGTTGCTTCCTGCTAGCCACTTGGTGTTGCAGACATTAGCTATGCAATCTGTTCCACAAGCAAGTCTGATAGTGTAATCAAGCAAAAAATCAGCAGATTTCAAAGCTAAAGTCTGTACCGCCCAGTGGCCAGCAGGGAGGAGCATGTATGTCAAACTAATCTCTGCCCCACTATTGGACAGTGAGCTGCGGAGTTGCACTGGCGTGTCCTCAAGATAAGAGGGAAAGAAGGGGTATTTGATCTTTTGTGAAATGATGAGATTTATGAGCAGTTATTGTTGGGGTCCTATTTAATGCTCATATGCAAAAAGTAGTTGTAGTGTGTTTACATACACTTCACGGTTTACTTCTGCTTCATGTAACCACCTCCTTTCTTGTGGTTGATGGTCACCATCATTTTCTTTTCATATACTTTAACATATGAGGCCCATTTTGTTCCCGTTTTACTTTCATGTGTTCTGAATTCCTTATTTTTCTTTTCTTTTAAAGGCAAATCCAAATGAGTTAACAAATGGTGTTATAAATACAGGCTTCATGCTTCTGTTCAAGGATTCTATCCGGTTGTTTGCTGCCTACAATGAAGGCGTTATCAATTTGCTAGGTATGTTTCACTCCAAGCTTATTACTATGTTTTAGAATACCTTACCTAAGGGTGATCTCTTACAAACAGTTGCATCCATTTTGCCCGGTAGGGGTTGTGTGTAAAATTTCACCTGATGAATATGCTCATTTTAAAGTGATACTAAACACAGGAGTACCCTAACAGAAATGTAGCTTATTTATCACTCGGCTGTAGATCCTCAAATCATCTCTGAATTCATGCTGACACTGTCCTTCCTTCTGCAGGGTGGCTACTTATGGTCCCTGTGTGTTGTGAAGTAGTCACCGCTCCAAGCACGCTCCTGTAATGGACTACATTTTCATGTTTAGTTTACTAATTTGTGTTAAGATTGTAGTCCATCACGGGAGTGAGCTTGGAGAGGTGGCTACTTTACAACACACACAGGACCATGGGGAACAAAAGTAGCCACCCTCCAGAAGGAAGGACAGTGTCAGCATGAATTCAGAGATGATTTGAGGAGCTACAGCTGAGTGATACACAAACAAGGTACATTGTTGTTAATAGTTAAGGTACTTGAATGCATTTTTAAGATTTACCCCTGAGTTTAGTGTCACTTTAATGATAAAACCACTTTTCATCTGATGTATTCTCAGCTGCGTGTTGTGAATGCTTAAAGAAAGTGTATTTCCACCTTTGAGTCAGAATTGAGGAACCCCCTCTATATGTTTTGTGTTCCTGATCACACAGCATACCTAAAAAATATTCTTCAAAACTCACCTGCTAAAACAGTTTAAAA
>NW_017306620.1:1261349-1278116 GCF_000935625.1 Nanorana parkeri | reverse complement strand
ATATATATATATATATATATATATAATTACCTTTTCAGTTGTTTCCTTGAAGCAGGATTACACATAGGACTCTGGGTATGACAGAGGGAGGGACAAGACTGACAGGGTTATTCACAAACGGGTGAAGAGTTTGGAGAAGTGAACAATCTAGGACAAGATAGCTGATGTGGAAAAATTCTCCAATTCAGCTCACTTTCCAGATCAGCTATGTCGTCCTAGATTGTTCACTTCTCCTGCCTTCTCCTAACTCTTCACCCTTTTGTGAATAGACCTGTAAGAGATGGTGCTTTGACCACCCAAGTCTCGATCTTTAACCCTATGTTATGACAGTCCTTCTCATTGTGTTAACAACTGATAATTACATCTGCCAGCACAGTACAGACAGGATTAATTGGGGCAAACACAACTCCACAGCTCCCATTATAAACATTATATAGCAATAGAGAACTCAGTAGGATTTTTCAGTCCCGGAGTTTTCAAAAAAAAGCATTTAAAAATGTGAACATCAGTGTTTTAATATGTTTTTAAAGTTGTGCTACATACATGGGAACATGTAACAAATACAAAGGAGATGCTATCCCAATTTTAAGATGTAAAATGTTTCTGGAAGGAGCAATGGCTTAAAGCTAAACAGTAACTGAAAATGAAATTGGGGTGGGAGGAGTGGTAGAGAGCTTGCAGCACTGTTGCTCTATGAAGAGCATTCTTGCTCTCTGCAGGAGATTGTCATCTTAGAATCTGCACACCAGTGTATGCCGGGGTGTTTTTTCACTTATCGCTGCATACAGATTTATTAGAAATCAGCCAGAAAATTTTAACTGGCAGAATATCCTCACTTTTCTAGGTGAGAAGCTTTTCAGCCTCCCCTAGTGCAGCACTGTCAGTTCTCACACCAAGCAGCCATTCATATGCTGCTCGGCACAGAGTGTCAGCTTTAGGTGGAGTGGGCTGGAGCTATGGCTGCAACAGTGCTCCATCCATACTTGCATTGCTTACAGCTTTCTTGCATTTCCTGTAGAGGTGCCGTCACGTTCTGGCTCCCAGCATCTCTACAGGACGAGGAAGGGGGCTGTACAAGCAATGCACATATGGGTGAATTTTTTTTGGATTGTGTCTGTAGTTGTGTGTGCCTGTCAGTGTTTTTGAGGAGCCTTCACACTAGTACAGTGTGTTAATCGAACAGTCCTGTGTGATTAACGCACTGTACCATGCAATCACACCTACTACGGATTCTGTTGTGGGAGGTTCATTGTGTTGCCATTCATTTGAACGGCACCCCAAACACACCTCCCGACCACAGTTCAATTGCCTGCACCACAACGAGCAGTACTGCAATGCTGTGTGTTCCATTGACGTGCAACTTGGGTTGCAACTTAATGACCAAGGACAAATGTGGGTCCTGAGGTTACACAGGTTGAGAACCACTGGACTAAGGTCATCAGTTTTGTAGCCCTGAGGTAAATATCCTTTTGGTGACCTCCTAGGGATGCATCGATAACGATATTTGGGCGAGTACTTGTACTCGCCCAAATGCTCCGATGCCTAGCCCGATACTTCCTGTATCAGGAAGCCGGCTCCATACTCCCTTGTCACTTGTGACGAGAGAGCGTGGAGCCGACTTCCCGGCCAATCAGGATGACGCGCTGCCCGGCTTCCTGATTGGTCGGGAAGCTGGCCAATCAGGAAGCCGGGCGCCCTGTAATGATGCAGCGCAATGGGGACGGCTTCCTTGCTAATGGGGAAGCCGGGTGGCGAGTCTTTACACGCTGCCCGGCTTCCTGGCTAATCAGGAAGTCAGGTGGTGAGTCATTACATGCCGCCTGGCTTCCTGAATATCGGTACTCGGTACCGAAATACCGGTATCTGTGCATCCCTTGTGACCTCTTAATGTAGCACAACGTATTGCTGTCAGAATTCTGCATTAGCTGCAATCACTTTAGTGGAAAGTCTACCAAGACAAGCAATGTATCTAGCAAGACGAGCGAGGTGAAACAAATAAATGGCAATTTCATCTTCGTAATACTCAAATCGACCACAGGGGTGTGGAATTCCTGTCGCCCGACGCCCGGGACATGCATTTTCGGGCGCCAGGCAAGTAGCTTTTTTTTTTTTACATTTTAGCCCTGCTCCGGACAAGCAGAGCTAAATGTACAGCATGGGGTCGCTCGTTTTTATACAAGTGATCTAATTAGATTATTTGTATGAAAGGATTCGTTGAGTGCTGCCGCCATTCCACTGTGTGCCATATTGTGGTAGCCAAGCAGCAGAACTCTCCTTCACGCACAATGTACATTAAAGGAGAACTATGGGGTCAGTGTTTTTCCCCTAAGTGTTATGGGAGGACATAAACGAGCGTCCTCCCATGACCCAAAGCTCAGTATATTGGGAGCTGCAGCTCACTATAATACTGAGACCGCCGCAGCCGACACGGATCCTGACATTACTGTCGGGATCCACCCAGCTGCATGATTGACAGCTGGCCCTGCCTATCTAGAGGCAGAGCCAGCTGTACCCGCCCCCTCCCCCGTTCGTTCCTCCAGTCAGTGCTGGAGGAGCGGGGCGAATCCCTGCAGGAAGCCGTGGGTGACGGTTACGGCTCTCTGCAGGGACAGGATTAAGAAGTGAGCGAGCGCCGGTATGTGTTCCCTCACTTCCTGATCTATAGAGCCGCCTGTGACAGTTTCATTGTCACACGTCAGCTCGAACTATGAGGCTGAGTGAAAATCACTCACCTCAGTCCTCATTTAAAGAGCAAGCTCACTTTCCCAAGTAATATGGGAAAATGGAATTACCCAATCAAATCTGGCCCGGCCTCTCCCAGAAAGCCCCCCCCCCCTTCCCCCGTGGCTATACTTACTTTTCGGTGAACAGTCCTTACCCTCCGCCTGTACAGTCCAGCCCTGTGCATTTAGAATTTTGCTGGCAAATTGCAAGCACTCCTTGGTCAGCGTGGTCAGGTGACCACGCTGACCAATGAGAAGCACTATTTAGCACAGTCAAATACAGTTTTGATTAGGGATGTACCAATACAGAATATTTGGGCAAGTACTTGTATTCGCCCAAATGCTCCCATACCTTCTCCAATACTGGAACTTCTGATCAGCGGAAGATTTCCTCTGACCGGCAGTGCCGCAGGGGAACATGGAGCCAGCTTCCCGCGCAGTCAGGAAGTGGGGTAGCGACTAATGACACACCCCGGTTTCCTGATTGGCTGCGAAGCCGGCTTCCCAGCCAATCAGGCCATTATTCACCGCCTGGTTTCCTGATTAGCTGGGAAGCCGGTTTCCTGGCCAATCACGATCAGGCCGGCCAAACAACATGTAGTCGGCTTCCCTGGCAATCAGGAAGATGGGTGGCATGTCAGCTTCCTGATGGCATGGAGCAGGCTTCCCGGGCAAACGGAATCATTGCATGTGCTCGATACCCAAAAACCTATATCGATGCATCCCTAGTTTTGATTAAAACAATTTTTTGGTATTGGGACAAGTAGATTGTCATGATGGACAAGTAGATTCGGCCCCCGCTTTAGCCCTTGGTCAACTAGTTTTTTATTTTTTTTTATTTCCACACCTCTGGACCAAAAACAGCTTTATGTAGATTTTCTGCAATGATTTTACTTTTCTTTCTTTGACTAAATGTAAAGCAGGAAATGCCTGACTGTCGATATCAACACTGGCTTGTTATGAATGTTGAAGTACTTTTTTTTTTCAAATTTTGGTGTGAAGTTTTCAGTTCTTGACTTTGATTGATAATTTCATGTATTTCTGTGCCATTCTTGCTTACTGTAGAAAAGTACTTTGACATGAAAAAGAACCAGTGTAAAGAAGCATTAGATATCTATAAGAAATTTCTGGCCCGGATGACCAAACTGTCAGAATTCCTCAAAGTGGCAGAGGTGAGTCGAGTCAGTCATGCACCAAAGGGGCCTTATTTAGCTCTTGGCACTGGTACAGTAGCATGCATTGTGCATGATAATACAATTTGAATGCTGCAAAAAGAATCTTGGTTTGCCAACTGTCATTGAACACAAGGCCACTATCACCTAAGTAATGCTTTCTTTCTGCTTGATACCATTGTCATTCTTCTTTGGGTTTGTCTTGTGGACAACCGCAATCTCTTTGTTTTTGTTACTTTGATATAACATTTCTTGCCAAAATGTTTGACTCTATTCCATACTTGTATTGAATTGCATTAGCAGCAGTTGCATGATATTTACAAGACAAAGATTGGCATATGCGTGCAAGTTTTAAATTGCCTGATTACTTCTGTAACGCTTGTGATATTTGTGGTTCGCAAGTGCCACTGTACCAGTCCATAACCTTAGTAAAGTCCCTTTTTCCATCATAATATGTGTTTGTAAACATTCAGAACCCACAACACTCTCCATTGCCGCTGCATGAAATAATGTACACTTTTCTTTTCCCCTTTATTGTGAACTCAGCAAGTTGGAATTGATCAGGGTGACATTCCAGATCTTACTCAGGTCAGTGTGCATTTCACATTCATCTATATAGTATCATTTCCAATTCCTTCCATGCCTCTGTTTATTACTTTATCCATAAACCATTGTCCTGAGAAGTTTTCTCTTCCATATATTTTATATATGGAGACCCTTCATGTGAACTGGTGAACTCATATGTCATTATCCACTGGTGGATTTGGGTCTTAACTGTTCCATTATTCAAGTTTTTCATCTTAACACAGTGTCACATTGTTCTGGTAATAATGGGCAAGACTTGGTCTGGTCAAACTTGTAATTGTCAACAGGTGGCTGAAGATTACCATGTGTTTGTGAACTTTTTTTGCCGTGGGCTAAATGTTCTTTAAAATGATCATGCCACATCTATGGTTATATAAATTAATAACTTATTATTTGACGTGTGTGTTATTGATAATGCTACAAATTGTGCACGTGTGGAGGGAGGGAGCTGTCTGTAAAAACGGATACATGTAAACCATGACTCTGCATCATAGTGGTGCCTGGCCTTTTGTCATGTTGGACCACATAATTTACACGCACATACTTATCAGACCTCATATATACCTTCAAATGGAATTGTGGCTAATGGGTTAAAAGTAGGGATGCACCGATATATCGGCCGCCGAAACATATCGTCCGAAAAGTGGCACTTTTGGCTAAATGCCGAAAGTGCCGTTTTCCTGCCGATCGGTGCATCCCAGGTTTCTGTGCTCCCCGCTGGGCGCTGCTCTGTGTCCCAGCGGGGAGGAGAGGAAGTGTGATAGCCGGCCGAGTGCTGCGGGAGGAGAGCGCTGTGAGCGG
This sequence comes from Nanorana parkeri, assembly GCF_000935625.1. NCBI lineage: Eukaryota > Metazoa > Chordata > Amphibia > Anura > Dicroglossidae > Nanorana > Nanorana parkeri. Next base: position 1,272,835 of record NW_017306620.1, on the reverse strand, counting down.
CCGGCGTCTCTCTTCCCACACCGCTCAGCCCTCTGTCACAGATTGGGAGATCGGTGTGGGGGCCGAGACATCCAGCGCTGTCACAGGAGGCTGTGCTCTCCTCCCTACACCGCTCGCTCAGCCTCCTGTGACAGCGTGTCAGGGAGGAGAGTGGGTACAAACAATCAGTGATCGCTGAGTGTTTGTAGATAATTGAGGACATAGCATGTTGACTATATCCTCAATTATGAATGAATGGGAGTGAGCGACATCCCCTCCTGTTCATTCATAATTGTGGTTATAGTAAACATACTGTATTCTCAAGTTATCAATGAACAGGAACACTCATAGAGGCTTCCTGATCATTGATAACAGGGGACACAGAAAAAAAGATTGAGGTCTCTGTGTTCTCAATCTCTTTTTCTATTTTAAAAGGGAAATATCAGGGGTCTGTTTTTAGATCCCTAATATTTCCCCAAAGCCCGTAAAAGTAAAGTAAAAAATTAAAATATTTAATATATAAAAAATTAAAATTTATAAAAAATTAAACATTTGAAAAAATTAAAATAAAAACCATTTTCGGTCTGACAATTTTTTTTATTTTGGTTTTCGTTTTCGGTTTTTAAATTTCTATTTCGGTGCACTTCTAATTAAAAGCTTAAAAGAGAACTATGAGGTAAGTGTTTTTTTTCCCCATAGTTCTCTTAAGGGTCACAAGAGGACATATACTAGCATCCTCCAGTGACCCAAAGCTCAGTATATCGTGAGCTACAGCTCGCGGTATGCTGAGACCGCTGCAGCCGGGATGGATCCCGACATCACTGTTGAGATCCACCCAACTGCGTGAGTGACAGCGTGCTCTGCCTATCTAGAGGCAGAGGCAGCTGTGCCCGCCTTCTCAGCGCTGGAGGATCGGAGCAGCGAGGGGGGGAATCCCTGCAGGGAGCCGTGATTGACAGTCGCGGCTCTCTGCAGGAAGATGATCGAAAAGGTGAGTGAGCCACGGTATGTGTTCATTCCCCGATCTATTGAGCCGGCGTGTGACAGTTTCATTGTCACAGGCTGGATCCAACTGTGAGGATGAGTGATTTTCACTCGGCCTTATAGTTCTCCTTTAAGGAAGCTAGAGAATACTTTTAACATACATTTTGCATTTTACCTTCATTGTTCGGTCAAAACATAAGAGTGTATCCTCCCATTTACCTAGTCCACTCTTGAATACAGTTTACTGATCCCATTGATGCAACATTGGTGTGAATGAACAATAATCCTGTTCATTAAAAGAAAGTTTGATAGTTCTCATCTGCTGGAAATATGCGAAGAATGAACCCGTGTACCATAAAGTAACCAGTTAGCAGTAATCATCAGGCATCTTTAGCCAGAATGTGCATTATATACCTGGCTCTTATGAAATATCCAACCCTGGGGAACTGTAAGGCAAAATTAGTTTGCTGTGCTGTCTTGTTAGCTAAATCATAGTGCTTTGGGAACCCATTGTCATGTATTAATGTTTATTTGTAAAACTAAGATTGTGTATGTCTGCGTGTATATATAATATAGAAAACAGTTTCCAAAGTTGTTAGTTCAAAGAATAGTGGTGAGTATAACCAATGTACTGACCTACATCATTTCATATGGGCATAGCTCATTGGTTTTAGCCATTTTATGCCAGACAAGGAATTACCTTTTGTGACTAAGCAATCCCCGAAACCTGCACTGCTTTATGTGATATGGTATTCAGCTGTACATTAAAATATATTACTTGTAAAAATATTAATATAGAAACATATATGTTCTGATATCTAGAAGGAATTCATGTACGAAATGTTGACTTTTTGTTTGAAACAACCCTTTTTCTACGCTTGGTTATTGCTAACTGACAGCTATTCTTCTACAGGCACCAAGCAGCTTGCTGGAGGCACTTGAACAGCACTTGGCATCCCTTGAAGGTAAAAAGACAAAGGAACTGTCAGCTGCTAGCAGGTAAGTTCCACTAAAATTTACTGTCAATATATGGGTCACAATTTTGCTTTTTAAACTGTATTTATTTATTTTGCTGTCAACTACAAGTCTTTGTTGATATCCCAGCTTGGCCCAGACTGTGGCCACAGCTGCTATAAGCAGTTGGTTCTGTCTGAGTCTGTGGTGGGAACGAGAAAGTGCTAAGCTGTGGTTATGAATATTCATGACTTGTTTGGTGATAATCCAGTTAAAAGTACACTAATCTAATCAGAGGGTTGGTTCATTCTATTAATCTCTGTGAGAAATGTGTAGTTATCAGCCGTGAAAGCTATTAGTCCGACGCTGAATACTACCAAGCTGGAACCCTGACTCTAAATGCAAGTGTTATATTCTTCCCAGTACCTAATAGTATTTAGATAAAACTCAATACTACCTATCACTGTGCTATCCAAAACAACCTATGAAATGTAATATTAAGCTGCTGTGACAACGAAAGAACTGGAATCAGGTGGAAGCCTTGTTGTTAAGCTTGAGAATTGTGTATGGAGAACATTGAGCATTTTAAGATCTCTATAATGAAAGGTCCCTCATATCTGGTGAGTGTGTAATTCTGAATGTAGACCGAGATCACAGTGGGAGCACCAGAACTGGAAATTTAATTTCAAGACTTATTGGAAACAGAGACTTTTGTTCACCATTTTGATTTGGACACATGAGGGCTGCATTGAGAAAATGTTTATAAAAACTATGTTTTGTTTTGTATAAATTATTTAGTGTTGTTTACCCTGTATACTTTTATGATTAATTGTATTCAGGCAAGTCATAAGAAAGTTTGATTGGTCATTAAATCATCATTAAAATGTATCTCCAGTTTTGTTGACCATAATATCTCCTCCAGGAGATAGATGGATATCCATCTAACTTTAGGATTGCTTGTGGGTTCACGCCTTAAGGGCAGGTTCACACCATTTTCCCGACCAGATCTGGGTGTGAAAAAATGGTGTGAAACTGCCCGCAGTTCCAGTGCATTCCACTGCAGTGGTGTGAACAGGAGCCTGAAATAGCATAGGGATACATTAGGATGCATTTTGGGTCCGGAAACAATCTGATGTGGTGCGTATGGCCTTACAGTTTACAGAACTCCCCAAGGAAGCAACATTTGATATTTTGTTTACTGTTCTAGAAAACAGAAGTTGCTGATTAAAATGGAAAGATAATATTTAATAATGCGCTGTTAAAGTGACTACTGTAGTGGTTATATGTGCTATTTCTTTCCTAAATTGGAGTTTTCCTTAAATGGGAAATTGGCAACTGTAGTATTAGTTTAGATGAATATTACATTTACCCTATGAGGAAGAAATATTGTGCAATATGTCCTGTATTCCTCTTTATTTAACCATTTTTTTTCTCCTTGATAGAGCCAGCACATTATCCAGTGCGGTATCATCTCTTGCTTCGACTGGTTTGTCATTTTCTAAAATGGATGAAAAAGAAAAACAGCAGGCTCTGGAAGAGGAGCAGGCACGATTACAAGCCCTTAAGGTAATGGTAAGAAAGCATTTTTACCACCTTAGTTCCAGAATCTTTCACTCTCCACCCTTAATCTTTGCAATACTAGACCAAATGTTGATGTTATTGTGCACCGGTTTACTCAACAATAAAATCCACTGGTATGCAGAGTAGTTAAAACATTAAAGTGTATTTCCACTTTTGCAGTTACGTTTAAGAAAACCTCTCAATATGTTTGTGTTCCTATTCGCACAGCATACCAAAAAAAAATGCCTTGCCTTTTTAGATGCTTTTGTTGCAGCAGGCAAACTGGCTGAAAAAGTCTGCCCTTATGGAAAGACTGACAGGGCTATTCACAAAAGGGTGAAGAGTCTGGAGAAGGCAGGAGAAGTGAACAATCTAGGACAACAGAGCCGATTTTGGAAAAGGTTTTCCGTTCAGCTATGTTGTCCTAGATCGTTCGCTTCTCCTGCCTTCTCCAAACTCTTCACTCTTTAGTGAATAACCCTGTAAGATCAGAACTGTGTAGAATGTGTTTTTTTTTCATTAACATACAATGCAGAAGTCAGGGTTGCAATCGTTTAACCCTTTGTTAGGACATGCAGGGTTCAAATTATAATGACATCCCCCAGCACAGTACAGACCCCTCACATCCCCTCCTAACATTACAAAGAAGGAGAAGAAAAGTAAAGTTTTAGCACATACATTGCAATTTAAACGGCAAGAACTTTTTTTTTTTTAGCTTCTGCTATGTGAATTGGAACATGTAACAAATATAATTGGGATGTTATCCCAATTTGGCTGTGAAGTGGAAATACACTTTAAGCCTTTTTTAGGGCATATGGGACCTTAACTTGGTAATGGAAAAATACCCAATATATATAATAAGCAAAGAAATTCCCCAAGCGTGAACAAGTCACAATTTTCATGCTCTCACTGTGATCAGCCTGATTGGTAGCCATTCAGAATGGTAAATGATTTCACTACCATATTCCACAGTGGTGCTCGCAGGCACTGTGCATGGCTTAAGTAGGACTTTAAAATCTTAATATATTGCAATTATATCAGTCCTTACCAGATGCAGGAAACCTGTATTACAGGTGCACCCTGTATTAAGTCTTTCTTTCCAAAACAAATGTTTGTATCTCTATAGTAGAAAAAAACTAACCACAAAATGTACACAAAACTCACTAGATCTCTGTTGTCCACTTATGACCTATGAATCCACAAATGTGGCCCTCCACCTTAGTTAGCTGCAGACTTCTCCTGGAGTAGCAAATAGAGAATAATGTTGTGCCTAATGAACTGGACCTCTTGCTTCACATTTAGAAATCTGTAGAATGAGACATAATGACTGATCATACATACGGCTCTTCACTCACCTCAGGGCTCTACAGCCAGAGTGGTCTAGACTTCAATAGGGGGAAGACATGTGTTGTACTTCTAGTGTGAGTTTAACATCTAGTTATAAGATGACATTGAAATGTGTGTAGTTCCAATCATTAGGCAAGTGGTGTTTGGTTGATGGAATTAGGATCTGGAGGGATGCATTATTCAGATGGAGAAAAATAAATCACTATTAATGTCCTTTTAAAGCAAATCCACAATAGGGGCTGTGATTATTATATGAATGCTACTTTTTTTTTCTGGCCATTCACTTTGTATGAGAAAGAAAATCTAGCTTTCATGCCTATGAACTTGGACAGCACTGACCTGTATAATTCATGCATATTCAAAGTGCGCAACAAGAGCTTGTTTTCTTCTGTCAAGGAAGGAAGGAAGAAACGTTTGATAACCTTTTTGATAACTTTGTTTTGGTCTGCAGCAGTCATAACTCACAATAACACACTTTTGCACTTTCCTGATGAAGCTCATAACTCCAGATACTTTGTACTTGGTGAAAGTCATGCTAACGTTCTCCAAAATACTGGGGTAGTTCAGTGTTATGCATTAATGTGAATTTACTAAATTTTAGGAGCAACGACTAAGAGAAATTTCTGTGTCAAATTCTACTTCTACATCAGCCTCACCTAGCACTTTATCTGGGAAAAGTGTCAATACTACAGCTGTTGATTTGTTCTCAACACCTGCACCAACCACAAACAGGTGAGTTATTGCCTTCTGTCAGTCTCATAAGTAACCTGCGCGCGTGATCATCTTACACCGATCTGGTTGAATTGTGGTGGTGCTGGCATTATGTGGCTTTTCTCCTGCTTGCACTGATGCATAAATGCATGCTGTTGCATTCCAAGCGGGTAGGTTTATGGAAAGCTGTAGGCAGTCAAATTGTGCTCGAACATCCCATTGCACTCTGACATCTATGGCTACATAAATCATGCATGATCATTTATTTAATTGGTAACAGTCGTAGTAGCTATTCTGTGACTATTAATATCTGTTATTCAAGGATCTGTGCATGCAGATAAACTAGCTAAAGATCCTGCTGATAATGCAAACGTGTACAGAATAAACATGCATAACCAGAAAATGATATATGTGCTAGTTTTGTGCTGCGTTGGTCACCATTTTCCAGCTAAAAGAGCTTTAACCACTTCAAGACCAGGTGTTTAGACCCCCTTCCTGGCCAGGCCATTTTTCAGTATTCAGTGCTGCGATACTTTGACTGATGTTAATTCCGTCATGCAACGCTGTACTGAAATGAATTTTATAAAATTTTTTGGGGAGAGATAGAGCTTTATTTTGGTGGTATTTAATCACCACTACGGGTTTTATTTTTTACATTGTTAGGAAACGCTTATTATTACCTAGTTTTGACGGGGTCACGTCAGTTAAATAGACACCAAACATATCAAGCTTTAAAATTGCGCGCACCTGCGACATCGCAGAAAACTACCATTCGCTCGTGCGCGCACGAGGGGGGCGTGTCTGAGCGGACGTCTAAAGATGCCCGCTCAGATCTAGAGAGCTCCGGCCGGCCGTTTTTTTTTACTACGGCCGGCCCGGAGGTGGTTAAACATGAGGGGGGGCAGTATTGTTCAATAGAAATTCAACTGTTCATGTCTCTCCTGTTTTGTTCTCATGACAGGTATGCTTAAACTAAGTTGTAATTAGATGATTTTTTTTTAAGCACACATATCATAACAGAAGTATGGAGGATACCTCCTTTCCAGAAGTCTAGTTGCCTGACTTTATCTGCCTTAAGTACTTTGGAGTCACAGTCTCGGAACAAACATGCAGTTAATGAATGTCGGAGAAAAGTGAGAATTCCTGATCTCCTATAGTTGTTTGAAGTCATTGACTCAAATTACTGACCGCAAGGCATAAAAGCCAGGCAGCATTTTCAGATGTCCGCTGTGGCAGGCTTCACATATCTCATATTATTTATTATTTCTTAATGCCGATTTAATATTTTGAATTGTGTGCTTAACTACCTTCCGTCCATGGCCGTTCGTGAACGGCCGGACGGACGTCTGCGAGGAGCTGGAGGGCGTCTTAAGACGTCCTGCCCCTCCCCCTTCTCGTGTGCGGCACTCAGCGCGCACACGAGAGGGAAAACTGTAAGCATGTAAACAGCCAGCGATGGCTGTTTACATACAAGCGATCAGGCGTCTCTAGAGACGCCCGATCGCTTGCAGGAGCTGCGAGTGTGCGCCTCCCCCCGTACCTTTGTCTGCTCGTCGCCGCTGCCGGTCCGTGATCCGATGTGACCGGCACGGCTGGGACCGGCACGGCGACGCTCTAACAGCAGATCAAAGGGAGATCATTACTTGATCATCCCTTTGATCTCTCTTCCTGTCCCCGAATGCAGGAAGTGATGTATATTACATCACTTTCTGCATTCAGTGTCACTCTCCGGTGCAGAACACCGGAGAGAAGCTGATGAAGCAGATGAGATGAGAAGCAGGTCTTGGAGACCCCTGATGTCTCCATAAAGAGGACCTGTTTGGTGAATTGGCTATTACATAGGGGATTCCTTAGTCCCCTATGTTATAGCAATAAAGTTGTCTAAAAAAAAAAAGTTAAAAAAAATTACAGCATTAAAAAAAAATAAAGAAGCTAAAAAAAATATTCACAAATAATTATTAAACAAAATAACACAAAAAATGTTTTAAAGTCCCCCGCCCCCCCCACATACACACGCAAACATGCGTCAGGTGCGCCTATGTACAAAAACAACGATTGCGCCCATTACGCCGCACGTTATATATCGCCGCGAACGTCGCAGTGAGAACAATAATTCTAGGGCCATTAATCACTGATGACACTAAACTGATGAGCGGTAAATACGTTTAAAGCGTCCCCTGTTGCCAATTTTGGTTGCGGGAAATTTTCTGCGATTTCGTGGGCGCGTGCAATTTTAAAGGTTGACATGTTTAGTGTCTATTTACCCGACGTGACCCCGTCTTTTTATATTATACCAAAAAATTGGGGTGAAAATAAATGTTTCATAACATTTTATAGGGAAACATGTTTTTTTTTCAAAATTTAGGGTACTTTTTTTGTTATATAGTAAAAAATAAAAACCCCAGTAGTGATTACCACTAAAAGAAAGCTCTATATGTCCCCAAAAAATGGTATGAAATTCATTTCAGTACAGCATTGCATGACGGAATAAACATCAGTCGAAGTATCGCAGCACTGAATACTGAAAAATGGCCTGGCCAGGAAGGGGGTGAAACACCATGGCCTTTAAGTGGTTAAATATCTGAATGTGATCATAGCTGAATGTTTGAAGTTTTTAGGTTGTGGTTGGGAGGGCTGAGGGTGCTGCAAAACTAGAAGTTAAAACGTATAATTATATGCAAAAACATTTAAAAAAATAAAACATAAAGTTACCAAAAAGGTAATTGCTTACCTCTGTCTCCGCCGTTCTCTCCCGTCCAAAGAGCTGAAGTTTCTCGAGCGGCTGAGCAGGATAATGAGGTAGGCACATGCACCATACAGATCTTTGGCGGGAAGAAGAGGAGAGACACAGTGGAGGTGAATTCATGCAGCCGCGAGCGTGCATGTCGGACAGACTCCGTGGGACAGGTAGAGAAAGGAGTCTCTGCTGGATCAGAGACCGGCACCAGTGCTGGAGGGATTGCTGAATACAAGTGGAAGGAAGATCGGCTCAAGAGGCATCATTTTAAGGTAAGTCCTTAAAGCAGCAAGGGGGGGGGGGGTATTTGTGACTTTACTGTTGGACCAAGAAATGAAGCCATCTTCTCTCTTTACATTATTTGGAGTTGGTCACTATAAACAGATTGTTTTAGCATTCACTGATGGGTACAGGAATGATTTGGACAATGGCAAACTAAAAGAATTGTGCCCAGCCTGGCATAGCCCTCCTACTCCCAGCATGCCTGGTTTTTGCTAGTGACCAGGAGGATGGAAATTATTTTTCTTCTCTACTGATAATAGTCTAACCTTTTGTTGCTAGCCATATATTTCATGAATTAAGATGACCCCTTTTTTTCTTCAGTGAAGATTCTTCTACAAGCTGCATGAGCTGGTTTCCATACACAGCTATCTGGATCTGCATTCCTTCAGCAGTAGCGTTGTACTTGACCCTGATTGACTGAATGATTGCGGGGCTAGGAGGGTTCCTGAACTGTCATCTTTATCCTGTAAATAACCTTTTGGTCTTGCATAGGTGGTGTTTAGGCCCAGAACTTTCTTCCTTCCTACGCTAGTTTTGGCCTTTTCACCTCAACAAAAACATTGTTCTTCTCTCCCTCTATCCAGCACAGGTTCATCAGAAGGAGATTCCCCCTCCTTTGTCTGTACACTCTCTACTATATTTGTGAGTGTCTTTTGGACTTGTCAGCATCAGGCTAGTGTTTCACAGATTTGCAAGGCCCCCAGCTGGTCTAATGTTTACACATTCTCCAAGTTTTACCAGGTGGGTGTTGAGGCTTCATCTGATGCCATCTTAAGGTCCTTCAGGGGGCTTTGAGCTGCAGGCAGTCCCCAACTCTGTTTTTGTGAGCCTGGTAGTGTTTTGTTGCTGTTGCCCACTCCTCAGTTGGACTGCTTTTGGATGTACCAGCAGTCTCTGATTTCCTGTGTCCCTCAGTGAACACTAAAGAAAATGGGATTTTTGTATTCCTATCGCCCGACATCCGGGACATGCAGTCCCGTGTTTTCTTTCTACATTTTAGGAACCAGGGGTCTTGCTGCACTCCTTACCGGAACATCTAGGGACCCGTGAAGAAGGGTGGCTGATTGTAGTAACCATGGGTGGCACTGTGAGAAACTCAAATGAAGAAATAAAGTCACCAGCACTCCAAATGGTAATTTAGCAATAGTCCATTTATTGACACATCATTCCAAGCCTGATAAAGGGGACCCCTTGAGGCCCCGAAAGCGCTTGCATAGAATGGCAATGTGTCAATAAATGGACTATTGCTAAATTACCATTTGGAGTGCTGGTGACTCTATTTCTTCATTTTATTTCTTCTTTCTACATTTGGCCCTGCTGCTTATAAAGCAGGGTAGCCATTTTGTACAAGTGATTTTGGTGGCTGTATAGCCACCCAGATAACTTGTAAGCAACATGCTTGTCCGTCCCGTCACCCCCCCTCCTTGGCCCGTCCCCTTCGCCGGCCACCTCTCTCTCCGTCGTGGTTTTTGGTTTGGGATCCAGGACCACGGCAAATAACTCCCAGGATGGAGAGCGAAGAGCAGACCAGAGAATGTCGGTTCTCCAATCTGCTCTGTGTGATCAGTGACAAAGGAGCTCTGCACTCGCAGCGCTCTGGTCTCACCTGTCACATGTGGGGCTGAACAAAAGATCCAGCACATCTCCTGCATTGGAGTGCAGGCTTCATAAAGAGAGCCTGTCACCTTTTGAATGTTATCACACTGGAGCTTGTTAACACCTGTTTGATAGCAATAAAGTTAAGTGAAAAAAGTAAAAAACTATTTAAATTAAAATGTAAAAAAATGTAATTGATAAAAAGTTAAAAATAAAACCCAAAAAATAAAATGAAAAAAAGTAAAAATATGAATAAAAACCAACCCTGTTGCCCCCGACATCTGCATGTGAATAAACGCACGCGTAGGGCATTGTGTCTGTGTGTGCGTGCTGACTGCTGAAATTAACACGCACAATGTGCATTGAAAGGTAAGGTCACTTTCCCAAGTAATTTGGGAAAATAGAATTCCCCACTCAACTCTGGCCCTCGGTTCCCCCCCGCTATACTTGCCTTTCACCCCTGCTACACTTGCCTTTTGGCGAGAGGTTCCTTCCTGTCCGCCGTATGGGTGTATCTGTATCCCGTAATGCCTTCCAGCGCAGCCCTGCGATTTTGGATTTTGAATTTCATTTGCAAATTTTCAGCACTATTAAATATGGTTTTGGTTCAAATTAATTTGTGGTATCGCGACAAGTAGATTGTCATGAAGGACATGTAGATCGAGTCCCCGCTTTATTCCTTGGACCAGTTTGTTTATTTTTTGGGGGGGGTTTTTGTTTGTTTTTCCCACACCCCGGCATAAAATCCATTTATTGTAGTTCATTGGGAGACACAAGTATCTCTGTTCATGCTCTCGGTACTGCTTTCTACAAAACAGAGGCATGCTTGGAGGAGTAGAGGTTATACTGGGTTGGCCAAAGTTCTAATGCTTACCAGTGTCCAAATCCTTCGGCAGGTGACAGGGTAACGGTCTCTGAATTCTTGTGTCCCTCAATGAACTACAGTTTATTTTATGCTATACCAATCCTTGTATTCATATATCAGATTTCTTAGTGATATGATGGCCTGTTTTGATGGCAGATTATTATTGTTGCGTATGGATTATTAAGTTATTCTAAATGCATGAAGCTATATTTTGAATTGATGTTAAACATGCAAAATCACCAACTTTATATTTTTTGTTTAGTGCAATCAATACCCAAACTTTCTTTTTCAGCATGCCCAATCTTAGCAGTGATCTGTTCGACCTGCAACCAGCATTTGTGCCCACTGTACAAAGTACTCCTGCCATTGCAACTTCTGTAAAAAGCACATGGGGAGGTGAGATTAGTTTTCTTTTTCTCTCTCTCTATTCCCCCCCCCCCCCAGTGTTTCATTCAATTGGTTTTTGTGTTT
>NW_017306620.1:1231230-1261119 GCF_000935625.1 Nanorana parkeri | reverse complement strand
CCCCCCTCTTGTCCCCCCCCCCCCATTGTTTGCATTACATTGGTTTATAGTTTATTTCTAGGAGTAATGTTTATGTAGTTCTAGAATTAGGCAATGCATACAAATTTATATTTTGTACTAGCATGTAAATTATTTTCTTTTTTTAACATTGCATGTAAACCTAAAAAGTTTAAAATAGCATAGGGAAGGGTTATAACCCCTATCAAGTTTTTGCTGTCTGTGTCCCGCTTTGGAGATTTTCTCTGTCCTGACGTATCAGGAAATTCAATCTACAAAGTGAATGGAGTTGTCACTGGAACAGGTGTCCCCATTGGAGGATTTCCACTCGCCTCTTTCTCTGATGACGACTCAATTTTTTAATTTCCAATCACCTTCTGCATGTGAAAATCTGTCCCAAGCAGGGAGACACAGCAACAAAAACCTGGCAAAGAGTCCAACCATTTCTTACGCTATCTTAGACTAAAACAAATGCCTTCAAATACATGTATTATCGCTGCAGTCTTACTCTTACAATGAAGTTATTTTTAGTTTTATGAAAATGGACTTGCCCTATCTGTCAACAAAAAAGTGTCAGTGTAGTAACTAGAATTAATCTGTTTTCACTTCTGAAAACCGAAATCTTTATTTGCTTTGGGCTGCTAAACCTTTCATTTACAAATCTTTGCATTGCTTTATTCACTAAGCCCAGTCTGCTACTGAGAAAATATTGTGGTTTTTTTTTCTCTCTATATTATCAAGTACTAGTGAAAATTCCTAGAAAGGTACATTTTATTAGTCGGCCTTTTTTTGTGTCCCTTGGTTAAGGCTGACCCAGTCTTTGGTACCACAGTTAAGGTAATTGAAGAGAAGCAGACCTGTTTTGTTTGTTTTTCAAAAATGTTTTATTAAATTTACAGCATTTTTAAAATTTGTAAAACAAACATCATCACTTCAAAGTCATAGGCATACCACACAGTGGTTGATCACAGCCAGAACAGTCCATCCTTTAACATATACATGGTGGATGAAGCACGCAAAACAATGCTCCCTCTATAAACAAGTATTCATACAGTGCCATCAAGCATTACCCCACTACTCTAAGGCCTGCCTCCGAAGGAGGTTATCAATCCTGGCTATTTGTTTTTTAAGGCGATAGTGGTGCATAGCTTATTTATTTTTATTGGAGGGTTCACTCAGAGGAAAATAATTTGTTATTTTATATTGACGATTATTTGCTGACAAGAGGAACACAAAAATGCAAAACTGCACTGAATTAGTATTCTTTTTTTTCACAATAGAATGAGCACATCAATACAAACAAGCATGTTTTCAAAACAATGTTTTGCGTGTAAATTATCACATTTTTGAAATATATTTTTAAGGGCCCTTCTCTTCATCCAATGGCGTTGGTTCACCTCCACACTTGGACGTCTTCGACATGCAGCCGGTTGAGGAAGTTGTTAAGTCCACACCCCAGTTCGATACTTCCACATTTGCTTCTAAGCCATCAGTGGGACATATAAGCGGTAAACAACTCGCTAAAATTTTAAGCTGAAGAGTTTTATCAAAAGCTACGCTTTCACATGTTTGTCTTACAATAGGAACATGTTTAAGACTTATACTGTAAAATGATAAGGGAGGTGGGCAGTAAGATTTTTAATGAACGGCTGCAATCAGTGGCTTCTTAACTGCTGATCGCTTCAGCTGTGGTGAAACTACTTTCCCTGTTGTCCATTAAGGGACTGGGCTCTGAAGACTTCTGAGACGTAGGTGTATGCTGCTGCCTCCTGGAAAAATGGACAATTAAAAGCCAGCCACTTTAAGGACATAACCGCTCCCACCTCACACTTGTCAGTTTCGCTTAATGTCCTCAGGAGAATGCATGTGCCCTCTTCTGGTTTATTATTTTAGTTTATTTTGTTACTTTGTTGAAGATTCTACTACCAGGAGCTGCTAGTTGATTCATGCCGGATAAGTTAAATCCTAAAAGTTTTCCTAGTTGTCATGAAAACTTTTTGCCTCCGTACTTATGCTTTGTCCTGCAGTGGTCCTGTTTTCATAATTTAACGGTCGGGACTTTGATTTGATGACGCACTTGTTTTTATCTACTGTGCATATTTGAGCATGCACAGTCTGTTTTTATGGTTTCTTCAGAGCAGTGAGGGTGGGCGGTTTCGGCTCAGCTTCCTTTGTTTCTTATTTGCCCTCCAATTTAATGTCGCTTATTGGGGAAAACGGAGATCCTGTTTTGTTTGTTTTTTACTGTTACCATTCTTTGATTATTCTGCTGTTTGCAGCAGGTGGTTGTGGTACCTCATATTTTTACATCACACCAGTCAGGGTCGTGAGTATTGTTGTGTGTGGATCTGAAGCAGAATTATCAAAACCGAGTGCCATTAGAAGGGCACTGTGTGAAATAAATGGTTTCCTTTCCTACTCTGCATCTTACTGTTTTTATTCAGAAACTTGTGATTTTAAAAAAAAAATGTTTTCATTGGTGTCACTGAAGTTTCTGGTTCTTCCAGTAAGAAGTGGCCTGTACATTATAAGACCTCTGAGCTATTGCTGTAGGGACCTGGGTTTGTTATACTTTGTGTACTTCAAAGCTTGGCCAAATGGGGGCGCTCTCTTCAACAACGGCTGGACATTGGTGACACTTATCTGGTGTCACGGTCTAGGGACCAGGGCACATGAGCTCCTGTGTTTGCGGAGTTGGTAGGAGTCACAAAGAGGCGGGATATCGGGGATGTAGGTCACAGGGAGAGAGGAACGAATGATCTGTGCGTTCTGAGGACGCACTAGAGGCGCAGAATCTAAGAAGGGCCAGGTATTCGACAGAGCCTCTAGTGGTGAGGATGATTGGCTGCTGGACACCTTCCAGGTTGCGGCCCTCTAGCGCACCCACACAGACGCAAGGGACTAGTTCATGCAGCGGGGAACTGGATACAAACAGGTAGGGAAGAAACTTGTAACCAAGAGGAGGAAGACAGGAAGAGGGAGAGAGAGAGAGAAAGTCTCAAGCAAAAGTGCAAACGCACAGCAGAACAGCAGAGTATACTGAAGAGAATAGATAAGCAAGGACACCAGGGAAGGGTAAGCGGCTTAGAGGCACACCTAGGAGCAGGAAGGTGCAACGTACAAAAGTAAACGAGATGTGCGTTGCACATGCATACAAAGAAGCAGGATAACAGAGAGAAAAGTACACAAAGAAGCACAAAAGGGATGTATGCACACAGGGGGTGTGCAGACAAGGATGAATCCAACACAGCCACCAGGTTAGAGAGGAGCACAGAAATAAAGGGGTGACAGCAAAGCAAAGGAAGATACACTGGAAGGTAAGTGACGGAGTAGAAGTACAACAAGCAGTAAATAGGAGGCAGCAAACAGACAAAGACTGTAGAGGGAAAACACAGTAGAAGTAAGGCAAAGAAGGCAGTATGGAGAGGCGCACAGGTGAAGGCAATTAAGGAGCAAAAGCAGGGGATAACGCCAAAAAGGGATACTAGCTGGTACAGGGAAGCCAAAGGCGCAGGGATCCAATAGCAAGCGCAATAGCAAGCGCAGGGAATAAGATCCCAGGGTTAGTCAGAGACAGAAGGGGTACGGAACAAGGCATAAGACTTGTTGCTCGCACCAAGAGCAACAAGTGAGGAACTCCTAAATAGGGGAGAAGGAGAGCAGATTGGCTGCAGCCTTGTGAGACACCATAGGCTGACAGCCCAGAAACAGGGAGCAAAGCGAAAATCCGGCACGGATTTCCGGATATTGTGACATCTGGGTCCCTGAGGAATGCATTTTTTCCTTCCTTGATTAAGGAATATAGCACATAGATTCAACTCATCTAATGTATGTTTGTCATAAACACTATGCCATATCATTGATGCAGTAGCAGGGCGGTGACAGATTCACTCAGCATCCGAAGTAACAGTTGGCTTCCTAATTGAGGCTTTGCATTCCTCTTTATAATTAGAGGATTCTGCTGTTATTTCTACTTCTGCGATTTCTAGTCTAGATTCACATAAACCGGAGTGTGTCTGCAAGGTTTTTCCACTTCATCCTATTTTTGATAGGTTTTTATTTAAGGATTGGGAAGTCCTGGTTCAGCAATTTCTGGTTCCTAGACGCTTTGTCTGCGTATCCTTTTCCGGATGACAAAAATGGTCTGTTCTTCCGGAAGTTGATCCTCCAAATTCTCATCTTAACAAGGCGTTGACTATTCCTAATCGTGACGCTCCTTAGTTTAAGGATGTTACTGACTAAAAAAATGTGAATATCTTTCTTGTACTATTTTATTAGTTAACTGAATCAGCTCTTCAAGCATTATTGGCTACGATCCTTATTTCTCTGCTGCAGTCTGAGCAGTCTCCAATAAAGTTTCTTGTGGATGTTTTCAAGGCTAGTTATTAAATTATTATTAAAACCAGTAGCAACTGAATGCAGAGGCAACTATTTATGATAATAAAGAGTAGATGCATAGTCCTATACAACCGGCCCTTTGAGGGTAACCATACTGCTGATGCGGCCCCCGATGAATATTAGTTTGCCACCCCTGTCCTAGACTTTGGCTATTCTGAAGAGGGTTTGCCAGGATCTGGGTTATAGATGCCACACCCCTATGACAGGGAGTATCAAAAAGGAAAAGAGAAAGTTGGGGGTTTTTAGGCATAAAAATGACAACTCCAAAGAAACGGTGGACCATAAAAAATTGAGTTTTAATGTTGGTAGTAATTAAAAAAAAAGAGCTAGTATATAGCATAAAAATAAACAGCTGATTAGATTGCTCCTTATGTGCTCACTCTATTCAACTTTCCATTATAGATGCACATGGTAAACATTTGGGCAATGCACAATAAGCAAAGGTATGAACTAGTTAGAATTTTAGCAGTGAAGCATCACACAGTACATAGTAGAAATGGTATGGTTTATAGTGGAGGAGCGGTAACTCAACGTTTCGCGCACACAGGCGCTTCTTCAGGAGAAGGGAAAATCAATATCACAAGCTGACATGTATGTGTCCTAGCGGAACCATCCGGGCACCACACCCATGTAGTCCTTCCTGATGATGACAGGGATGGAGCAGTAGGAGGTAGGCAAAACACTGGCACGTAGAGGTTTTCAGATCAACAGATTGCTGAATCACCAGGGGAGGCAGGGAGAGTGAACAAACACGCCCGTCCCTACCGTCAATACATACAGCCTCCTCCACGTACTCCCAAGTCTTTGGAGTTGTCATTTTTATGCCTTAAAAAAAACCCCAACTTTCTCTTTTCCTTTTTGATACTAGACTTTGGCTACTTGGACAAAATCTTTAAGTATAGAGCAGGCGATTGCGGAGGCAGGAAATGGTTTAAAAACAGCCATTCAGATACATTTAGTATAAACTGGCTTTTATTTCTTTTTATGTTTCTTAATGGTTGTAATTCATTTTAAAGGCATTATTCCTTAGGGCCGATTCACACCACATCCAGATCATCTCCAGACCAGACCAGACCAGATTGTTTCCGGACCCAAAATGCATCCTAATGTATCCCTATGCTATTTCTGGCCTCTGTTTACACCAGCGCAGTCTGTTCCAGACCAGAAAAATACTGCATGTCTCATTAGTTGTCTGGTCTGGAATGCACTGGAACTGCGGGCAGGTTTCGTCCCTACCGTCAATACATACAGCCTCCTCCACGTACTCCCAAGTCTTTGGAGTTGTCATTTTTATGCCTTAAAAAAAACCCCAACTTTCTCTTTTCCTTTTTGATACTAGACTTTGGCTACTTGGACAAAATCTTTAAGTATAGAGCAGGCGATTGCGGAGGCAGGAAATGGTTTAAAAACAGCCATTCAGATACATTTAGTATAAACTGGCTTTTATTTCTTTTTATGTTTCTTAATGGTTGTAATTCATTTTAAAGGCATTATTCCTTAGGGCCGATTCACACCACATCCAGATCATCTCCAGACCAGACCAGACCAGATTGTTTCCGGACCCAAAATGCATCCTAATGTATCCCTATGCTATTTCTGGCCTCTGTTTACACCAGCGCAGTCTGTTCCAGACCAGAAAAATACTGCATGTCTCATTAGTTGTCTGGTCTGGAATGCACTGGAACTGCGGGCAGGTTCACACCATTTTCCGGACCCGATCTGGTCCGGAAAATGGTGTTAACCTGCCCTTAGGCCTCATTCACACTACTAACAGCCGGCCTGTACAGATCGGCGCTGCGCGCACGGCCGTATCGAGGCCGCTCCCGGGAAGCACAGGTGCTGCGTGTGATTGTACGCAGCAGCCTGTTCTCTATGGGAGTACGCTCACCCGAACTGTATGTCCGCGCGGATGGTTCCTATCTGCGTCCGAGCAGGGACACCCGGTTGAGCGTACGGCTGCGTAATCCCATAGAGAAGAACAGGCTGCTGCGTGCAATCATACGCAGCACCTGTCCTTCCCGGGAGCGGCCTGATACGGCCGTGAACACAGCACAGATCTGTACGGGCCCGCTGTTAGTCGTGTGAATGAGGCCTTATAACAATATGCAATATCTTGTTATACTAGAATATTTATTTTTATTGTTTGTCACAGATTAATTTTATGTGTGTTACTGAATTTAGGTTTCCCTCTGCATTCTGTCGGCACATCTACAGCAATGAATGTGGATTTTGATGCTGTGTTTGGAGCAAAATCTACTATGCAGGAAATTGGAGATACAAATGGTATGTGATTATGTGATAGTCCTCAATGTTATAATGTGTATCTGAGCTGGAGAATATGGTCATTGGATAACTGCCTGTTTAGTATGGTCATAATATGCCAGGTTCTGCTGTGGCTTGCCTTATTTAAAACAGATGCCAGACATCTGAATCCACCTTAACCAAATTATTAACAGACTTAAGACAATATTCTCAGTTCACTAAACTATAAGAAACAATATTCGCCTTAATGACGGTTTATTCTCTGTAGTGAGAGCTGTAATACTTGCTACAGAAAATAAAACAGATATTATAGCTTCCTGAACTGAGTCCATTGCGTCTTTTGTGCACTTGTGCTTGAAATCGCAACTGTCTCTGTCCCTAACAGCTAGTTAAGTCTCATTTTCATTACCCAAGAACAGGAAGATGAAAGGAATAACCTGATCAACTGCTATGTGCAATGGAGGCAGTTCATCTTTCAGACAGTTTTTAACATTTATGTATGTGCAGGGTATGCAGCCCTGAAGAGGAACAAACTTTGTGCACCTTTTTTTTAATTAAATACTAGATGTGTGTGCGCTCACCTGGTATGTAAGCTTATTTTTGGAGAGAAAATTATGCACTTTGAGCTTTTATCTCTGTTGGCTTTTTTAATTACTTTCCGGTACACGTCTGACATTGAAAGTATTCTGATTGATATAGATGAATCTATTGTTGTGAGTTTTGTGTCAGATACAGGGGGCAGAGAGGAGGAACGAGGCAGCAGTGGAGGCAAGACGGGGGGGGGGAGAAGGGAGGTTGCAGAGGAGGAACAGGGCAGCAGTGGAGGGGAGAGGGGGGCAGCAGAGTAATGCAGAGTCACCGCAGTCTCTCCTCCCCACTGGTGCCAGCTGCAGTGGTCTGTGTCGCCTCTGCCGACACAGGCGGGGATTAAAAGGGACACGTACCGCTGCACTCAGCACCAGCGGGGAGGAGAGCGAATGAGCACAGTGGCAGCGGTTTCAACTAATCGAAAATCAACTAATCGATAATGAGAATTGTTGACAACGATTCTCATTATCATTTAGAATCGACCTTTATCGATTTAGTTTTTTCAGCCCTAGATTAGATTGGAGGATTTTATCTGTGTGGCCAACCTTGCCAATATGTTTTTTTTTTCTTGCCATTATCTGAGGATTTAAAAGTGAAACACTTAATTTAAAGATGTGCAGGGAGAGTGAAACGTGCTCTTTCCACTGCTTAGCGCAAACCTTGGGCAGTGTAGTTGTCCCACATCAGCTCTAACACCGAGAGCTAAGCAGTCATGTTACCACTAATTTATCAGTGCACATTTCTTTCTCTAGCAGAGAGCAGTGACTGTCACTCATTGCCCCTCTCTTTGCTTCCCTAGCAGTCACTGGAGCGACGGACACTGTACGTCCCCGCCACTAAGTGCCCAAATTACTGATCATGTACACTGTACATGATCAGCTATTCGGGGCTTTGTAATGCCGGTAAAAGATGAGAATCAGTGGTTACCGTTTATTAATGGATGCCTCAGTATTGAGACATCCATTAGTGAAAGAGTTAACCTTTCAGGGATCGGGTGTCTGACAGTGAGAGCAGAGCGGTATTTACTGCTCTTGCTGTCACTCTTTGACCGAGATTAATTCGCAATGCTTTATATTAAATTAAAAAAACATGAATAAATGTAACATAATTATATATTTAAATATATTTTTATACTCTCATTATTATAAAAATTGGTACCTTACAATGATAGGCTCTCATAGATTAGAGTTACTACCACACTACACAGAGGGGCCTTGAAGAGGCAGTGCGGCTTCCACATATTCTGCAGAAGATGTGCAAATAAAACCTCTGTTTTTACCCTTAGTAGTTAGATAGGTTTTTTTGCAGGCTGGCTGGTGAGTGTGCTGGGAAACCTTTTGCTGCTGTACTGTTTTTAAAGTCCTTCCATATGCACTGTGCTTTAAAGCTGATTATGAATTGATGAGTGTGTTTTGCCATTTGTTTTTCTTGTCTGAGTACGGATAGTACACTGGCACCTGCTCAGGGGAAGGAGCGTTCAGCCAAAGCAGGGGAGAGGGGCCAGATTGGAGGGGTAATTCCATTTTCCCGAATTCACCTGGGAAAGTTAAATTACCCTTTAGGAGGCAATACTTTAGTGAATCAAGCCTTGAAGTGATTTACAGTATTTTAATAAAATAGCATGCCAACCATCATTTTTACTTCTTATCTGAAATATTCTAGCTGATGTGTATAACGAAAAAGTAACACAGACGTAACATTTTCTTTTCTTGTTTAGTAGTTATTTCATTTTGCTTGGAGTTGGTAAAGATAACTTCGGTTACTAATCATATACATGTATAGGAATATAATTACTTTAGGCATGCCTAACCTTCTAAAAAATGTCTCCTGTTCTCTTTTGCTGCATGCTTCTTTCGTGACGAACTTGGTGTTTATGTCATTGGTGAGTTATCAGGAATTAAAACATTTTTCTTTTGTATTAATCAAAGTTAAAGTGACACTAAACTCAGGAGTTAAATCTTAAAAATGCATTTAAGTACCTTAATTATTAACAAAAATGTATCTCATTTGTGCATCATCCCTGAATTCATGTTGACACTGCCCTTCCTTCTGGATGGTGGCTACTACTACTACCCCATGGTCCCTGTGTATGTTGTAAATGGTTAGTTTAGTAATTTGTGTTGAGATTTAGGGCTGTGCAAATTAACGATTAATTTCTCGATTTAATCGTTAATCTTTTTGATCGATTTAAAAAAAAAAATTTTGAAACTTTCTGCACGAGCGCCAGCCAAGGCATTGGCCTATACACATACAGCATAGCAATGAAGTAATAAAATGAACTAGGAACACGCTAATCCAGCACGTTATTATTCTGTGTTGCCCCACTCAAGCAGCGGCCATATCGAGTGGGGCACGTGAGATTAATAACGCGCTGGATTAGTGTGATCCTAGTTCCTTTTATTACTTCATTGCTGTGCTGTATGTGTATAGGCCAATGTAGTTGGATCTGTATGTGTGTTTATAATTATTCAAAATTAATCGATTTAAAAAAAAAAAAAATTTGATTAATCGAACACGAAAATTTTAATCCGTAACAGCCCTAGATTGTAGTCCATCACATTTGCGAGCTTGGAGTGGGGGCTACTTTACACCACACACAGGGACCATGGGGAAGAAAAGTAGCCACCCTCCAGAGGGAAGGACCGTGTCTGCATGAATTCAGAGATGATTTGAGGATCTACAGCTGAGTGATACACAAATAAGATACATTTCTGTTATTAGTGTACTTGATTTAACTCCTGTTAAGTGCTCCTGAGTTTATCCTCATAGGAAACCAGCATCACTGAAGATGCCACTTATGAGTAGTGAAATGTCTTCAACAATATTAAACATTTTCAATTGACTGTGGGTAAAATGCTACTACCAAATCTATGACCTGAATAAATTAAAACCTTAAGGCCCCATTCACACAGGAATCGGCCTGCACGTACAGCTCCGTGCTGCGTGCGGGGCCGTACCAAGCAGCTTCCGGGAAGGACAGGTGCTGCGTGTGATTAGTACGCAGCCCCCATCCTTCTCCATGGGGCTACGCAGCCGTATGTCCCCCTACGCTGGCCCGCCTGTATGCGTCCCAGCCAAAAAACCTGCACCCCTACGGACCTGCAGTTGAGGTAAGCGTGGGGGGCGTACGGCCGCGTAGCCCCATAGAGAAGGAAGGGGGGCTGCGTACTAATCACACGCAGCACCTGTCCTTCCCGGCAGCTGCTTGGTACGGCGCAGGCCGATTTCCTGTGTGAATGGGGCCTAACAGAGGTCCTTATAGACAATTTCCTGTGATGAACAGGACCATCTGAGTATTTCTCAGCTGCTTCCAGGCACAGTGTCAGTAAGAAGTTCATTTCATGGCTGGATACGGTCCATTTCCATTTGTACAAACATTAGGAATTTACTGTTCTTTTACATACAAATATTGACATTCTAATTTCCCTTTCAGCTACCTACTTCACAGATGATGTATTGCTGCCAACTGTTTCTCAGCATGACCAAAGGTCTGTATCTGGAGGCCAGCAGAGTGGAAGGTTTATGGCCAATGATCTCGATTCCTCGCTTGCTAATCTAGTGGGAAGTAAGTGGTTGTCTCCTTTTATTTAGAAAACATATTTGACAATTAGGGACAATGAGGAGAATTGTATACAAAGCCAAGCTGTAGGCCACTATGCTTAAAAGAAATCATGTAATTTGTTCCAAAAAGCAGACATCCACATAATATTACCTGTATTGTAGTTAAAACTAGAATATAATTGCTAACAAGCATATTTAGCCCGTCCAAATTTGTGTACATGGGTTTCAGCTTTAGCTATACTTTAAAATTGATTCAATCTACTAAGCTACAGAGGAAATTCTTTTGGAGACTACTCTTCTTTTTCTAATCTGCATAACTAACTTCAATAGTGGCTTGTGCACATTTTTTCCCATTACTTTGGGACAGGTTTTTTTGGCTGTATTAAATTAGTAAGAATGAATGAATTAATATTATTTAAGTTTTGCATAGTTGTATTCCCAATTAGCAGATGAATTTGAGAGAGATTGGGGTTACTGTTCATTTTATTGTCATTTGTATTGTTGTTCTATAAATGAAATAATTATGTTCTGGTTTTGTAGATCTCGGTTTTGGCGGAACACCATCAAAGAGGTGAGCATATATTTTTCTATCTTTCTATTGTGTAGGTAAATAAACTTTTGTACGGAGTATTTGGACCATTTACAGAGTAACACCTGCTCACTGTGTCAGGATTAAGTGAAATTCCTGAATTGACTAAGAAATGCTGTTTTTAAAAGAATATACACTGAGTGGCCAGATTATTATGACCACCTGACGTTTGTAGGCAAATTAGCTATAATTTCGCGCTGAAGTTGCTAGAGGGCCAGACCATTATAAATAGGGAAGCAGGTTGTTTACCACGACAGTAGAAGTGATTTTGAAGATATGGGGAAACAACGCGATTTCACAGCCTTTGAACGTGGGATGATTGTTGGCGCTCGGAGCCATGGAGCCAGTATCGGCAAAACAGCAGAATTCGTTAAATGTTCAAGAGCACCTGTTGTTAAAGTGTTTAAGACTGGACTGTCAGCCGAAAATCTGGGTCTGAACGTGCGAATTGTGGCCGTCAGCGACTAGTCAATGTTAGGGCAGAACGGAGAGTGGCAAGACTGGTACAAGACAACAGAAGGGCAACAGTGCAGTGTCAGATTCCTCGCATCGCCTTTCAACATCTCGTGGAGTCACGAGGCGGCCCAACGTAGTTATCTCGTGGCCCAACGAAGTACTGATGGGTTGGTCATAATAATCTTGCCACTCAGTGTATGCCATTATAAAACGGAGTGAATGTTGATTTTTCTGGTATAGTTTGGAATGGAGAACAAGTTCCATAATGCTAGGCATTAAGTGTACTGTTTAAAAACAGCCTTAGGTGCATTCTACCTGGCATTGCTGCAAGGCCTTGGTAACGGGACTCTGTTCTTCTGTTCACTTAAAATGTAGAATAGTTTTTTTTTCAAGGATTACCTTCAGCAAGGTTTCTTCTGGGTCCTGAGGATTGCTGCTTTAAGTTAGCCTATTCATTTTAAATGGGCTGGCAGTACACCCAAAAAAAAACCATACAGCTTGTGTTCTCGAGAGCGCAGCACAACAATATGCATAGTATATGTGTGCACTGAAGTACAGGTGCATTGGCAGCTTATTGTATGTATGTGTTGTGTGCATATTTTCTAAATGACTGGCACTGCAATGCACATTGTACTGTGAGTTAGAGTGTGAAGCCAGCATTTAGGTTATGTTGGGTCATGCAGAAAAAAGGACAACACTATGTTTGTAGACAAGTTGTGGTTGGAGCTCTGAATTGTCAGTGTGTTGTGCTGAGACACTATACTGTTTGATGTAGCTGCACATTTGTTCGTATCAATTCAATAAAATGTAGTTAAGGGCATTATTAAAAACGGACTATGTGATGTTTGAGACTTTCAACCTGATTAATAACACACCAGAAATTAAGTATTTGTTACTGCTCTTGTAGATCTGACATGCAGTGGAATCAGCCTACTGAGAAGAGACTTACCGGTGGGACACACTGGCAAGCCAGAACAAGCACCTCCACAACATGGAATCCTGCCCCTGTAGCTCCTGTTCCACAAGTGGTAAGAAGTTATACATCAGTCATTATCCAATAGTTTTCAACTGTTTGTGGGCCTTTGTTCCATTATAAAGGGTTTCAGTTGTTAAATCCATTTTAGGGTTTTTGGCTCAGAGTTGGGCAAAGTTTATGTTGTTCATCATAAATGTACCTGCATTTAATCTTTATGGAAGCTTGATGTATTTAAAGAGACACAGTCCCCTTGTCCATTCTAGGTAAAGTGAAAAGTGTCCTTTTATAAAAGCCCGTGAACCTCTGATACTCCTCTTTTCAGTTCTCCCTCACTGCTCCTGCCTTTGTCACAGCCAGCACTGAAATGCCTAGTGTTGGCTGGTGTTGAAGGCTTAAGGAGAGCAGTGACATCACTCCTTCGGTCATGTGACAAGGGGTTTCCTACCTTCAGCATTTCTACAGGGAAAACAAACTTGTGTGTCTGTCAGTCTCCTTGGACCCTATCTTGATCAGCTGCCTTAGGCTATACATTGACAAGGTTAGCATTGTTTGCCCTGTCAGAGATTCACAGTTTCTAGTGGACTTCTTAGACTGGACTGAATAGCATTGGCAAAAGTCAAGTAGCTATGTGAACCCCATCGGCTCTCAAGTGGGCCCAAAATACCTGTTTATTGGTAATCTGAGAGGGCAAATGCCAACAATTTCAATGAGTTTTGGAGAAAGTAAAAAAACAAACTTTTTTACTGGCAGACATAGCTGTGAAGAGTTATGAGACATAGGGCTATGCTGCTGCCTCCAGGAGAAATGGGCAGTAGACAAGAAAAGAAAAGCCTGCCACTTTAAAAACATAACCCCTCACACCTACCAGTTTTGCTTGGTGTCCTCAGGAGAATGGATGTCTCCTTCTTTGTCTATCCTTCTCTTCTGGTTTTTCATTTTAGTTTATTTTGTTTCTTCATTGAAGATTCTACTACTAAGAGCTGCTAGTTGATTCATACCGGATATTATTAAATCCTGGAAGTCTCTCCAGCTAGCCAACTAAACAGAGATTCATGCCGGATAAATTTAATCCTGGGAGTTTCTCTAGATGTCATGAAGCGGGTTGCTTCTGGTCTCAGTGCTCATGTTTTGTCCTCCGGTGGTCCTCTCTTCCTGTTTTCATCATTTTATGGTCAGGCCAGTATCACCTGGGGATTTCTGTTATGTCGGGAACAGGACCATAAAGACATGAGTTAAAAAGAAAAATGTTTATTTACCTAATGTTTTATAAAGTTGGGTGTTTCCCCTCCATTTTATTTTATTTGTCTGTGTGCTTTTACACTCCTATTTGGCTAAAAGCCTTTTTATGTGGCGTTCGTCTGATTTTATTTTATTTCTCCCCCGCCCCCGCCTCTTTAAGAAGCCGCAACTTCAATTTGATGACGCACTTGTTTTTATCTACTGCATGCGCAATCCAATTTTTCAAGTTTCCTCAGCAGTGTAGTGCGTTGATATCAGCGGTGAAGGTGGACGGAGCGCTTTCGGCTCTACTTCCTTTGTTTCTTAGTTGCCCTCAATTTCATGTTGCTTATTGGGGAGAACAAAGATATCCTGCTATTTATTTATTTTTTAACCATTATTCTGCTCTCTGCAGCAGGTGGTTGCGGTATCTAATTTTTTTTCTCTATCGTCCATTGACGCACACAGCTTTGAAGAATTCTGAGATGTAGGGTGATGCTGTTTCCCAAAAATGAAATGCCTTACACTATAAGGACAAAATCCCCTGCCATCTCACAGCTGCCAGTTTTCCTCAGGAGGGTGGATGTGTCCTTCTTCTCTTCTGGTTTTATTATTTTAGTTTATATTGTTCTGCCTGAAGGTTCTAGAATAGTTTGTTTACTGTTCTCTCCGGGCACAGTCTTCCACTCTGCTTTTTGGTCTTCCACCCTGCTTCTGGCTAAACCACAAGGCTGTGGAAAGACAAAGGAATTTCAGATTCTATTATTTTGACTGAACTTAAAGTCCATTTCCACCTTTTGTCAGTGATTAGCATTAATTGTAGTAATGAAGAGGTGCAGTGATGATGTTCTGTATACGTGTGCACATTTTCATGACTCACATTGCAGACTTTCTTCATTTTTTATGAACATTTAATGCCTGAATCCTAGAAATTCAATATTTTCTGCACAGGAAACTCAGTCTGACACCGAGGTCAGATTGTAATGCAAGCTGCAAACGGCTGCACCCCTCCCTGTGATTCTGTTGTAATATACACACATGTTGCTTGCACAGCAGCCATTTCCATGAGGATATCAAGACGAAAGCTACCAAAAAATGTAAATTTCTGTGTTTTGTATACAGCAACTGAATATGCCTGCTTCATCTACACTCGGTGTACATTCCTGGCATATGTTTTTTTTTCAAAATACCTGAAAATGGGTTTTTAGGCTCATAGATCTTCTACTTGTAAGATTTCTCACTGTACGTGGAAGGTTTATTTTCATTGGTGGTAGTCCTTGGGGTTTTCCCCAAGTGCTTTTTCTATATTGCAAATGTTGTATTTCCTTCAGCTTGTACCATGAAGGGACAGATATCTGCCTTGTCGGTCCTTTTTTCATTCCTCCTTTTGAACCAATCTAGTCATTTCTTTGCCTTTTTGTTAAAAGGTTTCCTTTCTTGTTAAAAAAGGATTGAAATGA
Organism: Nanorana parkeri; assembly: GCF_000935625.1. Classification (NCBI taxonomy): domain Eukaryota; kingdom Metazoa; phylum Chordata; class Amphibia; order Anura; family Dicroglossidae; genus Nanorana; species Nanorana parkeri. The sequence continues at coordinate 1,245,614 of NW_017306620.1, read as the reverse complement.
CGAGCGCACAACTGGTGTGAGATGTGATGAAGGAAATGGATATTACAGGACAATTTAGGGTGAGCTGGCTACTTAGTCAGGGAGAGGAACCCTGTGGGCAAATCTAGAAGAAGGGTGGAAAGGACCTTTCTTGTGGGTTTCCGAGATGTCTGCTTTGTTTTGTGAAGAACCCTATTTGGTTCCTCATAAGATCAGGTTATTTTATTTAAATAAAGACATTTTTTTAACTTTCACTTTGTCCAGTTCCTGTTCATCCTAAGGAAATGTATCTTCATTGTTTGGATGTTAGAGTTATCTGTCAGCCACAGGTCCCTTTTTTAGGCATTTTGATTCTTTATTTGTTGTACCTGAAGGTCCTAGAAAAGGTTGTTCAGCTTCGAGATCTGCTATTTCTACGTTGATTTGTCAGGTTGTCATTCAAGGTTATCAAGTTCTTTCTTTTCCTGTTTTTGCTTATTGTAGTAGGGCAGTTAGTACTTCTTGGGCTTTTCAGAATCGACGTTCTGTTACTGAAATTACAAGGCTGCAGCTTGGTCTTCTGTTCACACTTTTGCAAAGTTTTATAAAGTTGATGTTTCTGCCTCTTCTGATGCTAGTGTTGGCAGAAAAATTCTTCAGATGGTTGTTTGAGTATTTGAGCTGGTTCTTTTAGTTTTTATGGTGACCACCCCTCCCTATACGTCCCTATATCAAGATATTTTTATTGGAGCAAACATTCCTTTTTATAAAGTAACCTAGTTATACAAAAATGTAAATCGAGACTACAGAATAGGTCTCCATAACCATATGAATAAACAAAACAAGGTGGATACAGTGATATACATTCTGAATGGGATCAGGATCAAGTAAGTCAAACAAATAGACTATTTTACCTTTTTTTTAATGGCTGATTTATTAGTATCAATGGAAAAGTTGGTGCGTCTCATTGTAATCACAGAGATTTATACTGCTATATACATTGCAAGGATTATAGCAGGATGTTTACAGATTATTATCCTCCTCTGTTCAGGAAATGTAAGCCTTATCATGTCTTTGCTTAGATGGACTGCCATTTACAGGGTCCACCACCACCTGCTTAATCTCCCTCTAGTATAACAATAATAATAAAAGAAGCAGCCTGAGCATCTTGCACATTGGTATGCTTTGGCACATTTTTTTTATCAACTCTTACAGAGTTACATTACAAATGGCCCTTTTTAATGTTGCCTATCTCCTGGCAAGGTAAACTTCAAGTGATCATTGTTAATTGGATCGTTTTCTATGAAAATGTTATTATTATATGGACATCGTTTTAATGTATCTAATACTTAGATGATTTGTATTTTTGTTTTAATATGTCATCACAGAATGGAGTCCACTATCCTGGATATGTAAGTTTTGTTAATTATGTCCTATTATTAGAATGCTTTATGCAGTCTTAAATATTTAGAATTTGCCTTCATTCTTTCTGCTGCAGTTTACAATTTGTTGGGATTAATATACATATATACACAGATCAGCCATAACATTATGACCACCCGCCTAATATCGAGTAGGTCTCCCTTTTGCTGCCAAAACAGCCCTGACCCTTCAAGGCATGGACTCCACTAGAGCTCTGAAGGTATGTTGTGGTATCTTGCACCAAGCCGTCGGTAGCAGATCCTTTAAGTCCTGTAAGTTGCAAAGTGGGACCTCCATGGATTGGATTTGTTTTGCCAGAACACCCCACAGATGCTCGATTGGGCTGAGATCTGGAGAATTTGAAGGCCAAGTCAACACCTCAAAATCGTTCTATTCCTCAAACCACTCTTGAACCATTTTTGCAGTGTGTTAGAGTGCATTATCCTGCTGAAAGAGGCCACTGCCATTAGGGAATACTGTTTCCATGAAGGGGTGTACTTAGTCAGCAACAATGTTTAGGTAGGTGATACGCATCAAAATTACATCCACGTGAATGGTAGGACCTAAGATTTCCCAGCAGAACATTACCTAAAGCATAACACTGCCTCTGCCAGCTTGCCTTCTTCCCAAAGTGCATCCTGGTGCTTGGCTTTTCCCCAGGTAAGTGACACATGCAGTCAGCCATCCCCATGATCTAAAAGAAAATGCGATTCATCATTGGGCAGTTGACACAGGTCAGCATGGACACCCTGAACGGTCTCTGACTACGCAGCCCCATACACAACAAAGTGCGATGCACTGTGTGTTCAGATGCCTTTCTATCGGAACCAGCATTCACTTTTTCAGTCATTTGAGCTACAGGAGCTCTTCTATTGGGTCAGACTACATGGGCCAGCCTTCACTCCCAATGTGTATCAGCGAACCTTGGCCACTCATGACCCTGTTTCTGGTTCACCTTGGAACCTCTTTTGGTAGGTCTTGACCACTGCAGACCAGGAACGTCCCTCAAGAGCTGCAGTTTCGGAGTTGCTCTGACCCAGTTGTCTAGCCATTACACTTTGGCCCTTGCCACAGTCACTCAAATCCTTGCACTTGCCCATTTTTTCTACTTGCAACACATTAACTTCAGGGACAACATGTTCACTTGCTGCCTAATATATCCCACCCACTTCCAGGAGACATTGTAACAAGATGATGTTATTCACTTCACATCTCAGTGGTTATGGCTGATCGGCGTATGTACCAATCTATTATGTAAACAGTCTAGATTCTGACTCTGCTGCTCCTTACTGATTGATTAGGAGGAGGTACACTTAAGCTTCCACACTACTCATGCTGTGCTATGACTGTTGGTAGTTTATGCAGAATACACTGGGTGATTGTCCTTGGACCTACATAATCGTGAACAGCCAAAAATTGTAAGTTTGGACATCACTCCAAATCTATATGAGCTGCTGCCTGATTGTCTGACCTTTTGGCAAAAATGTACCTCCCTTTTGGTCACCAATTAATTAGTAATGAAGGTAGTTCGATTTGCCTAGAAGGGCACTATTAGTGCAGTCCATGTATCATCTCAATTTTTGTTTACTGAAATGTCCCTTTTGCACATTCTATATCATAGAACACCAAAATATTAGCAAAACCATGACTTATTCACTTTTTCTCTGCTGAAAACATTTTAATTGTTTTGGATGAAGACTTTCAAGGAGTTTGTGTTTTTTTGTTTTGTATAATGTATACATTTATTTCCTTGCAGAATTGCTGAAAATAGTCAGTGTACAGCGGTGTGGAATTTTAAAAAATAACTACTTGTCCAAGGACTAAAGCGGGGGGCCTGATCTACTTGTCCCGTATGACAATCTACTTGTCCTGATACAAAAAAAATAAACATTTTTTTAACCATATTTAGCAATGTCAAGAACAGCTTCTCGTTGGTCAGTGCCGTCAGATGACTGCGCTGACCAACGAGTGCTTGAATTTTGAGAGCGAAATTCAGATTACGATAGTACACCCATACTGGCGGATGGGAAGGACCATTCCCTGAAAGGTAAGTATAGCGGGGGGAGATTTGTGCGGGTAATTCAATTTTTCCAAATCACTTGTGAAAGTGAATTTACTGTTTGGGGCTGGTGCAGACTGGGGCAAGGCCGTGTGCGGTTGCCTCGCGGCCTCATTGATTTCAATGGGGTTACATCCGCATGGTAATCTCTGAATGTTTTCAATCGCGATTATGTGCGATTGCACGGGCGTTATTGTGGCCGGAAACAGCGCAATCTGCCTTGCGCGACTGGGTTGCCATTAGACAATAATTTCACTGCCAGCGTGATCGGCGGTGGTGTGCGATTCTGTGACCGCCTGGCCATCCGTGTGGTAACGGATCGCCCACTCCTCTCACACACACAATGCCCCTTGCATGCGTTTATTCGGATGCAGATGATGGGGGATTGGTTTTAATTTTTTAGATTTTATTTTACTTTTTTTTGCTTTGTAATATTTTTTTTATTTTTTTTTAACTTTATTGCCTTTTTTTTTCTTCCATTTTTATGTATTTACATTTTTATTTTTTCCAATTTTATGTTTACATTTATAGTGTTTTTATATATTTTTTTTTTTTACTTTTTTTCACTTGACTTTTATTGCTATCACACAAGGGTAACAGCTTTTGGAGGTGACAGGTTCTCTTTATTGACCCTGTCACCTCCAACACAGGAGTTCTAGCACAGCACTGTGCTATTTCTCCTGCGACAGGAAGGCTGCATTCCTGTGTCACTACACACATGGAGCAGAGTAGAGAACCGTTCTCTGCCATGCTCCGTGCTCTGGAACCCCCACAAGAGGGGGGGACCCCGAAGACTACAGCAAAAAGGAAGCCCAGGTGCAGAGAGACAGGCAGCCGGGAGCAGCACACGCTGGCCGCTGGAGATAGAGAGGGGGGAGGAGAAGCGTGATTCCGGCAGGTTACGAGTGATTTTTGGACGGCTTTACAGCCGTTTAAAATCACTTGTACAAAACGGCTCCCACACTACATTTAGGCGTGCTGCTTGCCCACAGCCGGGCTAAATGTAGAAAGGAACTACACGCCCGGCGCCCGAAACTGCCTGCCCCGGGCGTCGGGCGATAGGAATTCCACACCCCTGTTGTACAACATAATACACTTAATGTAGTACTAAAGGCTGGGTGTTTTTTTTACCTTAATGCATTCTCTGCATTAAGGTAAAAAAATACCCACTACCTTTTTGTGTCCCACGTCGCCACCACCTGATCCTACATTCCCCGATTTTCCTGGTTGCGTAGTAGGATACTGAGGGTAGAAGAGCCAAAGGCTCCTTCTGTCATCAAACTGTTGGGTGGAGAGGAGGGCCATGGCCTGCTGCAGGGCTGTGTGCGTCTATGGACACACACAGCTACTTGCGGTCATGGCTGTGCACGCGCAGGTGCCTTCGCAGCAGCAGCTTAGCTGACGTAGGCGGGGGAGAGCGCTGCAGTGACCCACTAAAAAAAAAAAAGATTTTAACAAGTGTGGGCCTCCTATATATAAAAAATGAAGCTTTATTGTCACTAATTGTATTTAATTTTTTTGTGTCAAGGCTCCTCCACCAATGACCTATCCAGTACCAACACCACAAGTGCCTGTGTATGGAATGGTAGGAACATTTATTCACTTTTTTGGTTCACTTTACAGGGTTTTTTTTTTTCTAAGTGGACTACACCGGTTTAAAAAAAAAATACCGGCATAACAAGAGGGTGAATACTCTCTTTGCGTTACCTGCTCCAATATATGCCACTCCGTTCAAGACAAAGTGAGGAACTTGAGAGGAGCCACAGTGTGCAATTCAAATGAATTTACTGAGCATCTGTTTCAGCGGGGCACAGCCCACCTTCCTCATGGCTGTGCCGTAGCAAATGTTTGGGAATCTTTTGAATTGCACACAGTGGCTCCTCTCACGTCCTGGTAGTGCCTTTCTTTCTCTGTGAATATACCATTTATTTTGGGTAGTGCACCTAGGCATATTTCATCTTACTATGTGCAGGGATCACTCCTGATTTTTGTTTGTTTTAAAAAAAATATATATTATTACAAAAATAGACGCAGTACATTTAGACTGCCACAAGATGTTAGACCTGAGATCAGTATTTAACATAAATATCAACTACCTATATGCTTATCTATATGCACTGTGTAAGGAATTGTCTATTTACCCTGCAGGGGATGTTTATAAGGCTTTATCCATACTGAATGGTGGCTCAAAGTTTTCATATGATTTTTCTCTTATTTTTTTTCAGGTTCCTACACAGATTGGGGCAAATCCTCTCATGGTTCCTCAGCCAATTCTTTACACACAGCCTGGAATAAGACAAACAAATCCATTTGCACCTGTGACTGGAGCTCAGGTAAGTATCACTTCATTGAAATAATGACCACAGTAGTTTAGGAAGAACAAAACTACCCTTGCAGTGGAGCTCATTAGCTCGAGGAATAAGGTGCAATATTTACCTTATTTCTTGCTCTGGCAGGCTCCCTTTATCTGTTCAACCGATTCCTCCAAAGCCCCTTGAAGTGACACTAAACTCAGAAGTTAAATCTTAAAAATGCGTTTAGGTACCTTAATCATTAACAAAAATGTATCTTATTTGTGCATTATTTATGTGTAGATCCTCAAACCTCTGAATTGGTGCTGACACTGTCATTCCTTTTAGAGGGGGGCTTCTTTTGTTCTCTATGGTCTCCGTGTGTGTTGTAACGCAGCCACCGCTCCAAGCTTGCTCCCGTGATATACTACAATCTAATCTAAAGTAAACATCAGATTGTAGTCCATCATGTGAGAGAGTTTGTAATGGTTGCTACTTTACTACGCACACAGGGACCATGGGGAACAAAAGAAGCCACCCTCCAAAAGGAAGGACGGTGTCGGCACCAATTCAGAGATGATTTGAGGATCTACAGCCGAATGATACATTTTTGTTATTAGGGTACTTGAATGCATTTTTAAGATTTAATCCTAAATTTAGCTTCACCTTAAGGAGCATTTTAACCCATGCACGGCAGGGGCTCCACTGCAAGGGTAAATTTTTCTACAATCCTGGAATTGAGCTTTAACCTGTTCGTGATGGGAGACGTACACTGTACGTCAGTATTGAGGCATTCATTAATGAAAGAGTTGAGCTTTTACAGGCACCTGATCCCTTTTTCGGAATTGGGTGTCGGATAGTGATAGCAGTGCAATATTTACCGCACTTGCTGTCACTGTTTGACAGCTGGTACAGATCGGGAAATCCTGATGTGTGCCGGGTTTTTGCTAAATGTCTAAGAATAGAAATTCTGAGATTTGTGGGAACGATCTGAAGCCTTTAGTGACATCTGATCCTGAAATGCTGCAGGATCAAGATGTAAGGATCAGTCTCACTACGGTTGCTATTATTGGCTGTCCCTAAGTTTTGGAGGAGCCTAATAATAACCAAAAATGTATTAATTAAATTATCAAGCAGTCATAGTGGGATTCATTCACAATGACTGCTTGTTATAATTAAAAAATAAAAGTGTAAAAAATGTGAAAAAAGTACAGTGTGAAAATATTTTTATATAATTATAAAAATTATCCCCTCTGAGCTGCAGATATGTTTTTCACCCTAAGGGGTTACTTTTTAAAATGTATTTAACCCCCTCATGACGGCGATGTTCAAAGTATGTCAATGTCACCACTTAATGACCGTGACATTGTATACCAGGTGACTAAGCTTTTAGGGGGGAAAAAATAGAATGTTAGCTTTTAGTTTTTGGCTGAGAAGTACAGAAAGTTTTCTGAAATCCTAGGGGTGTGAGGTGTTTCCAAATAAAGGACAAATAAATGAATTAATGTATTTTCATGCATTATTTTTAGTTGTGCTATTTTTCTAAAAAAGAATCAAAACTAGGGAAAAAGTGTTTCCTTCCGTATCACAAATGTGATCGAAGTATAAAGCCCTATCTGTCCCCTAAAAAACAATATATAATATGTGTGGGTGCACTTAGCAAAAAAGTATATTGCTGACGTGAAAGAATCGCACAGCAAAAATTTAAAAAAAAGCATCAATCATTAACGAACAGAAACTGAAAAAAAGCTCAGTCATGAAGCGTTTCAAAAATAATAATAAAATCTCTCTAGGTTACTTTTATCTGCATGTTTGATGGGTGTATTGCAAAGGACTTTGTTATAAACTGGTGTGTCTGCATGAATTATGGCATATCAGCCAATCACAATCCATTTACCATTGACAAAGCTCTGCCAATTTGTATTGGTTACTTTGAGCTTTTGCTCTTTACACTGCATCATTGAATAAGCCTGCATGTGTCTAAATATATAACCCATGAAATCCTTGTACCACAATGATCTAATAACCTGCAATATAGATTTCATAGTAATTATTCAATAGAATTTCTTGATCACTTATTGACCCCTTTTTATTTTTTTTCTGTGAACAGATGCAATTCATGTAGCCACCAAAGCAGCAAGGATGCGTCGACAACCAAAAACTGGTTACAAGTGAATGACCAGTCTCTCACCAACATGGTCTTTACAAGGGCGCCAATGTATTTCTGGTGTAATATAAAGTACCCATTCTTTGAACTGCAGTGCTTTTAGAGGATGTTGATTATAACTGTTCCTCTGCCATGGAATCTGATGTGCAAAGCTGCTCTAAGACCACATTCTACTTTCCTTCTATTATACTGGTGACAGGCAAAAATCGGATCTAAAACATTTCTTAATGTGAGCATTGAGGTGCCTTTGTCCAACAACACTCATGAAAGGGGTTTTGTAATATATTTGGATGTTTTTTCCCATTCTCTATTTTTAAATTGCTCTTCCTGTTGTTTTCCTCTCTGATCATATAACTGTTTGGCTATTCTGAAGAGTCTGCTCAATTAACTGAACAATAAGATTGTCAGGTTTCACATGCGCTAGAATACTCCCACACAATCCATATTGTGTAACTAGAGTATGATCTTCATGAAGTCCACGACAGGAAAGCTTACAATTTTATACTGTGGCGATAACAAGACAATGAACTTTGGAGATACACAGACCAAGTAGAGAAGCCAATGACAATGCAATAAAATGTCTCATCGCTTCAGAAGTTCTTTATCAAGTCTGAGTCTCTGATCACTTCATGAAATGGAAACCTCTTTCTTCTCTTACGTTCAACTTTTTTGTTTATGTTCTGCTACCTGTCTCTAATAACACTTTCTTTTTCTGTATATTTCCCCCTTTAAATCCATCCATGAGTTCACCATGTTGGAGGCATTGCAAATAATAGGACGTTTTTGTTTTTTTTCTGCCACCACTTAATGAAAAAAAGTTTGTACTTTATAAGCATTCAGCAAGGGCCCATAACTCTTGCAATTTGTGCCACTTTACTTAAAATACAGTAAGTAAATTTTTTTATTGTGTAAATATATATTATATATACCTGAAAATATGATTTCTTCAATGCTGATGCATCCTTATCTTTAGGTCTATTTCTTGAAGAAATGTCCTTTCAAAAAGGATTCTGAAAATGTGCTGATTGTCTTTGAAAAAAAAATTAGTTAATGCCAAATGACTTAAGTAGATTAAATGTATCTATTTATTTAATCACAGTGAAGCATCAAACTATGTCCCGAATGCCCCTTGACTTCATTACTATTCTAGCAGTGTGGCAGTGGGTAAAAAGGACATCAAAGCAAAGGTGGATCGTGCCACTGGTCGCCAAAAAACTGGATTTCCCTGTATGATGATAAAACAAGTTATCTTCTTTTCAGTTCCAGTACTCAAGGAATGATATTTCAGTATGTTACAATAAAAATGGTATGTGAACTTTAGCATTTGTATCTGTTCTTGGAGGACCTCCCCAAATTGTAAGGGGTGGTTACAGAAAACAAATATATGGAGTTCTAAAACAAGTGTTTTTTATTATTTGCGTGAAAGAATAAATCTGTATACTTTATCATTTTAACATTTAAATGTCTTTGCTGTTTGTGGCCTTAAACATGTTTACGCTGGAATTGAGGAGATTAAGGGGGGATATGATTTTCATGTACAAGATGTTCAATGGTGACAGCAACATTGGCAACAAACTGTTTGAGATTAACTCCATTACAAAGACTAGAGGCCACCACCTAAAGTTGGTGGAGAAAAAATTCCAGCACAATGGGCGAAGAGGGTTCTTTACAGTAAGAGCGGTTAAGGTCTGGAACTCACTGCCATCGGCAGTGATTTCAGCCAAGAGTGTAGATTTGTTCAAGAAACGTTTGGACAATTTCTTGAGGGACCGTAATATCCAGGGATACCAGTATCCCTAAGAATGAGATGATGCGTGGACCTATATGGGTTGGACTTGATGGACGTATGTCTTTATTCAGCCCCAAATACTATGTAAGGTCAGGCCAGTATATTTTGGGATTCATGTTATTGTAAATGGACCAGGGCCATGGAATCATAATATGTATTTAGACCCCGTTCACATTGAGCGATTTATCGCGCGGTAATTCCCGCAATATCTCGCTCCAATGCAATCCAATTGCTCAATGCAAGCTTGAACGTGACATCGCGCGGCAAATCTCGCGCAATATGCAAATCGCGCAGTGGGAACGGGGCCTAAACTGTATTTATGGGATGGATGTTTTCCCTCCTTTTTATGATAACCTTTGGCTGTTTATTTTTATATCTGATGACTCCTCTCTGGGTTTTTTTGCTTTTGCTTGGAGTTTGAGTTCTCTTTAAGTGACCAGGAATTGTGATAGATGGTGCAGGTGTGAAGGGTTATGTCCTTTAAAGTGGCAGATGTTTTCATTTTTGTTTGCGTAGTGTTCACTTCTCCTTTGAACCTACGTATCAGATTCTTCAGGAGTTGTGTCCCTTAATGGACTCTGAGAAAAGGATTTTACAGTAAGAAAAAAAAATCCTGTTTTTCACAAATAAACATAGTATATGGTGCACCAATGACACAAAATTCAGACCTTTTATGAGTTTTCTAAGGGTGGAGCAAAACTGTAGTTTGCTGGAAGACACTTTATCTAATTGAAACACTGCACACATTATCTAGGCAAGAATAAGTTGTTCCACTTCATAAACCTCTAGGTATAAATTTAAGCTTGAGATACTTGTAAATACTAGTTCTGTAAACACCTTTAGTGGACTTACACTTAGGGGGGCCATGATGCCTTTCTTACTGATCACTGATAAGCAGCAACCAGTTGGGGCGTGGTTTCCGCGGCAAGCGAGATGGCAGCCTAATTTCAGAGCTCCTGCCCGTCTGCACCCAAAATTAGCTTCTGAATCGCTCCCGAAGACGACATGGGGAAGATCGGCCCGCAATATCCCCCGACGAAAGTGCCCCCCACAAAAGGGAACTCGCAAAATCCGCAAAACATGCAGGTACCGGAGATATTTCGCTCCCAACGCCACGATGCCCCTGAGACGGCACCTCCCAATATGGCGTCGACATCCTCCCGCAAGGCCCAGGCCCCGATCCCCGACCCAGCAGACGACTCCTTAAATTCCTATATCAAGCATTTACCGACCCGGTCCGACCTGTCCTCCATTGCAGAGGATATTAAAGAAACCCTGTACACAGCGGTGATTGAGCAGCGGGATAACATCCGCGATATTGGCAAGAGGTTGAGTGTAGTGGAACGTGCAGGAGAGGCTAGAGATGTCGCCCTCAGCAGACTCCGCTCGCACCAGGACTCTACCACTCACTCCCTCATTAACATGAGACGCCAACTAGAGGACCTGGACAACAGAGGCCGCAGGTCCAACATAAGAGTCCGTGGGCTTCCAGAATCCATATTGCCGGACGCAGTACCCACCTACTCCAGCTCTTCAATGACCTGCTGGAGAGGCCTCTGGACTCTCCGATTGAATTCGTGAGAGCACACCGCGCCCTAAGGCCTAGAAATGCGATGGATGACATGCCTCGCGACATCATTTGCCGTCTCCAGAGTTTCCCACTGAAGGAAGACATACTACAATGGGCCAGACGCAGCGGAGCGGTATTCCATGTGGGAGTGGAGGTGAAGCTCTTCCAGGATCTCTCCCTACACACACTACAGCAACGCAGGGCCCTGCGTCCCTTACTAGAGTGCCTCCGTCATCATGGGATCATTTACAGATGGCGCTTCCCCTTTTGCCTCTCAGCCACGCACAGAAGCAAAACTGCTATATTGCGCACACCTGAAGACCTGGAACCATTCTGCTCCATGCTAGACCTGCCCCCAGTCGCTATCCAGGACTGGTATGAGAACTTGCGGCCTACTCCCCAGCCCCGGAGGGAGAGGCGTCAGTCCCCACCGCGCCCATCTGCTTCATCCCACCGGCACATCTCACCATCGACCTCCTCGGACCCGAAACGGAGCAAGACACGGAGATCGCCAACGCGAGGTAATGGATCGCAACCCCACTCAGAGGATCCCGGCAGCAGAGGGAGTCAGCTTCACTGATGACTCCCCAGGGTGGACTCCATGGTTCACGTTGTTGCCCCTCAAGCTGGCGAAATAACCCATCACCGACGGACACTCACCAGGCCCCCTTCTTCCAGATAGCAAGACCACCCGAACACCCAGCACTATTCCCTACTTATGCATCTCTCCCCTAGTACCAACTGCAGATGACCACGTTCAACCTTATTCATTGGGTGAAACAACAGAAATTACAAGCCCCGGTGCTGTCCACAGACGAGGAGAAGGCATTCGACCGGGTGGCCTGGGACTTTATGTTTGAAGTCCTCAAACATGTGGGTCTACCGGACAGAATGCTGCACTGGATACAGGCTGTCTATTCCTGTCCCAGGGCCAGAGTTAGGGCGATGGGATGCATATCGGACAGCCTCCCAATAACCAACGGGACCCGACAAGGATGCCCGTTGTCTCCCACGCTATTCGCTCTGGTCCTGGAACCGTTCATCCGTACTGTACAAAGAGACCGAGAGATCTCGGGCATCAAGGCAGGCCGCACGATCCACAAGACGATGGCATACGCTGACGATTTACTATTTGTCCTCACAGATCCCCTGACTTCGCTACCGCGCCTGATGACCAACTTCGAACTTTACGGAACAATGTCCAACCTAAAAATAAATTTCACTAAATCTGAAATTATGCCCCTCAATATATCACACGCCATAAAAACACGTCTCCAAACCTCCTTCCCCTTCCAATGGCGCTCTGACCATATCCAATATCTAGGTATTAAACTCCCCTCAGAACTATCCCGACTCTATGACTCCAACTTTGCGACACTGAGCGACACAATCCGAAATGATCTCAGATCTTGGAGACTACACACTTTCTCACGGTTTGGAAGGGCAGCGTTACTGAAAATGAATGTTCTTCCCCAACTTCTCTATCTTTTCCAAACCATCCCTATTAAACTGCCTCGCTCCTTCTTCCGCACACTGGACAATATTTTCTCATCCTTTGTGTGGAATGACAGCCGACCTAGCATATCCTGGTCCCAACTCAAAACATCTAAGAGCAATGGAGGTCTAGAGATACCAGACATGTTCCTATACTACCAAGCCACACACCTCACTAGAGTGCTACACTGGCACCTTCACACCGAGCCCAAAATGTGGACTGCACTAGAAGACGCAGTGACTGGCACCCCACTTTCCTCAATGGTGTGGCTCAGACCCGCGCCAACCACATCTCGCACACACCCCTAATTGGAGCGACCCTTGAGGTCTTTTCCTCCACCAGACGCATTAACGCCCTCACCTCCCTGCATAGCCCGATGGAACCCCTGATGCACAACAGAGATCCTCCATCTCCCTCCCCAACTCCACTTCTCTCTACTGTCTGACCAGCTCACGCCGAGTCAATGTCCATTCCACCGTGAGATACCTGGGTGGCACCCACCGAAAAGTTTGTGACCACAGGGTCAGTTCCTCACCATCTACACCTGACACAAAGAGTTACTACATTTTATTATCTCGCAATCACCCCGATACCTGTGCAGAAACCCAGGTCATCCACTAATGGAAAGCAAAGGAACGAGACGACTGTAAAATGTTATGGCAGACACTTCCCTCTCCCCCAACCCCTGTATTGTTCCCTACCTCATCGACCCTTACATTGATTCATACCTCAAATGTATGATTGAAAAGTTTTTGCATTTGCACCCGCTTTGGGGTTTGATGACATGTATTTGTACTTTCTGTTGGATCCCTGTAAAAACTCAATAAAACTTATTTGAAACAAAAAAAAGCAGCAACCAGTTGATTTGATAATGTTGATTCACTGATTTAATACAAGTATGAGTATCGCTCGCTCACTTTCCGATCATCTCCCTACAGAGTGGTGACTGTCAGTCACCGCTCCCCGCAGGGATAAAAAGGTTACCCCATAGTTCTCTTTTAAATGCTCACACTGACTGAACTTATTGCAATTAGTTCAGTTGATAGGGTACCTGATATGCAGATGACCACAAAAGGCAGAATTTTTATACTATATGAAATAGCAGCATGTAAATGGAAGCAAAGGCCAAAGTAATCCAACGCTTGTTTCAAGTAGATGTTACATTAACAGAGAATGCAGGAAATATGTTAAAAGGAAAGTATAGGGTTAATGTTTTCCTTTTTAGACAACTGTCCATGTAAAAGATATCATATTAAAGTAAATCATCCTATCTATACATACACTATGTGTTACTGTCCAAAACCCTTGTTTCTATATACTGTATAATTAGGAATATGTGTATATGTGGCAGCCATATTTGCTCATTACAGACACAGGCTCTGTTTCCTACTTTGCACTGCTAACATTTCTTCTCCTTTGCTGCTCCATCTCAAAATACAAGTGTGTGTTGGCTGACTCATTGTAAGCCCTGCACACCCTGTATGGCTCATATTGTTAAGCAGAGTAACTGACATATGTCAGTGCACTGCCAGCATGGAACAATGGGTGCATTTATGAAGTTGGCAGACATCAAAACCCACCTTTTTGTGTGTGTGTGTGTGTGTGTGTTTATATATATATATATATATATATA
>NW_017306620.1:1197369-1225620 GCF_000935625.1 Nanorana parkeri | reverse complement strand
ATATAATGTGTGTACGTTAGTTGTCAGGAGGTTAAACCACACTTTAAGGTAAATACTGCCATAACTCAGACTATATAAATACACTATGCCTTCCCATAAAAAGTACAATTAGAAAACAATGGAGGTTTTCATTGTACACACAGGCTTTTAGTATCTGAGAACCAGGATCTAAAACCTCAGGTGATTTCTCTGTGCTTGTGTTTGCAAAATGTCTACATGTTTTATGACAGAGTATGCCTCCTGGCTGTAGGCATATTTATTATCGTAAACATAATCTTTTTTTTCCTTGTCAAATAGGAAAGCAATAGAAATGTATTTTGCCTGTGCACAATTTTTTCTTTGTGGTATGGGACATGGAGGTGAGAAGTAGGTATTTTGGGCTAAGAAACGCATATTTACAGTAAACATAATAGAAAGCATAACAAAAAGTGCTACGGCTAAAAACCTAAAGAGTGAAGTTATAGCAGCAGTACTCTAATAATGAAAACACTACGGCACAAAGTAAATAATAACACCTTTACTGCTCTCTGAATCTCACCTGATGCTGATCTACAAAGGTAATCGGAAACTGTGATTACATTCTATGATGGCATATAAGTGAATACAATTCATAAGAGTGGTCATGAATGTGACGTGAGTCCAAAACCCATCAAATCACAAATAATTCACAAGGTTGATCAGTGTCCAATCTCACACATCCAATGTGACAAATGTCTATGATACATTTTAGAAAATGTCCAAAGCGGTGCTCCCATCAAACACCAGAAAGCAAATGTGCACAATGGTCTGAACCTCCTCCCGCACTCACCAGATTTATATGGCTATCGGTAACAGATAAGCCCAGACTCTCTTGGAAACCGGTCCGTCACTGGTGTTTCCTTGTCAGGCACTCCACAGTAGCAAGTTGGCCAGTCACCACCACGCTCCCGCCGATCGAGTCCTGTAATGGCTCAAACAAAAAAAACCTCATATCTCCATAGTGCAGTATGTTTAAAAACAACTTTCTTTTCTAAAAACAATTAAAATGGCACTTACAAAACAGAAGTTGCAAATTGCATTCACAGATCCAGATAGATCTTATAATCGTCATGTGTAATGGCCAACTGTCAGTATGCTTCGCCCATCCATTGTGTTTCATCCAGCCACTTCTTGCACCTGCTCGCTATCCCCCCGGAAGAAGTTGCTGGATGACGAAATGCATTGGGTGGGTGGAACATGCTGACGTTTATCATCAATTTGTTGTTTGAAAATCAAATGAAAGTCCTTTATATTTATATAATCAGCTTTATTGCCATATAGAACAAGTACTGTATAAAAATCCAGCTATAGTTAAAATATGGTACAGTGAACAGTAATGCATATTCCTGTACAGAAGTCAATGTATTTGTTTTGATACAAAGATATGCTATAAGAATGAATTTGTTCAGACAAGTGAACAATATCTCATACCTCCTGTTCACACCTAGGCATTTTATCACTCAAAGCTAAGCACCACAAAAGGCTCAAGACAAGGAATCCCATTCATTTCTATGGTCCCTGTCCTATAGACTTCAAATGGAAACGTCCGTTTCAAATGTTGATGCATGTTTTGCTGCACAAGTTTCCCATTGAAGTCTATGGGACCAAAAACCACTGTAATCTGCCAAAAAGTAGCTCATGTATTTTTTCAGCGACAGGCATTTTTCTGCTTGCACCAAAACACTCAGGTGTTAACATAGAAATGAATGGGATTCCTTCCTTTGAGCGACAAAACACCTATGTGTGAATGGGGATGAACCATATTGACAAAAACAATATGCCAAATTCAAACTATTTTCCCATTTAAATGGGATCTGCTGTTCTTACTTTCCTGTGGACTAACAATAGAGCCAGGATTCAACATACTATCTTGTCTAGGTCTAAGACGGAGGGGTATAGGATTCCCTGATCCCGATATATACTATAGAGCAGCACAGGTTGTGAGGGTTGTGGACTGGTGCTGTCACTCAGACATGAAACTGTGTTAGCTTAGAGCAGGACTCTTGTGTACTCCACCTACCCGGTATTCCTTGGCTGTTTCCTAGATTACCGTTGAAACATTGCTCTAACCGTTTTACCAGGGTGACTATGAAGGTGATGGGGAACACATTATCCTCTCCTAATTTGTCGCCGTCCCCTTCACCTGTGCTCCCCTTTACTGGAAACCCGCTTTTTCATCCCGGTTTGAGACTCGCTCTTGACAAAGAGGAAAGTCTACAAGTGATCTTTACTAATCTATTTACTGAATGCTGCTAGGGCCATACCAGCTCTGTGGAAATGACAGCAACAGGATATCAGTGTTCAGGAGACTAGCTGATTCTGCTGGAAAATTACATTTTTAGCCATCAAGGAGCAGCATCCATTGTAAGTGATTTCATCAGTATTTGAAATAGTTTGAAAACCTTTTCACTAAAAGTAGCATTAAAGGCTGGTTGTTTTCTTTTTACCTTAATTCTCTGCATTAGGGTAAAAACGACCAGTACCTTTTTTGTTTGTCCCCCCACACTTACATGTGTCACCACCGGCGGTCCCCGAAGCAATCCTCCATTCCCCAAACTTCCTGGTTGCCGGGTAGGAAACTGAGGGCAGAAGAGCCATAGGCTCCTTTTGCCATCAATCAAACTGTTGGGCAGAGAGGAGGGTGTGGCCTGCCGCAGGGCTGTGTGTGTCCATGAACGCACACAGCTACTGCAGGCACGGCTGGGAATGTGCATGCATGGGTGTCTCCACAACAGCTTCTTAGTTGCAGGGGGCAGGGGGAGAGTGATGCGGGGACCCACTAGAAAACGAGGAATTGAACATTTTTAGAGTATTTATAAAATATTATAGATTATTTATAAAAAGGCGGGCCTCCTAGGGGTAAAAAAAAATAAAAATGAAGCTTTAATATCACATTAACTTTTTGATGTTGCAGGAACATTTGCATATTATCCAATGACAGATTTTACTTAAAAGGAGAACTATGGAATTAGGGCTTTTCCCCATAGCTCTCCTTAGGGTAACGGGAGGACACAAACTAGCGTCCTCCCGTCACCCTAGGCTCGGTATACTGAGACGCCGCAGCTGAAGCGGATCCCGACAATTCAGCAGAGAGCCGTGGCAGGATCGAGAGGTGAGCGAACGCCGGTATGTGTACGCTCACCTCCCGATCTACTGAGCCGACCTGTGACAGTCTCATTGAGTCTCATGCAGTGAAAAGCACACACCTCATAGTTCTCCTTTAAAACAAACTTTCAGCCTAATTTTCCACATTGCCTAAAGCGACAGTAAAGAAGCAAAAATCGCAGGGAGGTCGGGCCTTTTGGCAGAGGAGACGTGCAAAGACTCTTCTGCCACAACAAGTTTTCTCATGCACTTTTTGATTTCTTGTGTGGATTTTAAGGTGTATGTGCAGTGCAATGTACACACACAGCCCATCCATGGAATCTTGAAGATGTCGTGAATGGGCCAGGTGCCAGGGAGGATGTAACTGCTGGGAATGTGCACAGGAGTTACATCATCAGTCGCCACCCAATGGCCAAAGAGGACTTTTGAGAACCAAGAAGTGTCCGCGGGGGGACAGAGTTGAGGATGGAAGATCAATCTGACAGCACTGGAGAAGGGCCTAGCGCAAAGTAAGTGTTCCCTAATGTTCAGGTGTACATACTTCACATTAGGGCAAAAACATGACAAGCAGTTTACTTCTGTGCTTCTCCCACTATTAACCCCCCGACATTGTTTAACTTGCAGAAAAATTTGATACAATTTTTTTTTTTCTTCAAATTCCTTTTTTCTTCTTGGTTGCCCTGTGTGTCCTCATTTCCCGCCTAGGTGAGAGACGTCAGCTTTACTGGATGTGCATGTGTTGTGACTTGCAGGGCTTATGTGGCTGATACTATGCCAATGTATAAATGAAATGATTCCTGTTCGAGCGCTGGCTGCGCATGTACAGGATTGGCAAAACATCAAAAAACAGCAAGTCACCAGCAAACCGTCTTCTGCAGATTCAGAACACATTATTGACATCTTATGAGCATACCACAAACAGAAAATGCAACGTTTCAGGACCACACAGGATCCCTTCATCAGGCAATGTGTATAGGAATGGTGGAGTACCCAGCACTTTAGCAGAAAATCATTTGGTCTACATACTGCCATAGTAGGAGCAATGCAGGAATCACCAATCCCGTGCGTGTTCTCCCAGCGCTCAAGCAGGGAATAATTTGGTCTACACGCTACCATAGTACCAGCAATGTACGCACCACCAATTTAGCTCGTGTACACCCCCAGCGATCTAGCAGGGAATCATTTGGTCTACATGCTACCATAGTACCAGCAATATAAGCACCAGCAAACTCGCTCATGTACACCCAGCGCTCTAGCAGGGAATCATTTGGTCTACACGCTACTAAAGTACCAGCAATGTACGCACCACCAATCTCACTCATGTACACCCAGCACTCAAGCAGGGAATCATTTGGTCTACACGCTACCATAGTACCAGCAATGTACGCACCACCAATCTCGCTCATGTACACCCCCAGCGATCTAGCAGGGAATCATTTGGTCTACATGCTACCATAGTACCAGCAATGTACGCACCACCAATCTCGCTCATGTGCACCCAGCGCTCAAGCAGGGAATAATTTGGTCTACACGCTACCATAGTACCAGCAATATAAGCACCAGCAACCTCGCTCATGTGCACCCAGCGCTCAAGCAGGGAATTATTTGGTCTACACGCTACCATAGTACCAGCAATATACGCACCACCAATCTCGCTCATGTGCACCCAGCGCTCAAGCAGGGAATCATTTGGTCAACACGCTACCATAGTATCAGCAATATACGCACCACCAATCTCGCTCATGTAGACCCAGCATTCAAGCAGGGAATCATTTGGTCTACACGCTACCATAGTACCAGCAATATACGCACCACCAATCTCACTCATGTGCACCCAGCGCTCAAGCAGGGAATTATTTGGTCTACACGCTACCATAGTATCAGCAATATACGCACCACCAATCTCACTCATGTGCACCCAGCGCTCAAGCAGGGAATTATTTGGTCTACACGCTACCATAGTATCAGCAATATACGCACCACCAATCTCACTCATGTGCACCCAGCGCTCAAGCAGGGAATTATTTGGTCTACACGCTACCATAGTATCAGCAATATACGCACCACCAATCTCACTCATGTGCACCCAGCGCTCAAGCAGGGAATTATTTGGTCTACACGCTACCATAGTATCAGCAATATACGCACCACCAATCTCACTCATGTGCACCCAGCGCTCAAGCAGGGAATTATTTGGTCTACACGCTACCATAGTATCAGCAATATACGCACCACCAATCTCACTCATGTGCACCCAGCGCTCAAGCAGGGAATTATTTGGTCTACACGCTACCATAGTATCAGCAATATACGCACCACCAATCTCACTCATGTGCACCCAGCGCTCTAGCAAGGAATCATTTGGTCTACATGATACCATATTACCAGCAATATACGCACCACCAATCTCACTCATGTACACCTAGCGCTCAAGCAGGGAATAATTTGGTCTACATGATACCATAGTACCAGCAATATACGCACCACCAATCTCGCTCATGTGCACCCAGCGCTCTAGCAAGGAAACATTTGGTCTACATGATACCATAGTACCAGCAATGTACGCACCACCAATCTCGCTCATGTGCACCCAGCGCTCTAGCAGGGAATAATTTGGTCTACATGATGCCATAGTACCAGCAATATAAGCACCAGCAACCTCGCTCATGTACACCCAGAGCTCAAGCAGGGAATCATTTGGTCTACATGCTACCATAGTACCAGCAATGTAAGCACCACCAACCTCGCTCATATACACCCAGCATTCAAGCAGGGAATCATTTGGTCTACATGCTACCATAGTACCAGCAATATAAGCACCAGCAACCTCGCTCATGTACACCCAGAGCTCAAGCAGGGAATCATTTGGTCTACATGATACCATAGTACCAGCAATATACGCACAACAAATCTCGCTCATGTGCACCCAGCGCTCTAGCGGGGATTAATTTGTTCTACATGCTGCCATAGTAGGAGCAATGCAGGAGCCACCAATCCTGTGCACATGTTACCCAGCACTGTAGCAGGGAATCATTTGGTCTACATGCTGCCATAGCGAGTAATGTATGAGCCACCAATCCTGTGCATGTGCACCCAGCGCTCTAGCAGGGAATCATTTGGTCCACATGCTGCCATAGTACTGGCAATTTAAGCATCGGCAAGCCCACCCATTACATTGCTGCTAGAGCACAGGAGGGGCATGTGTGGCAATAGTGGCATACCCAAAACTCTAGTGGGCAATTCATTTTCCATTCTGCCCCAGTAACATCAAGGCAAGCGTCATATGATTGGTAATGCTTACATTGCCACTACTATAACAACATGTAAACATAATGGGGAAAATGTATCAAAACTGGAGCAGATAAAATCTGGAGCAGATTTGCAGGGCAACCAATCAGCTTCACTCTCTCATTTTCAAAACTTACCTGAGCAAACTGGATATATGCTGATTGGTTGCCATGGGCAAATGCTCAAGTTGTGATAACCCCCCCCCCAATGATTCCCTGCTAGGTGTGCATATGCGGGATTGGCACAGCCAGATCAGAATATGCCCTGAAAGAAGAGCTCCGGTGAATTGAAAACACTAAGGCTAACCCACACTGCAAGGGTTAAGTGCTCGTTCCTCTTCAGCTATGGACCATCCCTCGACGTCCACATATCTAATACAAATCAATGAACATGCATTAGACATTGGGAGGTCAGGGGTTCTTAGACTGAAGCCCAGGGTAGCAGTCTCGCTTTGGCATTCAGAAAATATATAATGTTGGGGGGTTTTACGTCATTTTCAGGCCTAAAATGTGGACTATAACATGGGTGCAAAAATGGAAAAAAGGGCCTCAGTCATGAAGATTGCATGGGTGCGTACGTATTCTACAATTGTCATGTCACATGTATAAGATTTGGTGGAAGTTCCTGTTGAAGACACTTTTATTGTATCTAATAAACACATAGAATTAGGTGGCTCCAGGATACAACACAGAGCCATATTCCCATTCCCGGATATGAGGGCCGTGCTACTGCACTATGATCTCTAGTCCATGTGTGCCACTGCCTGCCCGGGTGATGTATCGAAAGTGCGAACGGCCCGGATAAGTCCCGCCCAACCTCTGCACCGAGCGTTTCCTATACACGAGAGACTTTCCCGTCTCTGCCAATCAGAGTTCTGGGGGCGGGGTTAAAGAGACGCCGCGCTTGTCGTAATAAAACGCGGGGACGTACGGCACGCATTGTTTCAAAGATGGCGACGGCCAATGAGGGTGGTGGTGCTGCCGGTATAAAGAGAACGCACCTCGGTATTCCGGAGGCTGTGTTTGTGGTAAGCACGCTATGTATTGCTTTATATGTCCTGTGTGTGTGCTAGAAGAGCGCCAATGGCAGCTGTAGACATTGCTGGACTGAATGCTGCACGCTGTGTGACTGTCATGGTTACCGAGGCGGCCGTATCCATACAAGGCACCGTCTACTGCTTGCCTGCTCCCCCACCCCCTTCAGTACTGCAGAGTGCCCCTCCTTCCTCCCATCACACATGGCAGGCTATGAATTGCGGGCCTGTATAGCAGGGAGGTGCACATGCTTGTGGTGATGGGTGAAGTGGTGGCCTAGTCCTTCTACCACTGTGGTGGCTGATTTTCTGGTTCCTGGCTATCAGCATTTAGCATATTTAAACCTATCCCAAGATGCAATAATGCAGCACAGTGTTTGTTCATAAATTATTACATTTACTCTTTACATGTAATTGTTGCAGATGGTGGAATGTGCTTTTGGGCAGCAATGAGTATCAGGTGAGCAGAGGGATGAGCTTATCAGTCTTCTGCTGTATCTTCACTGTCCAATCAGCATGCTGGGGCAGAGAAGGGTCACCATTCTGCTCCTTATAGGAGAACTATGGGGTTAAGGCTTTTCCCCATAGTTCTCTGGGTAACGGGAGGACACAAACTAGCGTCCTCCCGTCACCCTAGGCTCAGTATACCGTGAGCTGCTGCTTGTGGTATACTAAGATGCCGCAGCAGAAGCGGATCCCGACAATTATGTCTGGATCCGCCCAGCTGCGTGACTGACAGCTGGCTCTGCCTATCTAGAGGCAGAGCCAGCTGTACCCTCCCCCGTCTGTTGCGCCAGTCAGTGCTGGTGGATCGGAGGGGGGGAATCCAGCCCCTCCCCTGTCACAGCAGAGAGCCTTGACAGGATCGAGAGGTGAGCGAACGCCGGTATGTGTTCGCTCACCTCCCGATCTACTGAGCCGACCTGTCACAGGTCGGCTAGAACTATGAGGTGAGTGAAAAGCACTCACCTCATAGTTCTCCTTTAAATCAGAACTACACCCTCCTATTCCTTACAGCCATGGAAGGTGCCATCTTAGCCTCTATTTGGATTGCAGTTGCTATGGTGCAGCACATGCGATCAGTAATGACACCAGCCATTTGAGGGATTACATTTTTGGTTGAGAGCTCAAATAAGCACACCGGAATCCTTGACAGTTGGCAATCCTTAGGGTCTGTTCACACCATATGCAGTGCGTTACAGCCAGAACGCACTGCATCGCATTGCGGCCGCCTCCCTTTTTTGCTGGGCAGAAGGAGGCGTGGTGTGCCATTGAAGTGAATGGTGCTGTAGCCACGCCCTGCAGTCGCAATGGGATCGCAGGGCACATTGTGCCTGCGGTCCGGTGCGGTCCAAATAGTACTTGCAGCATTTTGAACCCACAGGACCGCAGGCACAATGTGCCATGCGATCCCGTGCGGGTGGCTGCGGCGCCGTTCACTTCAATGGCCTGCCACGCCCCCTTCTGCCAAGCATAAAAAGGGAGCCGACCACGATGCAGTGCGTTCTGGCCGGAACGCACTGCATATGCTGTGAACAGACCCATAAAGAACTACTATGGGGCAAGTGAAGCGGATGTGTGACACTGCATTTGTCAAATGTCGGCTCTATAGCTTGAGAACTGAGCGATCACAAACCACTGATCACGATCCTTTGCTTGCAGAGAATGATGACCAACCCCTCTCCATTCCTCCATCGCTGACTGGAGGGACTGATGGGTGGAGTGGGTGGGCACAGCTGCCTCTACAGAGGCAGAGCCAGCTGTCAATCAGGCAGTAGTGTGGCTCTGCGCTGTCAGCATGTAGCAGGCAATAGCTATAAGTAGCGGTGCACTGAAATGAAAATGTTAAAACTGAAATGAAGCCGAAATAAAAAATGTTAGGCTGAAACAGAAAATGTTTATTTCCTCAATCTTTTTCTGCAGCCCCAGTTATAAATGAACAGAAATCCTCTATACTGAGGAGGGAATTTATTTTATCAAAACTGGAGCAGACAAAATCTGGATCAGCTCTGCATGGCAACCAATCAGCTTCTCCCTTTCATTTTCAAATCTTAACTGAACAAAAGGAAGAGAGAAGCTGATTGGTTGCCATGGACAGCTGCTCCAGTTTTGATCATTCATAACTTGAGGACATTGTGTATTTACTATATCCACAACTATGAATGAATAGGAGGTGATGTAGATCACTTCCCATTCGTTCATTATTGAGTATATAGTAACCATACCATGTCCTCAATTAGTTACAAACAGCGATCACTGAGTGTTTTTGTACCTCACTCTGCTTCCTGACAGCTGTCACAGGAGGCTGAGCGAGTGGGAGCTCAGCCTGCTGTGATGGCGCTGGCTGTCTCTGCCCACACTGCTCTCCTTTGATCTGTGACACGATGCTAAGCACTGCGGGGAGGAGACACGCTGGCCGAGTTTTGGGTCACAGGAGGACACTAGTAAAATCGAATATTGAAATCTGGAATAAACGATAATGGTGCTGAACAAGATACAGTAATATGACTGATGATGCAATCTCTCTGTTTTGGTTCTGTTATAGGAAGATGTGGAATCGTTTATGCAAAAACCTGGAAATGAAACGGCTGATCAAGTGCTTAAGCGATTAGATGAGCAGTATCAAAAGTACAAGTTCATGGAATTAAATCTTTCTCAGAAGAAAAGAAGGTAAGTACTTTCCCCTGTCTGTGGGTTTTTTTTCCCCCTCGGTTATGAAATCTTAAGACTTGTTTTCCTTCTTTTGACAGACTAAAGAGTCAGATCCCAGACATTAAACAGACGTTAGAAATTTTAAAGCATATGCAAAAGAAAAAGGTAATTACTGTTTCTTCAAAGCTGTGTACTTATATTTTATATCTCCCTCTGCACAATATAAAAGAAAGCGGGAATGTGAGGAGGCTGGAGATATAGTATAGAAGAGAGTTCTACGTGTACTGTTGTGAGTACTACTTCTTCCTTCAGATTTTCTCTGGTTTAATTGCTTAAGAAGGAATACTCCTAATGGATCCTACGTGTGTCTAAATGATTAACCCTTTATTGAGCAACTTTGTAACTGTCTACTTTTACTCATCTTTTTAGTTTGATATTTTTCTGTAGTTTTCTACTAATCTATTCCACGGGGGTGTTATCAGAATAAATTGTACACTTAATGTTTCCAGCAAGGGTAAATCAAGTAACCAGTTTACCATCTGGCACTAGGAGTCGGTAGATAAAATATTATTACTGCCAATTGACAGCCTGCACAATGTGATATCCGGTGTGGTAGATGGTCCAATGAATATGATGTCCTATGCGTGCAGGTTATTGCCCTATGCCTCTCTGTTTGTACTGTAAGCCAGCAGACTAAGAAATTGATTTCTGAGAAATGTGCATTTTGTTAGGTAGTGGGCTAGAGATTTGTAAAAGAAAAAAAATGCAAAGCTTCTTTGAGTAGTTAAATATATATTATATTATTATGTTTCTCCAGTCCTAACTAGGATGCAGAAAAAGCAAGGATATAACTTGGGGCGGCCATTCTGTAATGTCAACGTTACTTTTGTTGTCTTTACAAGCATGTATGTCTAGCCAATACCTCCTTACATAGTTTTGGTTGCAGTGAGGGTAGGGATAGATAGATGGAGAATTTCCCTCACTTCCTTTCTGGTGAAAACATTGTTATTGGGACAATAATTACTGAAAATTACTCTGGATTTCAGTAAAACCTGCCAAGAGGTTTAATCCATCCAAAAAATTTGCTAGTGTTGTACTTTTAATGTCTTTCTGCCAATAAAGCTGCAACTTATTTTATTATCTCAGTAGCTCTGTTATCCTGTATTCCAAATTGGCATTATGCTTTCCTGTTCCGGAATATAGAAATAGCTCTATACTAGGTAGTGAAGCTGTTATCAAGATGGCAGCCCCGGAGCCTGTATGTTTGGAAACTTGTCAGCATTGGTCACTCCCACTATTCTAGTATGTCCATATCTGTGCCTAGTTCTGTAGTTATTACACATTTCCTGCCCTGGGTGACAACGCTGCTGCTCCTCCATAGATACAGTACAGTGAGTGAGCATTGTCGCTCTAGGACAGCAGGTGTGTTAAGGATCATCAGATAAAAATTAGACAAAAATAAATCCAGTGCACCCACCACATTCGTGGACTGGTAAGCTGAAAAATATGAAATAATTGTTCATAGATTTAGCTACATTTTTTAATAAAAATGTTCTTTCTTGGCAGGGCACTACGGAGCCAATGGAAACCAGATTTTTATTGGCAGATAATGTATATTGTAAAGCATCGGTGCCACCTACAGACAAAGTCTGCTTGTGGCTTGGGGTAAGTTTAGATCATATACATTTCTACCAAATAAAGAATGTTTTGTGCTTGTTCATTTTAATGTTGTGTTTTTAAAGGGATGTTATAAGAAGGGAGATTTATAAAATGTCGTGTTACATTTAATCAGGGTTATTCACAAAAGGGTGAAGAGTTTGAAGAAGGCCGGAGAAGTGAACAATCTAGGATAACATAGCTGAACTGGAAAGTGAGCTGAATTGGAGAATTTATCCAAATCAGCTATTTTGATCTAGATTGTTCACTTCTCCTCTCTTCTCAACTCTTCACCCTTTTGTGAATAACCCTGTGTATTTTGTAAGCTTTTCTGAGCAGGGCCCTGCTGTTACCTTTATCCTTTACTGAGAACGTTACAGAGCCCCATCTCAAACACAATGGGAAGGTCCCCATTCAGTGTGTGTGTGTGTTGGCCTTTTAACCTGTCTCCAAAAATGAAACCCCCCACCTCAAGGAATGTTTTTGTAACTTTGACTTCTGTTACAGAGAACAGGAAAGTAGATTTCTGGGGATGTTGTAAAAAAATCATGGCTGGTCCTTGATTTCACAATTTTCTCTTTAAAATGCAAAATGGCTTGTGTATGAGTTGTGTTTTTTGTTCCAACAAAGTATTTTCTTAAATAACAAGTAGGGGGGGCCTACAAAATGGGACACATCTTGTATGAGAATAATATAAAAGACAGAGGGGAATTTATCAAAATCTGGAGCAGCTTTGCATGGTGACCAATCAGCTTCCCTGTTTATTTTCCTAGCTTAACTGAACAAACTGAAGAGATAAGCTGATTGGTTGCCATGGGCAACTGCTCCAGAATTTGTCTTTTCCAGTTTTGCTAAATTCCCCCCAAACAGTTTAATCTTTTGTTAAACTTGTATACATTTTGTAACTGAAGGGTGGAAGAGGCTTGGCTGATACCACTTTAGAGGAGTTTTTCATAAAGAGCTTGTTGCAGCTTTACAGATGCTCTCAATACTGTGAAAGGCAGTATAGAAACCCTAAATGAAAACCTTCCCAAACCTGGGCAGTTAAAACTGAGAATATGATGAACAATTGTACAAGCAGATGTTGCCTACAGTGGAATGTGAAAACCATCAGATCCACAGATAGCGGCAGATACCAACTTCCCCTTAATGACCACTTATTATGTTGGGCGGCCTCCTTAACCAAAGGGGGCGGACTTTGCCCAAATTTGAGTCAAGATTTACATCTAGGTTCAGCTGCTTTGTACATCTGGGTCTACTGTCCTGACTTGGGGCTTTCACCATAAGCACACTTGTAACTTGTCCTTGGCCTTGTAGAGTCCTCAACCTCTCTCTGGGCTTCTCATTTCATGTCCCTGCTTTTACAATTGATAGAAAAAACAAACTATTACATGAATTGCAAAACCTTTGCTACTGTAAAACCTATGGGGGTTTATATGCCAGAAGGTGAGGCATGTGACCTGGCTGCTCCCTGTTCACATGCTGAGATTGAAATGCATTCCAGGCATAGAGATTGTATGTTCTCATGCAAAACCAATACTTCACTAGAAATGATGTGACTGCTAGGTGGCAAAGGAGTGTAGCTGATAACAATATGTACATGGGGGATTATTTATGAATTGTGTTGAACCTGGCTCTGACTCCATCGGATAATCTAACAAGTGGATACTAGTAATCTACTTTATGGCTGGAATTTGAAAAAGCATTCACTGGTGGAGTTCTTGAGGGACAAATGTGGAAGTGGTCTGATTTGGTGCATTAAAAGAAATGCATGTATCTTGTACTTATTTTAGGATGTGACCAGAAAATGGTTTAGGGATTTATATTAAATAAGTCTGTGTGAGAATCCTATTAACGTTTCACCCGAAGTACCATTGCCCTTTAACTGTTTGCTCATTTCGTGTAGTGCACCCATGCAGCTTTTAACACTAAAACTAGTGTTAACACTTCAGAATGCATAATAACACGTGTTGATGACCAGTTTCACTTACATTGCATTGTACTCTACAACACATGTAAGCATGAGTTTTTTTTTTTTTTTTATTCCATAGAAAAAGCGTTTGGTGAAAATGGATAAGTATGAGTTGGTGGTTGTGGTTTAGATACTACTTTATACATGGGGTGGAGCACAAATGTCTGTTTAAAGCAGAACACTATGGCAATGAAACCTGCAGAGTAGGAGAAGCCCCGGAGCTCTATTCATGACCTACAGCAGAAAGTAGAATATGCATACCTTTAAAGCAGACCTTTACCCATATCATTAAAATAAAAAACAGCTTTAGACATTTTTAGTAATGACAATCTACAAACAGATACTTCTAGATAATTGCCGGCTTTGTATGCTTTGCATACCTTATTTATCTTTTCTTTCCCAGTCTTCTGACTGGCCATGTTTACTAAGGGCAGATTACTAGCTCTCCTATTACTTCCTGGATTTCTGGCACATATGACTAGGACATGTGACCATGCACATCATTTTAGGGGAAGAAAATGCCTTTCCCTGAGATCTTGTGAGATTACAGCAGAGATTTCCCCGCAATGCTCTGCTGATTACAAGGCAATCCCTGTGTGCATCGCTTTGCCAAACTGAAGTAATTTGCTCTTTTTAAAGCAGGAAGTGAATGCTCTGCGAGTGTAAGTATTTCTAAATCACAGCATTTTACACCTGACATGTCTGTTATTAATAATCATCATACATAGGGGGATGCAATGGTCAAGTTTTAGTGTAAAGGTCCACTTTAGGGACTTGTTCACACCAAGTGTAGACCAAGTGTAGACCAAGTGTAGAGCAGGTGCAGAGCAGTTACAGAACGCATCAAAAATGCATCCAATGGTATTTTGGGCTCTAG
This sequence comes from Nanorana parkeri, assembly GCF_000935625.1. Classification (NCBI taxonomy): domain Eukaryota; kingdom Metazoa; phylum Chordata; class Amphibia; order Anura; family Dicroglossidae; genus Nanorana; species Nanorana parkeri. Next base: position 1,211,019 of record NW_017306620.1, on the reverse strand, counting down.
TTCACACCAGACCGTTCCGTTCCAGAGCATGTGTAAAAACTGTGGCATGCCCTATTTTTTCCCCCTGCTCTGGAGCGCACAAACGCATGCAAACATGGCAAAACGCACTGCATGTGCAGAAACTCATGCAGATCTGGTCCGCATTTGATGTGAACAAGCCCTAACTCTTGAGCAGGCCTGTTATAAATTCCCTGCTGCCATTATTGTCTGGATTGAAGTGCCAAAACATTTGAAACTACATGTTTAAAAAATAGGTTGGCTCTGACTTCAGAAGCAGAAATCATGTAAACATTGTGTAAGAATCTTTATTACTATGTGTATTGTTTATTTTAATAATTACTCTGCTGTAATATTTTCCTCCAAGGCCAATGTGATGCTTGAGTATGATATTGATGACGCTCAGGCTTTGCTAGAGAAGAATTTGTCAACAGCCACCAGAAATCTTGAGTTCACAGAAGAGGACCTTGACTTTTTGCGGGACCAGTTTACCACAACCGAAGTCAGTATCCTTTTGTGGTATGTTAAATAATTGTGTGTGTGTTTTTATATTGAAATAGTAGCCGTATTTTTGGTAGATAGTCACTGATATTTACTCTTTTTATGTAGGGAATGATGACAAAGTAGAGGCTTTGGTGAACTGGGCCTGTGGGTCTGCTTTCTCCAATATTTTAGACCAGGGGTTAGGCAAACTCCGGCCCTCCAGCTCCTGTAAAACCTACAAATCCCATCATGCACCTGCCTCTGGAAGTCTTGTATGTGGCTGTCAGTCTTGCAGTGCTTCATGGGACTTTTAGTTCCACAGCAGCTGGAGGGCCAGAGTTTGCCTACCCCTGTCCTAAAGTTATTTAAAGCTTCTGATAAAAGCAATCGAAATTTAGCGTCAACTTGCCCTTTCTTTGTCCAAAGTGTACCTGACTCCGAGTCTCTGCTCAGGAGACTCCCTGCAATGAATGTTTCTTGTTCCACTAGAAAAAGATGGTAACCGCATACATTTATAACCAGCCTTTGTAGCAGGGTGCACATTGGAAGGCTTACAACAATACAAAACACACATTTAATTTCTCAACTGCATTAATATGCTCCCACACTTAAGAGTTAGGACCACACTTTACAGAGGTGCCTTGAAGGGGCGGTGTGGCTTCTACATATTTTTGGCCAAAGCTTTGTTTAACTAAAACCTCTACTTTAACACATACTGTTAGACAGGGTGATTTTGTTTTGTTTTGTTGCAGGCTAGCTGGCAGGTGTGCTGGGGACTTTTTGTGTTTTGTATTGTTTCTTGTTCCAGTTGGTATCCAGGAAAACAACAATACGAATTAGCATTACACTCTTTTATAGCAGGAGTTTATGTAGTAGTACCATTCCTGATGGAACAACTGTAGGAATAGAACTACCTACCTGTAAAGTGACAGATACAAAAGGTTAAAGGTGCTCACACCATCTTTGAGTCTTCGGTATTCTCTTGTTCCGTTCTGACATGGGGCACAACAGGAGGAATTTGAGGGTGTCTGAGATGGGCACAGCCTAAAATATTTTTATAATATGGCTTCAGTTCCCTTCTCTGTTTTTCCTTTCCTTGCAGCTTTCAGGGGCAATGAAATGGGGAGGTGGTCAGGAGGTGACCGGCACAGCAAATTACATTTTTGCTCACTATTCGGAATAATGTACAGTTTGAGTACTTTGTTTATAGGGCCAACAATTTACACATTGCTTTACAGAGGACATGCAGTTGAGATTGCTGCAGATGGTGAGTGGTTCTTCAGATCTTCCTTGCTTGAGGGCACAGAAGGTATATATCATATCAGAAGCTTAAAATGCTTAAGGTAATGGCACCATATATCTTGGAACAAAACCAAGCAGGCTTAATACTAACTGGCTAAACAAAATTAGATTTATTTTCAGCTTGGATAAACAGCATGGCTGGATGTATCCTCCCGCTATTGTGTTCTCACAGCGGCTGGCGTGCCCCTATCAGAATGCTCAGTCACTGTTCCCCTGAGAATTTTCCACCTGGGCCCTTAGATTTTCTGACTTGAAGGATGGTGGGCAGGAGGCTGCCTGCAGGGTCACATGCAGAATGAATTTTGGCCAGTTTATTAAGGACCTGCTGAAATTTGATCAGTGGATGGTCCTCTTTAATCTTAGAACAGTAATGCAGATAAGCTGGAACTTTCCCAATTTTTACTCTTCCTGGCAAGAGAATCAAGACTGTAATCTGGTAGGTCGCATGTTTGGAAGGCGGTTAATTATTCTTTCATCATAACATGCTTAAAGAGGAGCTGAACTCTGGAAGCTGTTTACAAAAGAAGGCAGGCAGAGCGCAATGGACAAGTCACCAGTATTACTTGTGGTCCCTGCTGCTGGGGTTTTTTTTCCCCTCCCATCACTGAATTGCACTGTCTGGTTGTGTAGATGGCCATCTTGGTAGAGGTAGAGGTTTGCTTCCTCATGTCAGGCTCCAGCAAGAAAAGCAGTAAACAGCACTGGAATAACCTCACCGTATCTGCTGAGACTAGCAGGCGCAGTCGGCAGTGCCTTAGATATCACACTACAGATATACAGCTATGAGGCTGTAGGCACACTCATAGCAGAAGCTGCACTGTTCTGTTTCAGAAGGAACTTTAGACAGAAGGTACATTTTTAGGGTACTGCTTAGTCACAATGAATGTTCCTAAATTTCCCTGATAAGATACAGGGAGAAAAAAAACCACGATTAAAAAAAATATAAAGATTTGTGTTCATGAGATGCTGTTTTGCAACGGTAAACAGGACCTTGGAGCCATGGGTTGGTTTACCACCACCCTCATTATTTGGTGCATTTCAGGTTTGCAGCAGTGGAGTAATTGCATCAATTGTCCGCTGTCTTTTTTTTTTTTTTTTCTCTCTATAGGTTGGACTCGATGGACTTGTGTCTTTTTTCAACCTGACTAACTATGTAACTAAATATAGTGGAAGTTATTCTGAACAGGAACAATATTTTCATTTAATCTCTACAATCTTGTATAACCACCACCCCCCTCTCCATTGTGTCTTGGGTATTCTGTTATTTATTTTCTAAATGTGAAGAATTAGAGAGGTGGAGTATGTAATCTCTTAAAATGTGCAAAAATAAAATGAATAACAAATGCCTCTAAATATTGGTGAAACGAATGACCTTGGTATTTGTGCACAAAATGTGACATAATAAATGGTAAGTATTTGGAATGTCTTTGCACTGTAATATTTTGTGATACCATTTTGTGCTTCCAGCATTTGGAAATGTCTGTACAAGCAAGTGTACATCTTGAGAACAAATGGCAATAACGTCTAAAATGAACTAATAACACTTGAATTTACCACCTTTTTATTAGCAGCTTCCTTAACACACAATCCAGATATGGCTCGAGTTTATAACTGGGATGTAAAAAGAAGAAACAAGGCAGATGGCACTAAAATCAAAGCATAGTTTTAATTATTTTCAAGTAACAGTTGTTTTAGAGAAGCCCTCGGCAGACATTTGGGATGGGAGTAAAGTCTCCTATATAATTTTGTTTTTTTTTCTTTCCTCTTAACCATTGATCTTGAAGCACGCACCTTTTATTTATTTGTTTAGTCCAATTTCATGCATGCCTCAAGGTATACTGGTTTTCAGTAGAAAAGAGCAGAAGCATCTTCTCTTGCATCCAGCTGATAATTTTAGGATTGGATAAGACCCTGTACATGACCTACTGGAATGTGTCAACCAGCTACTTGTTCTATACATGCCGTGTCTGTATGCTCCAATAAATCCACAAAGGGCTGATGATTTTTTTTTTTTCTTCTAGTCAAAACTTATTGTTACAATTTTGCTGTTGTAAGAAATTTAAGTAGAACACGTATATCTTACAAGGGGCTGAAAATTGGACCCAATCTATTTTGCATCCCCTGGGAGCATTACTTGTAGTATGGTGTTGTGGTCCAATTATTTAGATGTAATGGTCCTGTGACCACGCATATATACCTAGCCAGTGCTTTGTTTGTTCCTGGTACACTTTACACAGATTGTGTGTTTGCAGCATGACAGACACTGTGCTGAGTTTTGCTTCAACCAGTTGCATCCTTAGTAAAATATCAAATCATGTACTGCCAACTTGATGCCTCTGAAGAACTTTAAATCATTTATGAAGGTCTTGGAAGATATGTGGCCTAGATCCAGTTTTCATTTGTTCTCTGAAAACTGCTTTAAGAACAAAACATGGAAAGCTGGTATATTCTAAATCACATTTACAAAGCACTTCTTAGAATAGTTGCACTTTTAAAACACTTTTTTTTTCTCTTTTATTATATCAAGGCAAACTCTGCAAGTTTTACTAGAACAAATTCTCATGTTTGTTGCTCATCTTAAGAGCTGTACAGTCATCAAAGGGGTGCAGCTAGTTCAAACTTCCTTCTGTGCAGAAGTTATATGCAGGCACAATGGTGAGCTCTGCATAATTTGTCAAACTCCTTTTTTATGTCCTCGGGATCTGTTTTAGATGTAAAGGCTCCCCTGCTGCTTCCTGCCAACCATTCTAGAGCTTGTGTAGAAGCACCACATTTACAGTATACAAACAAGAAGGTTTGTATATTTTTTTTAATTTTTTTTTTATTCTTATAGCCATTTGAATAATTTCTGTAGAGGTGACTTGGGGATTCCTGTGCATGCTTTAACAGCCAGTTTGGCGCTAACTAGTGGGCATGCAAACCATGTGCCTGTCTGCAGATCATTTTCAACCAAATAGAAGGAAATGTGAGCGTGTAGGATTGTTAATAATCATGGAAGAGCTCTCAAGGGACCAGGGGGAGGTCAAAATGTATATTTGAGGGAGTCTTGTTTTGTGCACCTCTAACCTGGGACACGTATGTGCATATCAAATTGTAGTAATCTTTTATGTACAAATGAATTCCAGGTCAGTGAGTCACCATATAGAGTAAGACAACCCTGGAACATGGACCATCAAAAAATTTATTTCTACCATGATGATTGCTGACAAATTTCCTTTAAGATATTTTATATGTGCACTTTTTAATGGCTTATTGTTTCATAAAGAGTTTTGTGTTACATAATTTTTTTTTATGAATGCAGTTCTGTTCACAAGCACTGAGATTTCCCCAAGTGTATAGAGCAGGCATGTAGTTTTTTTTTTTTTTTTTTAAATATTGAATTGCATCAAGAACCCACTTGGCAGTAAATGTTGCAGCATATATCTTAGTGTCACAGCATGCCCTATAAGTACTTCATAGTTGGGGAGGAGGGCAGATGTTTACCTTGCAGGCCCTTAGTCATCTTTTATCTTTGCAGACAATCAGACTTCAGGAAAAAAATTCTACATTAGTAAAATATGCTTTCCCTGGTTTTCTTTTTGTTTTTTATTTCCAATATTTGATTAGCTGAGCCAATCATGACATTAAATCATCCCATTAGGGCTTTATGTAGTAACTGGTTATGTATTTTTATTCTGCAATGTCCGCATTGTAAATAAGAAATTATTGACATAAACGTTTCATTTTTTTGTTCTTATTTACATTGATTGCAAACCAACTGATTTAAGATGACTATTCTGTGATTTGTCCTTCCTGCAGCAGTTTTCACACTTGGTGGTGTCAGTTTAAAGTAGCAGAGGCTTATTTAGCAACACTGTAATGATTGTACCAGCTAACCACAAATCGGCATTTGACAGTATAGGTTCAGATTTCCTTCTTTAACCTGTATTTAGTAAATAAAACCTGGAAACTGTCTGCTGTGGCCAGTGTCTCACTTTCTTAGTTTTAATTTTAATTCAGCCATAAGATCTTCCTCTGAAAGTTATCTATAGACTTGTCTTATTATAAACCTCCCTAATGATTGTAAAGTCAGTGTAGCACTATAGATACTTTGGTAAGTTCAGATAGACTGATTACAGTACATCACTCAATAATGTAGAACTTGACTCCCAAAAGAATAGTTTTGTAGAGCGCTGTCAGTAAAACAGAATGTTTATCTCTTCCCTTTGTGCATGTTGTCTTTTGCTGTGCATAGCTTATAGTATGCTGTGGTCACTACAAGAAAATATGACTGTGCACTGGTGTGGTTACTTGTAGTCCAAAGTGGGAGTACAGACAAAGGGCTTTATTTTTATTTTGTTTACATCACAGTAGTGTTTAGGTATTGATAGGGGTACTATAGAGCACATCTAAACCCAAACAGTACTGATAGCACTACAATGCCCACAGATACATTTAGATGTGTTCTGCCCTGAGTCCCAGCTTGTCATGGCAAGCAAGTTTTTGACATCCTAGCAGTGCTGGGCCTGCAGTCCTTAGCATGGTGTTAATCCTGATAGAGGCTGTATATTAATCATTTACCTGGCAGTCTGTAAAGGACACTGTAAGACATGTCGATAAACACTACACATGCCAACATTTTGCTTGACAGTGCACATGTAACCTGGGCCAGTAGTATTGCTCCATATTCATTTTTTTTTTGCATCTTAGAGTTCGGTTTTTCCTCGGTGCCTTCCTTGCTGTCCCTAAAAGCACTTTTAAACAGCAGGATTGCCTAAAACTGCACTCTAGGCAGATATAATATATGCTAGGGATATTCCAATACCACTTTTTCAAGACCAAGTACTTTCCCTCAGGTACTTGCCCATACCAATTACCGACATTTTTTCTAAAACCACACAGACTAATGATTTTAGGACCGTTTCTTTGTGGAAACTAAAAAAATTAAAATAAAATTCCATCTGTTTTCATTCTTAGCTCCTCATCTTCAATCTAGGTTTTGGGATGTCTGCACATCCCGCAACCTAGATTTAAAAGCGGTGGTGCCCCTATGTTTTGAGGGTTGGCTATGTTTGGTCTACATGGTCCCACTTTCTGTGGGAATGTAGCCACTCTGCTTGCGAGATCCACTACAGGATTACGTGTGGACACAGCCTGTTCCCGCCACAAGAAACCTCCCCGTTCATAAAATCCCTGCCCACACAAGTACCAATATGCATGAATGATGTTAGGGGATGCATGCACATTAGGATCCCCAGTACAATGAGTAATGGATGTTATAATTTGAGGAGAGCAGCGCCTGTGACTGTAATATTCTGTAAATGTACTTAAAACAGTGAAGGTGAAAGTACTCTAGCTGCATGAAGGGGAGCGTACAGAGAAAACAAAGGAAAAGCGGTATGTAAAATGAATGTCATTTTTATTTAAAAGCTTTTCTTTAGATTATTGTGTAATTTAAAACATATAACAAAAACTTATAAAATGCAAAAAAAAAAAAATATGTTTAAGTCCCCCGCCCCTACGTGCGAAAATTACAATTGCGCTACACATCACCGCGAGCGTCCGAGTGAGAGCAATAATTCTCGGGCCATCAATCACTGTTTAGCACTAAACTGATGAGGCGTAAAAGCATTTAAAATGTTCCCTATGGGAAATTTGGGGTATTGACTTTTTTTTTTGCGGCTTCACATGTTTGATATCTATTGACCTGGTGTGACCCCGTCTTTCATATTTTACCAAAAAAATTGGGTATTATGTTTCTGTGCACTACATTTTAATTTAGTTTATTTTTTCCTAAAAATACTGGTTTCATAAACATTTGCCCAAAAACCATGTGACGTAAAAAAAATTGCAACTAGCATTTTTTTAAATTCTACAGAGCCTCTGCTTTCAGAACATATATCATTGTTTGCCAAAAATGTATATTTTATCATGTGTGCGCAAATAGTAAGAAAATGCCCTGGACAGCAAGCGGTTAAGATGGGTCATTTAGTGACACTTTACCTGTGGACTGACCACCATACCATCAATCGTTTTTATAACAGTAGGTACAATGGAGAAATGTAACAAAGTGCAGTTACACTTCAGGTGCATTATTTGCTGCATTAGTGAACGGTTTAATTAAATCTCAACTTGAGGTTCAATTCACAACGCTATTCCCGTCGCTAAGACCATGGTCTTCAAGACTGATTGAGAGGATGAATATCTCTACTGGGCTCACTAACGGCAAGAAAAATGTGGCAGTTCAGAATCTTCCCCACTATTGAGGAAAAAAACCTTTTGGTTCTATATATTCTTTTACATGTTTTCCAATGAGAATCTCTGCAACAGCTCGCTCTCATCCTCCCTAGACACCTTGGCTCCCCTCAGTACACACAGACTTAGGCCATGTCCATTACAGTCATGGCAAACAGATGATAGCAGAAATCCTTAAACAGCCACGCTTTTGAGCGAGTGTGGTGTAAATCTAGGTCCCTGCAAGACTTCACCCTGTATAAAGCTGCCCTCCTACAATAGAATTCCTCCTTCTATGCTGCCAAACAGACTTATTTTGTCACTCATCCAGTCCTCGTCAAATCTTTTGTACTTTTAACTCTGTCACCCAACGCCTCCTCCCACTAACTCATTCACTGCAAGACATTGCCATTCATTTCACAAACAAGATAGATGCAATTCAGGATGAGATTTCCATTGTCCACCAATCTAAAGGTGGCCATACACTGTACAACCCTCGCAAGACTTTTGTCTTGCAAGGGTTGTAAAGTAATTAAAAAATGTACGATCTGCCCATCTTGGACAGGCGGATCGTACTTGTGATCTGCTTCCGATGACTGCAATGCTGAACGGGCAGTGTGCCGTGCGCACACCGGCCCGTTCGGCAGTCGTCAAACAAGCAATCGGTGGGTTTTCCAGCCTGCTTGTTCGATGGAAGACGTGCGATCGTACAGTAGAAACGGTCGCACGCCTTCCATACACTGCACGATTATTGTACAGTGTATGGGCACTTTACTCCCATTCACCTCCAAACTTCTAGAATGCCTAATCTACAAACACCTGAGCCACCATCTCAATGATAACCTCTTTGACTCCTTTCAGTCTGGCTTTCGCCCCCAACACTGCTGAAACTGCCCTTCTAAAACTCACTAATGACTTACTGCTAAAAACCTTCCCCCAACGTTTCCATTGAGAATAATAACAACTATCTATCCCTCCTTCCCCCTATGCCAGGTAGCTAGGTGTGATCCTTGACTCAGACCTCACCTTTCTGCCCCAGATCCAATCATTATGCAAATACTGCTGCCTTCACAACATCTTTAAAATAGCTCCTTCCTCACCAATGAAACCACAAAGCCACTCACTGGTTATCTCGCATATTGCAACTCCCTCCTCATTGGCCTACCTTTACACAGGCTATCCCCCCTTCAGTTTATCATGAATGCTGCTGCTAGACTCTTCCACATCACCAACCGTTCAGTGTCTGCAACCCTCCCCCCTTCACTGGCTTTCAATCACCAATAAAATTCAAAATATTAATAGCCACTTATAAAGCCTAAGTTCTAATATAATCACTCTAGAACCCGTGGTTCTCAGCTGGTGGGTCGCAACCCAAAAGTGGATCATAACCCCATGTTCAGTGGGTCGCTGCGTGCCTTCCACTGCACTAAGTGAGGCTCCTCAGCCTCCCCCTAGCACAGCACTGTCAGTACTCGCTCCGAGCAGCCATTCAAAATTTGCCTGTTGCCGAGTGTTGGGGTTTGGTGGCAAGGGAAAATTATAAAGGATGGGGTTGTGTCAAATACATAGATACCAAAAAGGCTCAAAATTGTGGGCCAATGCCTTAAAAACCTTTACAACTTATTAGTTTAGCGTTAACAGTGAATGATGGCCATAGAATCTCAGGTGTGCTCAGTGACAGGTCCTCTTAGCAGACCCCTAATGTCTCCACTTTCTGCTGGAGAGAGAAATCAAAGTCACGGGGTTGATATACAAGAGCAAATAGACTTCACTTTGCAAGGGAAGTTTGTCCTTAGCTCAGAAAATGTGAAATTTTGCTTTGCAAGGAATACCCAATCACATGCAAGGAAACAAGAACAGTATTTTTTGCTTGCACATGATTGGCTGATGGACACACTTTTCTGATAAGGCATAAAAAGATGTGCAAAGTACATGGACAGCCAATTGCATTTATCTTTCACTTATTTTTATTACTTTAATCTGAAATCTATAGGTTTCTATATCAATTGTTCATGAACGTTAGCAGCGATTCACATCATTTACTAAGCTAAGGGGGAACTTCCTGTGCAAAGTCTATCTCCCTTCAGTAAATCCACCCCACAGAGTCCTTAATCGCCTCCTCTGCCAGCCAGCGCAGGAATGATGTTAAATCAGAAAGGCTCTGGAATGAACGCTTTCAGGTTCCGTTACTCAGAAAGAGGTTGGTGAATATGAAAGACGTTTGCCAAACTCACTGCTGTCCATTAGGGAGGAACTTTGGTTTGTTCCGAACCCAGACGTTAGGCATCTGTACCCGCCTAATAAGCTGCAGCCAGGGCATTCCCCACCCCCGCAGCTACAAAGAGGCTGGTGACTTTATTAACCTTATATAGCCACAGGAAAATATTGGGTCAATGTCATTGCTGGCCTCATCTCAAGCAATGTAAACAAAGAAGTGCTTTGCAGGTGAGCACGGAGCGAGCAGGGCCATGGCAGCATGAATGGATGTGATCAGTGGCTTGCTAGGTGCTGATCACATCCATTCATGAGAAAAGGAGGGCACCAGGCACAGTGTGAATGTAGGCTCAGTCACTGAAGCAAACGCAAACTTACAGTCAGGTAAAGTAAACTTAAGATCTACTGACCTGTCATGCTGCAACCAGTACTGTTCAATTGTAACTTTCATTAGTGGCAGTAAAATAATTAAAGCCATTGGAGCAGCATGACAGCTAGGCAATATGTTAGGAAGAGACTAGTGCTATCTGCATTGAACATTATAGAACCTCTTCCGTCATTTTTATTTTACACTCCAAGCTCCTCCTCCTAATTTTGGAGAAGTGGTCTCATCCTTTTCAACACCTTGTAGGTGTGACCAAACGTCTTAAAATTATGTGGTTCGCTGAATCAGTCTACAGATAACTTGTAGAGATTCTTTGGTAAAAAAAAAACAGGAAGTATTTCAAGTAATAATAATAATGGTTAGAACCTACCCTTAAAGCTACAGTATGCCCTTTTTTTCCTGCAGTCCTCAGCCATTGTACATTATATTCTGTCTCTGAAGCCAGAGATTGACAAACATATCCTCCACTCATTGAAGAGCATAAGTCTAAATTGCTTTTCCTGGATACTGTGTATTTCACAACTGTTCTGCTTTGCCTTTTCTTTCTCATGTCAGTCTCCATTCTGCTATGGGCCTGAGTCCAGCTAATGTGCAAGGGATAAGGGGAACCTGCTGTCAAGAAAGATTGCAGGTGTTAATAGTTCAGCGTTTTCAAATAGGTGTGTGTGTGTGCCACAGATGAATATTTCAGTGATTTATAACACCTTTAAATTTGCATAATGAATGATTCCAAACAAACACCCTTAAAGCCAAACTTTAGGTAGATATAAAATGCACAAATGAATGCACCTCTTTAATCTTCATTAATACATCATTAAAGGTATTTGTGAGATTCATGCAGTGTGAGCACCTGAATTAGACCTGGTGCCAACCTCTTGCAGTCTCTGTACAGCAGGGCTTGAGTGATGGGAAGAAGCAGAACAAGGAGCCACTATGTTCTGATAAGCTGAATGCTGATAGGACAAATCATAGTGAGAGGGAAGAGCTAATTACTGCACTGCTTCTGCTTTCACAGGCTTGGGCAGGTCTCAGGCAGTCTGGGTTGAATGATTATACAGTCATGGCCAAAATATTGGCAACCCTGCATTTCTGTCAGATAATGCACCACTTTGCGCAGAAAACTTGCGATTACTTCTTATTTCTGTTGTTTGTTTCGGTATGACACAAAAAAAGTGGAGAAAAAATAGGGACGGTGCCCAAGGCACTGTAGCTAATCTCCCTGAACGTGGGCGAGAGAAAACAATTGATCAAAAGGTGGCTAAAGACCTTCGATCAACTTCCAGATAAATTCAAGCTGACCTTCAGGCACGTGGAACACCTGTGTAAGCTCGCACTATACGTCACCATCTGAATGAAAAGGGGACACTATGGTAGGAGACCCAGGAGGACCCCACTGCTGACACAGAAACATAACAAAAACAGATTGGAGTTTGCCAAAACTTACCTGAGGAAGCCAAAATCCTTTTGGGAGAATGTGCTATGGAAAGACGAAACACAATTACAGCTTTTTGGTAAAGCCCATCATTCTACTGTTTTCAGAAAAAAATGATGCCTTTAAAGAAAAAAAAATCCAGTCCCTACAGTCAAACATGGAGGAGGTTCACTGATGTTTTGGGGTTGCTTTGCTGCTTCAGGCACTGGATGTCTTGACTGTGTGCATGGAATTATGAAATCTGAAGACGAACAAAGAATTCTGGGGTGCAATGTAGGGCCCAGTGTCAGAAAGTTGGGTGTATGTCAGAGGTCATGGGTCTTACAGCAGGACAATGACTTAAAGCACATGTCAAAAAGCACCCAGAAATGGTTTCAGACAAAGCGTTGGAGAGTACTAGACTGGCCAGCAATGAGTCCACATCTGAATCCCATAGAGCACCTGTGGAGAGATCTAAAAACAGCACTTTGGAAAAAGGAATCTGAGAGACCTGGAGCAGTTGGTGAAAGAAGAGTGGTCCAAAAGTCCTGTAGAGGTGCAAGAAACTCATTAATGGTTACAGGAAGCCATTGATTTTAGTTATTTTTTTTCCAAGGGCTGTGCTACCAAATATTAATTGAGGGTGCCAATCATTTTGTCCAGTCCCTTTTTGGAGTTTGCGTGGAATGTGTCAGATTTGGCTTTTTTTTTCCCCTCCACTTTTTTGTCATACCAATACAAACCAAAGAAATAAACATAAGAATGCCTAAACATTTGTAATTGCAACAATTTTCTGCGCAAAGTGGTGACAGAAATGCTGGGGATGCCAATATTTTTGCCCATGACTGTATCCATCAGACTGAGGGCATCTAGTGACGGAAAAGAGGTACTATTGGTGAGAGCTCTGGATTGAAGCTGAATATTGTAGCAAAGGAAGCTCTTTATCTTTTAAAGGGTGTTTTCATTTCTCTTATGTTGGCTGTAGTTCTACGGGACTACAGCCAACATAAGAGAAATGAAAACGCCTCATCTGAGGCTTCTCACACAGCTATTTTCCTTAAATGATATATAAACCCAAAACCCAAAACCAAAAATTGTATACAGTATATTGCAGCTCACCAGTCCACAGATGTAGTGGCCGACCTGAAAAACTGAATGATGCCCTGGATGTGCCCACAGGACATGAGGCTTAAAGCTAAAGACCACCTTAAAAAAACAAAATAAAATGGCCACATAGTCATAGAAAAAAAACATAAGTTGATTACCTGATAACTCTGTTTCCAGGAATCTTCCAGGGCAGCCATCGAGATATAGGCTCCGCCTGCCTGCAACAGGAAACACATCAACCACATTAAATAAATAGACTCCTCCTTCCATCCCAAGTCAGTAACCTCTAGGACCGAAGGCTACCCCATGCACAAAAGTATCCCCTCCTTCATCCAACCTCGGATGCCACCTGGATACACACCAAGGGCGGGAACTGGCTGTCCTGGAAGATTCCTGGAAACAGAGTTATCAGGTAATCAACTCATGTTTTCCCCAGTCATCTTCCAGGACAGCCATCGAGAGGATCAGTGAGGACAAATCTTACCTCCTAGGGTGGGACCACAGCTTGCAGGACTTTCCTGCCAAATGCCTGGTCTTG
>NW_017306620.1:1142993-1196976 GCF_000935625.1 Nanorana parkeri | reverse complement strand
TGCTGCCCCTGTTGTCACCAGACAGTTGTCCACAATAGGACACAAGCACACTCCAGGTTATTACACCTTGCCACTGCTGTACACCAGGGGGGGGCACCATCTGGTGCCTACTCACGTGCAGGAGGATGGTTGCCTTCCCTGAGTGATGGAAGGCAACCTTGGCCAGCAATCGGGTGGGGGTCCGATAGGGAATCCCTGTAGGCACTGCAGCAGGTAATCCTGGAGTAGGTCCCAATTCCTAGCAGGGTAAGGCTCAGCCCAAAGGCAAACAAACATGAGCCCTAAAAATAACAAACATTACGATGTCCCTGTGTAGCCGGCGGAAACACAAAAAAAACTGACTTGGGATGGAAGGAGGAGTCTATTTATTTAATGTGGTTGATGTGTTTCCTGTTGCAGGCAGGCGGAGCCTATATCTCGATGGCTGTCCTGGAAGATGACTGGGGAAAAAACGTGCATTGATTATTTTTGTTGGAGCCAGTAAATCATTGGAAGCGTGATCAGCGGATTGTGAGTGCAGTGATATAGCTCATGCAGACTCTTCATCCCATCCCTGTCCATACCAAGGTACAGACATTCAAAACAAGGCTGGGAGGAAGTATCAATGATTACCAGCACAGTGACGTCACCATTGTATTTCATTAAGAATTACAAGTCCCTCTGCTGTGGTGGCAGACGAGACTTTTAGATTCTTCATATACAGATCCAGTCAAAGGATCTGTGAATGGATGAGACAGCTGTGTCAGGGAAACCAAGGTAGACATTCAGAAACAAGGCTGGGAGGAAGTATCAATGGATTACCAGCGTAGTGACGTCACCATTGTATTCTATTAAGAATTACAAGTCCCTCTGCTGTGGTGGCAGACGAGGCTTATAGGTTCTTCATATACAGATCCAGTCAACGGATCTGTCAATGGATGAGACTGCTATGTCAGGGAAACCACGCACAGCCACACCAGATTAAAAGAAAAAAATAGCAGCCTGCGGGGAGAAGAACCCCAGTTCAGATAGGTGGGGACGGACAGGATGGGGGTTATTGAGTGCCCATGTTTCATGTTACACCCTGAATATGAGTGATACATGAAACATGGTAAAAAAAAAAAAGGTAAACGTTGCCTTTGATATATAAGAAAATGGGTGTGTGGTCTGTTTCAGCCAATATTCCCTTTAAGTTGGTCATGTTCACAAATATATATCAAAATGTTCAGTATCCTGTAAAACACCCCAAATAGCTGCAATGACTAGTGGAAAGTGCAGGAACCCCTAGGCAACTACTCCGAGTGTAGAACGGAGGTCAGCTCAGCAAGATATGGATTCCGATTGAATTCTGGAAGTTGCTGCATTTGCTCACATTTTATGGACTACGCTTTCAGCTTTCTTGTTATCATGTAGTGTTTTATTACATGTGGGACATGTATAAAATGATAGCGTGTACAAGATAATCTACAACTGATTAGCTTTGATGTGACATGAATTCAGTGACTTGAGTTTAGTCAGTACAAAAGAAACTGAGAGGTCTGTTACAAGTTTTATCGGTTCACATATTAACAGTTCTAGATACAAGCATGGTTTTATCATTCACATACAGCTAGACAGCATATGTTCACATTTACAGTGCAAAACAGAAAGCAAGGAAGTGTACATTTTTATATTCCGGAGATTCTGAGGAATGCAAAACCAACATGCAGATTTTACCGTGTTACCTATTGAAGAATATATATGTTTGGCTTGTTTGTCCTTAGAGAAATTAGTACAATTGTATCTAGAAGTCGCTTCTTAAAAAGTCCCACGAATTTCCAGTACATTTAAATGGGACAGTAAAATCAGATTCATTTACTATTCAGAACATAGTAACCATTTGTCAGCCTTATTATATACCGTATGTAGAAACGGCTTTGTCACTGTAACAAAGCCACCTTCAGTGACAATTTATTTGAACAACGTAGGATTTTCTATCCCCATATAAAAATTGTATCACTGCAATCTAGCAATCAATGTGTCCACTTGGCTCTTCACTATCACAGACAGAAAGCACATTGCTGCAGGTCTTACTTTTCACACTGTATTTAACTCCAAGTGTAGTTACACGGGCTTGCTGTAGAACATGGTCAGCTTAGTCATATGCTTCCCACAAGTTTTCTGTATTTTTAGAGGTCGTCAACACAGCCTGAACAAAACCCTTGACGCATGTGGCAAATTCGCATGTAAATCATATAAAAAGTTGAAATATGAAAGAAGAGTCTGAGCCATTAATCAGAATGAAATGTACCCAGCGATATGGGTAGAAAACACACTTTTGACCCCAAAGGAGGACTCCACAATGTTTTCAGCATCTCACCCTTCACTTCAACTGCTGTTGCTATGGTTCATGTTGTGGTGTTCAGGAGTCTTTGAATTGAATAAATTCACCCCTATGGAGATAATTACTTCAATTCAAGAAAGCTGCAGGCATATCACATCGTTTTTATTATGTGCTACAGGGATAATTGATCTCTATGGTTAACACAGGTTTTGCCATACAGTAACACATTACTGACCACTGGATGTGATAAGTATTTTACGATGAATCTGGCAGAACATAAAATTATAAGAGTATTGACATCTGCATTTAATATAGCATTCTGAGGCCGGGACCTGTTTTTTTTTAAATCAATCCATAATAGAAACCCTTACACTGTTTAGGTTGCTAAGCTAATGGGTGCTGGTCCATGGCTTTGGAGAACGTGTACCAGCACCATGCAGGGTACTGTAAAAGGGTCACTTTGCTCTCCCCTTCCCAACAGCATATACAGTAGTACCTCGGTTCACGAACGCTTCTGTTCAAACAATTCTGTTTGCCAACAGGAAGTTCGGCAAAAGTTTGCTTCCGTTCGCAAACTCCGCATCGGGAGACGAACACAACCGCAGCCATCTTCCCTGCTCTGACACATGGTCGTGGCTTCCTCTAGTATTGCAGTCTGATCACAGTTTGATTCAGTTCGTGACCAGAATCGTGGAACGAATTAAGTTTGTGAACCGAGGTACCTCTGTACTTATGTTTCCTGGGTCCCATTCGCCTGCTGTGAAGATGAAAAAAGCCCTGGAAAAGCTCCAAACTGCCTTGTCAGAGCTCACACAGGGCTAGGGACTCATTTTTCATCCCATGCATCAATGTTAGAAAGGGAGGGTGGGGTTGAGTTAAGTGGCCATTTTATTTCACCCTGTAGGGGCAAAGGAAAGGGTCACTTTAAGTTGGCCATATACTATATGTTAAATCATGGTCATACATTTACACAACCTTATCTGAAATGTTATCCCCGACTTATCAGTGCAACACTGAAACCTTTGGTGCCTCATTTGTCACTGAACGTCAATGTGGTGAGTAGGCTATCATTTGAAAATGTCCAACTTGGTAGAAACACCTGCTCTTTCCAATGGTGGCATTTAAGCTGTAAGGCATTTCATACATTGTCTATGTCCCAAACCTGCACAGTTTCAGGTGTGGGACAAAGCGGAATCTAATATCTACAGGTACTTTCCATTAAATTATTTATTACAGATAAAGCATTTAGAACCAAAGCAAATTGGTCAATATGAAAAACTAACACAACCTGGTAAAAAGGCCAGGGAATTACAACTTGATTTACCAATCTCTGTTGGGTATAAATCTGCATCAAGGTTGTACTACCACAGAAAGAAAAGGGGATTTTCATTGACCTATTGCTTGTTTAAGTTACGTAATTATATTATTAAATAGTGCAAAATATTATATTTGGTCAAGATTATGCTTTTAGTCTGAAAATAGGAAATATATTTAACAAATAACTAACATTTTCATTAAATCAGCAATTGATATAGTACCGTATGTTAAGTCGTTTTCCAGTTCTAAATTCTAAAAAGTTTTTTTTTCAGTAAAAAAAGGAAAACATGCAGATGAATCCAACCTCTTCTGGTAGTAGTATGGATGAGTATTTCCCTCTAACAGCCCTCCTGTAAGCCTGAATGGAATTCCTGCTTCTTTTTACTAATTCACTTTTTTTTTTTTATTGGGAGGGCTTAAGTCTATAGATATGGTTTACTTAAAGCTAACCTCTGGGCATGAAAACTTTCATTACACATATTCTGCTATAGCTACAAAGGTTATAAATCCACTTTATGTGCACCAAATGTCTAAAAACACAGATTTTGCCTGGTAAAAGTAGCAGTGATCTCATATCTATGCTGCACATAGCCGGAGCAGAAAGTAGAGCTATGGAGAGATCTGGTAGGTCCATCCACCATAGGCTGGCTACAGAAAACTGCAGGAGGGCAGGTACAAGACCAGTCAGCATGCACAAGGAGAGAGAGCAGCAACCGGTCTTATTACAGGAAACTACTGGACAGAGGCAAAGTACAGGAGTTCTTTCCTGTTAGATTACTGCACAGAGATAGAAAAACAATGCACAAAGCATACCAAGATCCATGTAAGAATACACATGCCTCTCGAAGTTAGACAATATTTGTTTAGCCCAGACTTCTGCTTTAAGAATGAGACTTACAAAATCAGGCCTCCAATTATCGAGCCCAAGGACCGGTTATGCTGCCCCTTTGACAAGATTTATACAGAGTTTTATGAACTCTGTAAAATGTGCATTGTATGATCAGCCCAACAGTCGCAGGCTTGATCCTAAAGTGGAATAGTATGCTCCAGATCTTCACAGGCCTCTGTTATAGGAGTCAAGACTAATATTTGGGCAGACTGCACTCCTCACGCGAATTGACCAAGTCAAAACACTGTAAGATCCAATTCACAGCAAAGCCAGGGCCTGTAGCTTGGGTTGTGCCCTGCCCGGAGCATTGCAATGCTATGGATGAGTCGTATGTCAAGCCAACCGAGTCGCTTCTCCAGCCAATCTGCAGGTGAAATCCGAGATTGTGTTTTTTGGATTTAGGAAAAATAAAAGGCAATGGGATCCCTACAGATTATTACAAGAATGAATCACAATGATGTTGGGTAAACAAATGTGTAGTG
This sequence comes from Nanorana parkeri, assembly GCF_000935625.1. Lineage (NCBI taxonomy): Eukaryota > Metazoa > Chordata > Amphibia > Anura > Dicroglossidae > Nanorana > Nanorana parkeri. The sequence continues at coordinate 1,191,986 of NW_017306620.1, read as the reverse complement.
CTGTCCTCAGTTCTTACTGATCCTCAAATAAATTCATAAATTTAAGCCGTCAGCATGCCTGTTGGCACCACAGATCTTTGTAGGTCAAACCAACTTCACAATGTAATGACAATAGGCCATTGAATTATTAAATTGTTACAGAAATGAGGGAATTTAAAGTAAAAAGCTACAGCATATTCATGGTGGGTCATTTTTGTTTTTCAAAGTACAGTAAACAAAAGGGTTGCTTTTCCTATAACTATATATCATGACCAATATACACCGTGGTATTAGTTCACTGCATATAACTACCAACATTTAACTACACAGAATTTATCAAATGAATTAGAATGTATCTGAACTCTTGGTATCATTGACTTATGAATCCCAACTCCTAAACATAGACATGCACACTTGGCCATTGCCAGAGATGTAAGAACGCTCATTGTCTAGAAATGTTTTTTTGATTTTTACAAGCAGTGATTTTCTTCTTCTGTTCAACCTACCTTCACACCTTCCACCGCAAGGTCAAGGTACCCTTTACCTGTCAGATTCATTAGGATGGTGTTATATTAGTAGAGTCTGTATTGGCGGCCTAAACATTAGTAATTGTACTGCTTAGCAAAAGCACCGCCTGTCGGACTTAATTACCTCTTCAGAAGAATGCACTACATTTGGGACAAATCCACTTTTTACCCCCTCCCATCCTTCTTGAATATTTATCTCCCCCTTTCTAACAAGCTCATATATGTCACGAGTCAGGTCAGTGAAGGCTTTCTCTACATTGATGGCATCTCGAGCTGAGGTCTCGATGTATCTCATTCCATAGGCAGTGGCTAGTTTTTCCGCCTCATGTCTTGTCACTTGACGTTGCGTGTCTAGGTCACATTTGTGGCCCACCAGAACAAACACGATCTGATAGGGTTGCACGTGGGCCTTCGCTTCCTCTAGCCACTCATGAACATTCTGGAAGGAGCGACGATTGGTGATGTCAAATAGCAGGAGCCCTCCGACAGAATTTCTGTAGTAGGCACGGGTGATTGACCTGTACATAAGAAAAAGAAAAAATATATAAAAATGTGCCAGACAGTGAGAGTAAAATTCACGTCAACTACAAGTTTATATGTGTGATCATCAGTCAACGTTAGCATCATTCAATGTACTCTGCAACATTATATCTAGTAGGCCAAAGCAATCTCCATTGACTGGTGATTAAATACCACCAAAATAAAGCTCTATCTGTCCCCAAAAAATGGTGTAAAATTCATTTCAGTACAGCGCTGCATGACGGAATAAACGTCAGTCAAAGTATTGCAGCGCTGAATACTGAAAAATGGCCTGGCCAGGAAGGGGGGTCTAAACACCTGGTCTTGAAGTGGTTAAAGTACTTTTAGGGAAGAAAGTGAGGACATGCTTTTTTCTTTTTAACAAAATTATTTCATAAAACACAAAATAAACATTTAAAAAGGTTCCTTGAGGCTCCTGTAAGATCTAAGGAGCAACTCAACAGCATGGTATTAGATCGGTGAGCAATGCTACCACCGGATGTAAACCCCAACAATGAGCTTTTCTCTTATTTGCTCCCCTTGGGTCTGTGAAAAATTCCAAACACAATTGCTGATCCTGCCAGAAATCTTGTGGCTTATAATGTTGTGTTCTCTACCTGTGCTGCATTCTTTTAGGTTAGCATTGTTCCCAGATCTCCAGAACATTAGGTTAGGTTTTTGTTCTTGGGTTTAAATACACTTTTCCTCACAAGAATTACTAGGTGTTTACATAGTTAATGCTTGAACCTCTCTGTTTTAAGAATCAAGATGACAAAATGTATTTGCCCCTAATGCATTATGGCTAATAAAGGCCAATATGTGCTCGCAAAACACTAGGAGTGCTCAATGTTAAATGTGTTACTCTCTATATAGCACCATAGGCTTTTGGTCATAAGTTTTGCTTTCAATTAGAAGGCTTAGTACCTGTACTCTAAATTTATGGTTAGGTTAATTCAGAAGGTCAATGCTGCAGTGAATCCATATTTCAAATAAACAGCACCTCTGAAGACTACTAGGGACCTTGCTATGGCCTCACTTTTTCATGCTGTTGCATCCTTTCCCTGTTAAACATCCAGTGGGGAATTGTTTCTTCTCACCTTCACTCAAGGGATTTGGATGTAGAAAAAAAACACAAAGTTAAATCTTTACATACTGTATACCGCCATCTCCAGTTGTCAAATTACTTGCCATAGACTTGTGCGAGGTTACACACTGAGCTGTGAGCCTTTATTGGGACCCGGAAGTCTTCTGGACCGAGCAAATATGAGAAATGATTGTAATGATGACACCTCATGTACATCTCGGCTTCCTTGTCACGTACTATCATATCAGAAATGTTCTTTTGAGAGGGTCTCACTAGACAATGTAGCTGTGTGAAAAGCCTCATATGCAAGTTGTCATTGTTGATCCCAAAGCTCCATACCCTCTACTACTATTTCTGGGAGCTATTCTTTTATTAACTTAAGATGTGTAAAAGATGAAAATCAAAATTACTGAATGAAACTTAAGTAAAGTAAAGCATCCTAAGGCCACCCAGTTATACAGAACTTCCCAAACAAAGCTTTACCTGGAGAACCCAAGATTGCCAATCTCCTTGGTCTCCCAAAGCTCACACTAGTAACTCCATGTTACGGCAGGAGACAGTGCAGGAGGCACTGATTTCATGCAGTTCAGTGGCAGTAGCCAAGGAGATCAACAGTCCTGGAAGTATTGGTTTCCCTGTGGACTTCGGAGGACAATTTATTGGGATGGGAGTGGTGTTTGGAGGTGTAGGCAGCAGGAGAGGCAAGTATTCCCTCCCTCTCATTTACAGGTATAGCTTTGAATGTTTAAAAGATTTGTATAGCACCAATGTCAACACCGAACAAACATCTAAAGCAGTGGACTAATAGGGTAATTTCTCTGGTCTCTCTGCTCTCGCCTATCAGCATGTTTCTTGTCAGCACATTTGAATTCAGAGCACCCTCTTCCAGCCTGAATGCTGCTGTATTAGGAGATTGCTGACACCAAGTCACATTCAGGCATTTAAATGAACACATCTAGGACGAGCTGTGATTACTGAGAGTTTCAAGAAATGGTTTCCCCTGGGGCACAGTGCCACCATTCTTGGCTTGCAGCTTCGGGTTCAAGGTTTTATATCCACAAAGGACACTATCTGAATGCATGTTCTCTGTATGTGAATGTGGGTATCCTCTAGGTGCTCGAGTTTTCTCCCACGCTCCCAAGACATACTAGTGAATTAACTGGGTTACAGTCGAATTGGGTCTTGCTTGATTCTTTTTGACCCATCACAAAATACACTTCTCAGTAGACTAAGCAGGCATGGACTTGACAATTGGGATTTCAATTTGAGTTGAATTCCTCGGTTGTTGTTCTAAGTGTGTGTGTGTGTGTGTGTGTGTGTGTGTGTGTGTGTGTGTGTAAAATATATTTGCTCTCATGAGACCAGAGAACAAAAACAAGATATGGAAAGTAAACTCTAGCCTTGGACAACTCCGATCTATTCTGCTTCACAAAAATCACAGCTGGAATCAGGTTGATGGAGAAGACAACGCAGTAGCTGGATATTAGCTTCCATAAAACAATCACTAGATTACCAGGCCATGAAATGTTCTGGGCGAGTTCAGGCAGGTACATCCTGTGCCACATCTGACGATTAAACACTACTGAACGCTTACTGGCGTGTACCATGGCCCTGTCACAAAGTGTTTGTAGAGAATTGTATGTCAGGGCAATGATGACTTAGTGGTGTGCAGGTCTTGCACTGGCATTGTTAGCAGATACCGCTTGATGCAGAAGTTCATCCAGCACCAATGTTACTTGCATGGCATTCTGCTTGTTCCAAGGCAATGTTAGTCAATGGCCAGGTGCTGCACAAATATTACAATCAATGTTTAGGAAGAATCCTGCACCTGTAAAGCATGGAAATTAGCGCTGGGCCCATTTTTGATAGACCAGGTGAGGTTTAGACTTGGCTGGGGAGATTCTCTCTCACTTCCTGCCCTATAAACTGTCGTTTTCGTGACAGGAAATGCCCCCAACAGAGACCTACAAAACTTGACTGAGGTTCTAACCCTATCCAGCTCCATTTTGTTTCAGCACCAAGATATCAGTGCCCTGAAAATGCTATGCATTGTGAGGATTCGACGTGGGATACTTCTAGTGCCGATAAAATATCCAGTTTAAGAGATTATATTAGTTTTAGGTTAAAGGTCAGGGCTAGAGAAATCCCTAGAGCCAGGCAGACAGACAATGATCCTTCAAAATTACAGCTGGCACCTAACATCTGAGGTTTTCTCTAATGGTTGTCAATGGAGCTGGCTCCTAAACAATCCTGCTGGCTTCTGGATTTGACAGACTGGCTCCTAACACTGTTAGGTTAAGGGGAAGGATAGGTTAAGAATTAGTGGCAATTTTCAGGGTTGGGTGTCAAGGTTAGGTGTTAGGGGGACGTTAAAGAGACCCTGTCACCAACTTAAAAAAATTAGGGTAGAAGCACAGAAAAATCGGGTATTTTAAGGGCTTACTTGCAGTGTTTTTTCTTTCCATAAATTATTTTTTATTCGCTTGCAATGTGCCTTAGACTTGCTAGAAAATGTGTCTACTACAGGAAAGTCAGTTCCCCAACACACTATTGAATATGTCCCATCGCACTTCTTATTGGTAGATCCCAAATATGTAGTGGGTGCTACAGCAACAAGCGGATGGCGCCGCATATACAGGCAGGAAGGAGAAGAGCCACTGGCACCCCAACTGCGATGCAACTTTGTTTTTCATTGACGCAAGTCTATCATATCACAAAGAGAACCAGTTCACTTTGTGATATGGCAGACTTGTGGCAATAAAAGAGGAAGTTGCATCACAGTTGGCATGCCCGTGACTCTTCTCCTAGTTCCCCAACACAGCCCCCTCCCTCCTTGCATGTCATAGCTCTCTCCTCTTCTGGGAGTGTGTAATTACTGACTGTGTTGGCTCAGCTCCTCCACCCCTCCCCTCTCTATATAATCTTTCATCTAGCTACCTTTTTACAGGTGAATAATATGAATAAAATTATTTAAAATGTACATATATTCTCATGGGAAGATTTTTGTTGAAATAATTGGTCTGGCGACAGGGTCTCTAAAGTAAACCTGTCATAAAGAGAAAGACAGGATCTGATTTGCCAAAGGTAACGTGGACAGTTCTAGGAGACTTGATGGCTGCTTGAACTTTAAAGCGACACTAAACTCAGGAAGTAAATCTTATAAATACATTTTTGTTAATAGGCACTTCAATGTATCTTATTTGTGTATCACTCGGCTGTAGAACCTCAAATCATCTCTGAATTGGTGTTGACACTGTCCTTCCTTCTGGAGGGTGGCTACTTTTGTTCCCCACGATACCTGTGTGTGTGTTGTAAAGTAGTCACCGCTCAAAATGCACTCCGGCGATGGACTACAATCTCAATACAAATTAGTAAACTCAACATGAGATTGTAGTCCCTCACAGGAATGAGCTTGGAGTGGTGACTACTTTACAACGCACACAAAGGACCATGGTGACCAAAAGCAGCCATCCCCCAGAAGGAAGGACAGTGTCAGCACTAATGATTTGAGGATTTAGAACAGTTAAGACATCTACATGCATTTCTAAGGTTTATTCCTGAATTTACTGTCACTTTAAGGAGGTGGCCTCGTGTGAAGCATGGGTCTAGGTTCATAGGGACTAATGGGATAAATCTAATGGCTAACACAAATATTGGCTACATGGTTCATGTTGGTTGTTCTAGTGTGCAGCTATGCTAAAAACAATATTACAAGACTTGTGTGCATTATGAGTCCACCTGTACCTAGCCTTAGATTTTCCACTGCAACAAGTTTGTAAACATAATATACATGTAATTAAGAAAGAATGTACCTGAACAGAGAACACAAGAATAGTTTTCTTACCCATCAGTGACCAAAATTGTCATGTTTAGATACATTGATAGAGAATTGCCATCACCTGCCTATTAACAGAGCAGTGCATTTTCCATGACACTCTGATAGCAAAGTCTCACTATTTGCCACGGGTAATGTACAAAACCCTTGATACGCGGGTGGACACATTAAAATAGAACTCAGGAGCCAGTAAGATTTTTTTTAGGAGCCAGCTCCATTGACAACAACTAGAGAGGTCCTTAAAAGTTAGGCCCCAGCTGTAATATGTCTCTGATATAGAATACAAATCCACTGAGAGATCAGCATATTTTAGGTAAAAGGTTTAGGTAAAAGGTCAGAGAAGGAGAAAATACAAGCAGCATCAATTTATGGGTTACCCTGTTAACAGTGTGCCAGCATAGTGAGTACATCAGTGAACTCTGTTCCCCAGGATGAACGTCCTGGCTGAAGGCATCTACAGGACTGAACAGCCTCCATCGCCTTGTTCCTCTATAATACATCAGTCATCTCTGTTCCCCCGGTTTCAGCAGATGAACATCCTGGCTGAAGGCATCTACCGGACTGAACAGCCTCCCATCGCCTTGTTCCTCTATAATACATCAGTCATCTCTGTTCCCCCGGTTTCAGCAGATGAACATCCTGGCTGAAGGCATCTACCGGACTGAACAGCCTCCCATCGCCTTGTTCCTCTATAATACATCAGTCATCTCTGTTCCCCGGTTTCAGCAGATGAACATCCTGGCTGAAGGCATCTACAGGACTGAACAGCCTCCATTTCCTTGTTCCTCTATAATACATCAGTCATCCCTGATCCCCAGTTCCAAAGGCTAAACCTCCTGGCTGAAGGCATCTACAAGACTGAACAATTGTGCTCCTTGTTCCTCTACAATACACCAGCCACCCATGTTCCCCAGTTCCACAGGCTAAACCTCCTGGCTGAAGGCATCTACAGGACTGAACAATTGTGCTCCTTGTTCCTCTACAATACACCAGCCACCCATGTTCCCCAGTTCCAAAGGCTAAACCTCCTGGCTGAAGGCATCTACAGGACTGTACAGCCTCCATCTCCTTGTTCCTTTACCATAGGCCTATAGAAATGTAAAGAAATATCCCAGATAGGTAGAGGGAAAAGCTATAAAAAGATTCCCAGAAGGCTTTCAGACACAGATTGAGGACACTACTGATAATGGGGAGGAAGTTGATTTTCTCACCTACAGTTAACTTAATAAAACAATTATACAAATAAGCAGCTACCAAGAATCTAAATGAGGACCAAAGGAAGCAGAGCGTCTTAGTTCATATTATCCAAGGAACAATAGTGTGTTCTATTCCATAGACACAAATCAGATTCTGGTACTTAACAGCTTAGGGCAAGCCAAGGAAATATTACTTCTTTCTGATTGGTTAATATAGAGTATTAAACATCATTCGCCTTTAAAGGATCAGCTCTCCCAGTTTACAGAGAGATGCTGGCGGGCTTTATTTTCCACTCTTTTCTTTATACCCAATACTGATTCCTTGTTCTGCCCTCCTACTTCAGCTAAAATACAGCCAGACATAGGAGTCTTGCTCCTCTTGCTGCATTCTCCATAATATAAAAAGACGTAACCCTTTGCAAATAGTGGGCAGATCTGGGAACCCAGTTTCAGATATCTAGCCATTAGAATCTCCATAACAGTTCCAAAGCTGATGGTTGATTGAGCCAGTCAATAGCCATACAAATCTGAAAGATCAAGTTTGGTAGACTGATCCTTTTAAGAACTATTTTTTTTTAGGAGGAACATAAGGGCTTAAAGAAGAGACACTACAAGGTGAATTCATGCTTACAAACCTTCACCTGTAAGACTATATATGGCTGCAACCAAGCCTCTAGTGTAGACCATCTTGGGGCACCATTCAATTATAATATGGTGGGCTCCCAAGGAGCTCCATAAGACAATGAGCAAGTTTTCAGGTTTACTTGAAATATGTCCTGTGGACTTCAGTGCCAAAGCTGCGTGTATTACCTACATGATCCTGGCAGTAATGTCTTATCACCATGGACAACACAAACCCTTCCTTCCTATATACAAGAGGTTCATTTTAATATACATCAACCATAGTAAGCCCCAATCTGAAAGAGGTAAACCATCCATCTTACCTGAACCTTTCTTGTCCGGCTGTGTCCCAGATCTGTAGCTTGATCCTCTTGCCTGGTTCAATTTCTACCAGCCTGGAAAAGAAGTCCACCCCCACCGTGGGGTCAGACACTTGGGCAAAGCGGCCTTCGGTGAACCTCCGAATCAGACACGACTTTCCCACTGTGGAGTCCCCAATCACTATCAAACGAAACTGGTACAACCAGATGGCTTCCATTGTTCCCAATTCGTTTTTAGGGTCTCCTCGTTCTTCAAAAACTATTCTCTGAGTTGGTTTTTATACTCAGATCTATTTGCTCGCAGTCCTTTGTACCTTTCTTCTTAAACTACAAAACAACTACTGCAGGCAGCTCATGAAAGTTCCATATACAGAGCACTGCATACAAGTTCTTTGTTTCTGAGAGGATTGCTTCACACCAACTGCAGACCCAACCCTCCCAAATGACAATCAGATGAGTGGAAATGGTATGCACCCTTGGTGGTAGGGCAGTCAAGGGTTAACTGGGCATGGAATCATTCACCTCTGAAGACAGGTGTCACAGCTTGTTGATGGGAGGGTGCAGTTCAGAGTTCAGCCTGCAGGGGGCGATCTACACAGAGGCAAAAGGTGACAGGCCAGGAGGAAGCAGAGGGAAAGGTGTGCTCTACGTACTCACATCAGCCATGTTTATCATTAGACAGGAAATTCAGCTTCCGATGGGGGAGGGGGTGCTGATGGTCAGGCAACCTCCATCTTGCAATGTATCCGTCTCAATGCACGTTATCTCTATAGGAAAGTCAGCAAGAAGTGCAATGCTAGGCTATGGAGGGGCACATTGCACGATGATCGGCCACTCCCAGGGCCACACACGATGCACACACGTCTGCGGGGGGTGTCAGACCAGATCGGACACCTACCTCGTCCAGCGATCCCCTCTCTCCTACACTGGCAGACGGAGGGCCGAGCTCCACAAGGCACCGCGCTCCATCATCAGCCCTCTAATGTGCCCCGATCAGCGCCCACAAACACACACGAAATATGGAGGCTCGCTCACACAGCGAACTGTCCGGCACACAAAGGGAGGTCCATGGGAGAAGATGGGGCGATGATGATCCTCAGAGGATGCTGGCTGTACAGATCTGATGAAATGGCAGCAACATCAGCACCAAACACTCTGACTCATCATTGGCATCAGCAGCTGCCGTAATCACTCTACTACTACCGCCGCTAGACCAGCCCCTACCGTATTCCTCCGAGCAGCACAGCATCCGCCCTCAAAACCCTCCCACTCACATCTCATGTTCTTGTCCTTTCAATCAGTCATTTATTAATCATTGTTTAACCTGCAATAAAATGAGACCTGATGATCCTGCCATGAAGGTCTTTGTCAGAGTAAAACTGAAGCCAAAACCCCTTTTGTTTTAGTTTTGAATAGCGTGTGAGAGAGAGTAGAACCCCTGTCAGCTTTTTATTTCTGACTGCCCATTAGTCCCTGTTCATACCTTCACGTTCCATGAATGCGCATCATGTGCACAGTTTCACGCACATTGATGGAACACGTCAAAAATGCAAATGAGCTTGTGGTGCCATTACTTATAATTAGGGATGCACCGATACCGATATAAGTATCTGTATCGGAGCTGATACTGGGCATTTTCACAATGAAAATGCCCCGATACAAATCGCTGATATTGGTGCTTTAAATTGTTAAACACAAATGGCTGCCTGAGGTCCCACTCTTGCTGGGGACCTCAAGCAGCCTGCTGGGGACCTCGTGGCGGCTGTCTTTCACATCTTCTTCCCACCAACCCGAGCAGCCATGGGAAGACCCGGAACAGCCCTGCTAAGACCTGCACCCATCTGCACAGCCACGGAGAGACCTGCACACAGCCCTGGTGACACTACACAGCCATGGGGAGACCTGCATGCAGCCCTGGTGACACTACACAGCCCTAGTAAGACCCACATGCAGCCCTGGTGACACTGCACAGCCCTGGTGACACTGCACAGCCCTGGTGAAACTACAACACCCTTATGAGACCTGCACGCAGCCCTGGTGAGACCCACATGCAGCCCTGGCGAGACCACACACAGTCCTGGTGAGACCCACATGCAGCCCTGGTGAGACCATGCACAGCCCTTCTGAGATGCTGCACAGCCCTGGTGAGCAACACAGAGTATGTAGCTTCATATTATTCTGCATTGCTGTATAATGGATTGCTGGGATTTGTAGTCCCCAATAAAGAATGGTATTCTTTATTGTTGCATAATGTATTGCTGGGATTTGTAGTCCTCTATAGCTGGTGGTATTCTGCATTGCTGTGTAACGTGTTGCTGGGATTTGTAGTCCCTCTGCAGCTTGGCGTCAGTGGCAGAGCTACCAGGGCTGCATCGGTTGCAGTTGCAACTGGGCCCTGGCGCTCCACCATGTTTTAGGGAAAACGGTCACATGACACTAAAAAAAAGGTATCTGTAATTGATAACGGCGAGTACTTGCGTAAAAGTATCAGTACTTGTACTCGGTCTTATAAAAAAAATCCCTACTTATAATGGCACCCCAAACGCAGCCGGGAAAATGCACATTTTTCCCGCATGTGGATGAGCACTAAACGTGCACCAAACATGCAAGAAAAAACACGGGACGTCTGCAGCAGAATCTGCTACATGGGCGACTTTCCCATAAATGTGACATGTGCTCCCGATACGCCAAGGTGTGAATGGGGCCTTAAGGAGAATCTCTATTTGTCCTGGTGACCATTATCACCAAGAGTGAAAGAAAATCCCAAATTTTGAGTTGTCACCAGAACAGGAATAAAGAGAAAATTTTCCAGTGGGGACACTGGTTCTGTTGACAACCAGGGATCTCCCACACTGTGCAGGGATTTCTGCTCATTCTCTGTTGTCAGACAGAAAGAGAAATCTCCCCAAGAACACAGCTGGCAAAAAACTGACGGGGTTTATAACCCTCCCTTTATGCAAAATTGCAACAAAAATGTTTTGGCTTCAGTTCCATGTTAAGGCCATTCCTATTATAAGATGACAACATTATGTCCCTGCCTTACAGTTGTTTTCCTCCGTTGTCACCCGGGCTTCCAATGGAGACTATAAGTCAGAAGCCAGAACTCCAGGTATAAATATGTATGTATACTTACATTGATCCAGCTTGGCCGAGTCTAAGTATACATATTGTATACCTTATTAGGGCCATGGGGGTCCTGTAAAGCTACTGCAGTGCTGGCTGGGATCTTCCAGGTCCTGCTTAGCACTATACTGAGTGACTTCCCCTCTGCTATGAAAACACAGGGGGTCGCTCGCTCGGCACAGTGGCTATTCAGAGAACACCTAATATTTGTATTAATGAAAAAAATGCGTTCTCCGATTGGATGAGGACAATGATGTCATGATCTGCACCTCATCCAGTCAGTCTATGCCTTGTGTTCATTAATAAAAATACTAGTGGGTGCATTTATCAAAACTGGAGCAAACAGAATTTGGAGCAGTTTCCTATGGCAACCAATCAGCTTCTCTCTTCAGTTTGCTTAAGTAAGATTTGAAAAAGAGAGAGAGAAGCTGATTGGCTGCATTGCATATCTGCTCCAGGTTTGATGAATTCCCCTCAATGTGTTTTCTGAATGGTCTCTGTGCCCCCCTGTGTTTTCACAGCAGAGGGGAAGTCACTCAGCACAGCGGCAGTGTCAGGACCCGATGGAGGCCAGCACTGTAGTAACTTTGGCTACTACATGGCCTTTACAGGATCCCTGAAGGCTGACATTTGCATACTTACATCGGCCCGAACTGCCCCAGTCTGATCCAATGGCTTCAGGATTTGTCAATCGCTTGGAACACTTATACTGATCAAAAATTCTGACTTTCCTGATCTGCATTCTTGTACCGGGGTCAGTGTCTAATATGGTGAAAGCCAGAGGCAGCCAGGAAAGGAGCATTTTAAAGAGACCAGCAATGGCAGACGCCGTATTTGATTCAGAGTGACTTTCCTTTAAAGAGAACCTGTCACTGATTACAACCCATGAAGTCAGAAGTGTGTGAGGGGTCACTGTCTCAGAAAGTACCAAACACATTAGATTAGCAGCCAGGCAGCTAGCATTTTCAGAAGGTGATTCCAGCAATGATAGCAGGGAAAGTAAATCCATCCTAGAAAAATGCTAGTGACTGGCTGGTATGCTGACCCTGTGCCTTCAATACTTGAAATCACTGACCAGGAAGAATATGCCGATCAGGAAAGTCAGAAGTCCTTATCTGTATACGTATTCCAGGTCCAGATCAGTATTGAAGTCAGAGGGTCAACATGATAGCCAGGCAACTAGCAGGAGGAGTGGTCATCAGTGGTGACCTCCATGTTTCTTGAATGACAAGTTGTCTTTACGATGCAGCTCCATGATGAATCGGTGATCAGTAAGTGATTATGATGAGAAAGTCGATGTAACTCTTGGCACTAATGATTACCGTCACACAATCCTCCAGGAGTAGTCCTTCTTGTCAAATCTCCACAGCTTTCCGAGAGGCTGCTCGTCAAGGAGACTCTGGGGTTCTCATCAGATACATAAAAGACAAACGCAACAAAGCGCCACCTCCTTGTGTCAAATCTTTCTTTATTTGAATAATAAAAACGCTTATAAATACAATTATAACATTTCAGTCATGCTGGTCAATAAGAGACCACAAGAATTCTGAGGAAGGGGCTATGCCCCTGAAACGCGTGAATCCAGCCTAAAAGCAGCCGGTGGCACGATGGTATGGTGATGTGACCGGAGGCAACTTTTTATACGCAGTCGAAGCGGAACATTCCTTAGACACTGATCTTGTAGTCTCTTATTGACAAGCGTGACTGAAATGTTATAATTGTGAGTATTTATAAGAGTTTTTATTATTCAAATAAAAAAGGATTTCACACAAGGAGGTGGCGCTTTGTTGCTTTTGTCTTTCAGTGATGATGATGAGTTATAGTAATTATGCCATCAATGGGCTCATTATATGACTTCTGCTCTGCAGAGAAGCAGTTTCCCCTTATTTAATACCTGGAACTAAAATAAGGATGTTACCTGTGTGTAGCTGTACCAGCTCTCAGCCATGTTTGTCCTCCATTAACAGCTGGGGTGACTGGCAGTACAGCACCTGGAAACTGCAGTACACAAGGAACGTTCAATATTTTCACCTCTATGAGGTTCCACATCTTTCAATGAAAACCTGTCATAAAATAAAGGAGCTGCCATTACTAATCTCCTTCTGAAAATACTCGTAGCCTGGCTGTCATTATGAGCTTCAATACCTTCAGAGTCACAGACCAAAAAGAGTGTTGAAACAGGGGTTCTGACTGCACTTGCTGCATGCTTGTTCCCACTCTGACACAGTCGTTTGAACATGGACTGGACATGGACATCAGAAACTTGCCCCCTTCCACATGCTGGCGTTTGCGGCAGGGACGTGCGGTCAGGGGAGGCAGGTGAAGCAGAGGCTCACCTAGAATTATGGAGGAAAAAGCGGTCAGCTTCAAGTCTGAAGCTGACAGCTTTTCTCCATTCAGATCGGCATCTAACATGTTACACAGCAGGGAAATCCCTCCCCGCTGTGTTACCTGTCACGGAGCCTCAGCAGTGAGGGACAGGGAGGCTCCTCCCTTCCTTCGTTACACTAGCTTGGGGGCAGGGCTTCACCCGGCAGGGGCGGGGATTTGGTCGGGGCGGGGCTGGGGATGCCTCACCCTGAGCAAGAGGTACCGCACGTCACTGGTTTGCGGACATACACCCGTGTATATAGTTTTCTGTCCATATATTGCTATGGAAAGAAACCACAGCTGTGGCTCCCGAGCACTGCAAATGTAGACATGTTTTATGTTGTATGAGAATCTGCCCGTAGTTGCTCTGCAGGATGCCTGTGTGCATGAGACTCTAGTGACACACCATGCCATGCACTGTGTGAAGGCAGAGCTTTGCTTCCTGAGAGAGTTGGCATCGAATTAAAGGGTATCTGTGGTCAAAAATTAAACATGTATATGTCTTTTTTTATTGAATTTCCATAAGTTCTTTCCCACTCCTAATATTCATATTGATCTAGAAGTCTGTAAACTTACTTACTGAAGATGCCCATAGGATGTATTTGCTCAAAGCAGTGACACCATTTCGCTTAGCCCTGTGAATATGCCCTTCCTTGTGTCACCACTATAACTAAGCCTGCTGTCTGAACTACAACTCAGCGTCTGAACACTGTAACATTACCATAGCTTGCTGGAAGCAATGCATGATGGAAAATGAAGGGAAATCAAGTTTGCATCACATCTAGAAGCAGGGGAAGAGATGCAAAGCACACTGGGAATCTAAGAGTTGTTGGAAGTGATGGGCAGACAGAAGGCAGCACTCCCTACATATAGTGAGGAAAATAATGATTTGATCCCCTGCAGATTTTGTAAGTTTGCCTACTAACAAAGAAATGAAAGGTCTATAATTTTTTATCATAGGTGTATTGTAAATAATAGAGACAGATTAGCAACCAACCAAAAATCCAGAAAAAACACATGATAAAAATGTTATAAATTGAGTTGCAGTTCAGTGAGTAAAATAAGTATTTGCTCCCCTACCAACCAACAATAATTCTGGCTCCTCCCACAGACTGGTTATGTGGTACACAGATTAAGAAGGTGCTCCCAATGACAACTTGTTATGTATAGAAAAGACACCTGTCCACAGAATCTCTTTCTTCCATTCAAACCTCACCACCATGGGCAAGACCAAAGAGGTGTTAAAGAACATTAGGGACAAGATTGTAGACCTGCACAAGGCTGGAATGGGCTACAAGACTATCAGCAAGAAGATTGGTGAGAAGGAAACAAAACTGTTGGAGCGATTATTCGCAAATGGAAGGAACACAAAGTAACCATCAATCGCCGTCGGTCTGGAGCTCCATGCAAGATTTTGCCTCATGGGGTAAGGATGATCATGAGAAAAGTGACGGATCAGCCCAGAACTACACGGGAGGAGCTTGTGAATGATCTCAAGGCAGTTGGAACCACAGTTACCAAACAAACCATTGGTAACACAATACAGCACCATGGATTGAGATCCTGCAGCGCCCGCAAGGTCCCCCTCCTCAAGAAGGCACATGTACAGGCACCTCTGAAGTTTGCCAATGAACATCTAAATGATTCAGAGAAGGATTGGGAGAAAGTGCTGCGGTCAGATGAGACCAAAATTGAACTCTTTGGCATTAACTCGACTCGCCATGTTTGGAGGAAGAACAATGCTGACTATGACCCTAAGAACACCATCCCTACAGTCAAGCACGGAGGTGGAAACATTATGCTTTGGGGCTGTTTCTCTTCTAAAGGTACAGGCCGATTGTGCTGTATTGAGGGGCCAATGAACGGGGCCATGTATTGTTAAATATTGGATGAGAACCTCCTTCCCTCAGCCAGAACACTGAAGATGGGTCGTGGATGGGTCTTTCAGCATGACAATGACCCAAAACATACCGCCAAGGCAACAAAGCAGTGGCTCAAGAAGAAGCACATTAAGGTCATGGGGTGGCCTAGTCAGTCTCCAGACCTTAAAGCTATAGAAAATTTATGGAGGGAGCTGAAACTTCGAGTTGCCAAGCGACAGCCAAGAAACCTTAAGGATTTAGAGAAGATCTGTAAAGAAGAGTGGACCAAAATCCCTCCTGAGATGTGTGCAAACCTGGTAACCAACTTCAAGAAACATTTTGTTGCTTGCCAACAAGGGTTTCTCCACCAAATACTAAGTCATGTTTTGCTTGGGGATCAAATACTTATTTTACTCCCTGAACTGCAACTCAATTTATAACATTTGTATCGTGTGATTTTTCTGGATTTTTGGTTGGTTGATATTCTGTCTCTATCATTTAAAATACACAGATGATAAAAATTATAGACCTTTCATTTCTTTGTAAGTGGGCAAACTTACAAAATCTGCAGGGGATCAAATTTTTCAAGTAAGATTTGATTGTATTATCAAAAACAACGACAGTATGTATTCCTATTACAATGCTGCTGTTATAACAGGAGAGGATATGCTGGGACTTTAGAAGTCCTTTGCTATATGATTGGGAAAATACAACAAATATAAAATAGGTGTTATCCCAATTTGGCTGCAATAGTGGAAATTCACTTTAAGGACCTATCCTGGGGGGGATAACTGTAGCATTTTGTTTTTATCACACACCGACTTTTTTTAAGTAGGTATTGTAGCATATAAACTATAAATAACAAGGATGCAGCTGTAGCAAATGACTTAATATTTTTTTACATATATATATATAAATATATACAGTATATACGCTTTGAAAGCAACATTTATTTCCACTCATGAGAATAAGTGAAGCAGGTTTAAATGTGTTGGATTTTTCAGCTACACAATACCCTTCTGTTCTGTTGTGTAACGATTAAAACGGAGGAAACAAAGGTTTATTATGATGCTGTAAAGGATCAGCTTATTGTGAGAAGTTGGAATTTCTTTCTTCATAATATGTGCAATCACTCTCTTCACAGTTTAAAGTGGCCCTGAAGTCTGTTATATAGTAGGGCCCCTCCTCCCCTTGGTGCCTGGGTAGGTTTTTGTTGACATCCTTTGTTGACATCCTTACCTATACCAGGCTCGGGTCCCCCTGGGTGATGGGCAGCCAGTTCTTCCTTGCCACTTTCCTCTACCAGCTGTGGCTCAGGGTGTGATCTGTGTGAGGTACATTTCACCCTTCTGTTTTAGGAGCCCAGACAATCCATTATCAGCAACAGAGATTTGTGCCATTCATGCTCATTAGGACCTTCAGCTTTGGTGTAACAACACATGTTGGGGTAATACATTACCAAGTCTGTCCAGACAAGGTGATTGTTGTTCAAATCCGTTCAACTGAAGAGGAAAATGGAAGGCAATGTATCAAGTGCAATGTGTTGTTGGGAAATGGTCATCATGGAAACCATGGAGTGCATTTATCAAAAACTGGAGCAGACAGAATCTAGAGCAGGTGCCCATGGCAACCAATCAGTTTCTCTGTTTCATTTTCAAAGCTTAATTGAACAAACTGAAGAGAGAAGCTGATTGGTTACTATTGGCAGCTGCTCCAGTTTTATTTCTTTCTTTGTCCATTTGTCCAAACATGCAGATAAATACATGAGAGCATAGCAGGCGAGAACAAGCACTTTTATCACTCAATCATCACTGCCAAATACTTCACTAGAGAAAATCTGGGCCTGTAATGGTGCCAGTGGCGGAACTACCGCCGGTGCAGCCGGTGTGGGCGCACCAGGGGGCAACACAGTCCCAGCACCGGATCGGTATCCAGTGTCATCCGACACTCCCGACACAGAGATAAGGGGCCCGCCAGCAGGCGGATACTGATCTTAACATCTGACACTCCACGCGACGCACTGAAATGGGGGGCCTGTCCGCCGGCTGAGATAGTATGGGGCCTGCCGGCCGCTGTGAGGAGGGAGCTGCGGAACAAGGAGGCACTGAAGACAGCCCTGCAGGCACATCATGGGGCCTCGGACGGCAGTGAGGACCCAGCAAACAGAAAACACATAGGAAACAGGTGAAGACAGAAGACCGGCCAGAAGAGGTAAGGAGGGTAAATAATTCATTAAAAGAATTATTATTTGTAGCCTAATGTTGTATAAAGTACTGTTGCAGCAATGCACAATGGGACCCTCTATAGAGGACTACAAATCTCAGCAGTACTTTATACAGAAATGCTATTGTTATATAAAGTATTGCTGGGATATGTAGACCCCTATAGCCTGTACCATTCTGTATTGCTGTAAATATTAGGGATGCACCGATATATTGGCCGCTAAAAGATATCGTCCGGAAATGGCACTTTTGGCTAAATCCCGAAAGTGCCATTTTTCTGCTGATACAGCGGCGCATCCTTGCTTTCTTTCTTCCCCGCTGGGCGCTGCTCTGTGTCCCGGCGGGGAGGAGAGAAAATGATAGCCGGCCGAGCGCTGCGGGAGGAGAGCGCTGTGTTTGTGGTTTCTTTTTTTTGGGGGCCAAAAAAAAATCTTGCACCAGGGCCCTTTGTTCCTTAGGTCTGCCACTGAATGGTGCCCTTAATTTCTAGGTAGCAAGCGAAACTAAAAAGTGAGCTGCAGATGGCATCCAGAAAACACTACAACTGTACAAAAATCAGAAAGTTAACCAAGTCTATCTAAAACCAAAATTAGCTTTTTCTTTTTGGCTTTTTTATCTCTTTTTTTTAAAGCTTGACTCCAGGATAGAAAAAAATAATCCTTCAGTGGGGCCCCCTGCACTGCAAGGGTTAAACGCTCATTAACTCTGGGGGGTAGGAGAAGAGGCTATATTACTTACCCTATTGCTCGTTCCGGGGCTCTCCTCCCCTCCCTGACACTTTGGGTTGTGGGAGGTCCCTCGGCATCATCATGTACAGTGCAGGACTGTTAGGTTACATTGATGCTTTGCATTTTGAAATCCTTCTTGTGGGTTTTTCATTCTCATAGACTTGCATGACAATGCAAAAGCCATATGATGCAAACAGACCCCCGTCAACACAGGCCTCAATAAAAGGTTTCAGACTGCGGTTCTGACCAGTGCAATTTATCTTGGTCTTCATTGTCACCGCCAATGCATGTCACATAAAATTATAGTTTACCGACTCCTATGGACCCAAAGTGCTTAAAATGTCCCATTCTGTCTCACCACCACATAGCCTTGGAAACAATTGTGTAAGTTTGATGTTCAAGTTTGTTACTACTGGTGTAAAAGTGGGCAACACAAGATAGTAGGCCTAGAGAGATAAATTGGACCCCGATTCCAGTTCTTATTATTCCAATACAGGTTACACAGCTGACACAAATATTTGTCTATAAAGGCAACACTTTCACATTTCTTTTTACAATGGTCTATTTTAAACTATGTTTTTGAATAAAGTACTATGTTTTCGTTCTAAGTGCATCATAACAGGGGGAAGTATTAGCATAAAACCATAATATTAGAACTGGATTATCTTGAAAACAAATGTGCATGTTCAATAGTTTTACTTGAATGACCGGATAAAAATAATCTTTCATTCTGAGTTATTACACACGTCCTTGCAGTGCAGAGCATTGCTTTGAGATTCCGGTACACTACAGTTCTACAAAGACCGGCTTTTCTTGCCATGCTGGTTTATCTGGGTGTGATCTAGACAGCAAATAAAAGAACAATGTACCCATAGCATAAAAGAGCCAAGCCTGAGTTGAATAAGCTTATAAAAATATGAGCTCTAATTGTTTGGAAGTTACCAAATTGCATTTTTGAAGCACGCAGTCGATTTCTTTAAGTAAAATGCTTTTTTGAAGTGTTCTAAAATGCATTCCAATATAAAACAGGTTTATTTACATAACCAAGAGTAAATGAAAGTGGCGGTGTTGTTTATAGAAATCAACTGAGGAACTGAAGGTTTAAATACTAGTTAGAAAATGAAAAGTGACCACTGACTGGATGCAATGCACGGCTACTTTATTTTTTCATTTCATCCTCTGACTATATTCTCATATTTATATAGCACCAACACATTGCGTAGTGCTTTGCAGAATACAAGCCATTCACATAAATCCCTGTCCTCCTGATGCGCTTACAATGTAATGTCCCTACAACAGTCATAGAAACCATGTGCAATTTGGGATGTAGCCAATGAACCCTCCAGTAAGTTTTTGTTTTTTAGAGAAAACATAATACACGGGGAAACACAAACTGCAGATTTGAACCCAGTATTGAGAGCTCAAAGATATGTAGACACTTAAAAATTCCTCCCTAAAGCATATTCATAGAACAGACTCTTCTCATGCTATGTTATGGTATGCAAATCATTAAAGCTTCTTTTTCATTTCCTGTAATAGGTGTTATGACTTCTTAGATATATAAAAGGTTACTGAAACATCCTGATGGCTAATATATTGCAAGGTGACTTTTTACAGAGGTTGACAGATAAATGTAATTCATGATTGCAGAGATGTGTACACAGATGGATCTGTAACTGCACCCTGGAAGCAATTATTTTTTACGATCAAATACTATACAGGGAGCTGTTGCAGTGTTACTTTATGAGCAACATTGTTTGTTTTATAGGGACAAAGGATATAATATGGCAGCAGTGTCTGGTTTGATAAAGTGAGGATACCTAGTCAGTACAATGTATTCCATGGTGTAGGTGCTCAGGTGGTACAATGGCCATGGAATAATATAACATACTAAAGCAGTTCATGTGTTCAGTATCAGCTATGCATGAAGGCCTGAGGCTGTACAATGACTATTATGCAGTATTGTAAAGCTACTAAGTCAGTACAATGACTGATATGTAATAAAGTGAAGGTACAAAGACCATGACAAGGTACAGCGAGTATACTTAGGCAGTTTATGATACAGTGACGGAATGAGCTATTACAATGAACTTTGTGGTATTGTGAAGATGTGAAGTCAGTACTATGGCTGATATGTGCTATAGTGAGGATACATGGAGGCGGTAAAATAGGGTTATGTAGTAAATTGTGGTAGTGCGCTGAATTTCGTGAAATACCGAGGCAGTGCACTATGGCAGCACAATGGTCAACATGCAGTATATTAAAAGCACACAGAGGTATTACAATGCCTGAAATGAGGTTTTTATGTGGTATACTTAGGATATGTGTTTGTCCACATGCAGAGGTAGGAAGGCAAAAAAACAAAATGTACAATCTTCATGGAGTTTGCATGTTCTCCCTGTGTTTGGGTTCGCTTCCTCCCACACTATAAAGACATGCTGGTAGGTTAATTGGCTCCGGTCTAAAATCAGCCCTATTAGGTGTGTGTGCATACATATATACATGTAAGATAGGGTCCCTGTAAAGTGTGGCGCAAAATTGTCAGCGCTATATAAATACCTGTAATACATAAATAAATAAAATCATTCTTGTTCTTCCCTGAAACTCCACGTGTTGGAGGCAAAAAACCAATCCACGCCCAGCCAATAATATATCTTCGTGGTACAAAACAGTGTGTCCCGCAAAATAGTACAAGCGCGTTTTTAAAGGCGGATTACGCACGTTTGGGGCTATGGTAATAGCCGCAAATGCACAAAATATGCGCGCATGTAAAAACCGGAAACGCCATATGTGAATGGAGCCTAACAGAGTGCTGCTGTGCAAGAGATGAGAGGAGAGTAAAGAAACTAAAAACATCCCTTGATAACCTTCTTAGCTTTCAAAAACTGGAAAAAGAATTAACAAAATTCTGTTACGCTTTTTCTTAAAATAGTATTCAGCCAAAACATTTTTTTCTGCTAGTTTTTGATTGAAAGGGAACTGGGTAGCAGCTCTGTAGCGTTTTTGCTGCCATTTGTGTCCCTATCAGAAGATTAACCCCTTTTCCACTCCTTTTTGTTACTGCAATCAATGTCCCTGTTGAACAGATTTTTCCCTCACATGTCACGGTGATCACCATCACTGGAACAGGAAGTGATGGAAATCCTCTTTAAGGGCCAGAAAACACCTGACAGAAATGTAACCCTTTCCCACTATATAAAGCGAAAAGAAATATGGGCTGGATTTCCACTTTATCAAATTCTTGCATTTCCCCCCCATTTTCATTCCTTATTGTACTTTTTTTTTCACTCATTGGTAATCACACAGGACTACAAAAAATAAAATTAGGGCCCTTTCACATCAAGTCAATCCTGTCCAGTGTGTTTTATGCATGCATGTTAAAGTACATTGTGTTAGGACAGCCTACAAATCTGAATGGGCTGCTAACACACCACAAAAATTGGATCTGCAAAAGTTTTGGTAACATACTGCATACTGGTAGCGCATTTCAATCTTTTTAAATATGCATCTCTTATTAAAATAATATCTGGTAATCCTGCTATGAAGGTCCTTGTTCAGACATTTCCAGTTTTGGGGTGACATGTCACCCCAACACATGCACTTCCACTATATGTGACCATGCTGACACAGTGCAGAGACAGTATGTGAAAACAGCATGTGTGTGGTACTTTGATCTTCTCTGTTCCCAATAGAAGAGTGATCAGAGTGGCTCGTCGCACATGGAGATTTTGGAACAAACTGACTGATGGACAAATGTGGTGCATGCATGGTCAAACATTCAGAAATGTATTCCCTTCTCACCAATATATTAAATATATTACAAAAAAAATTCTATCATCCTCTGTATTCCAGTTTTTATGAGATGTGCTAGTATTACACTTTAACCCATATTTAATACCTTGGGCCTTCTACTTTGCTCAGAGGGGTCCTTTGTTTGGGGTAATTTTGATTGCAAAGTAAACCACTGAAACCTTTTAGCCCTCAATATATCTCAGAATATATCTCAGAAACAGCAGGTAGAGCACATGGGTAGAGTGTCTTGTTCATCTGAAAAAATAGGTCTATAGATATCTTTTTCTCAATACTATAATGAGACTGTAAAATAATCCCACTAACAGCTCAGTGAAACTGACATCTTCCAATAAAACAAGTGTATATGTTTTACTACCTCAAAAGTACTGTGGGTGTCTGCTTTTCACAGTGGTGTCTGTTCTTTTGAGCACAGTCCATGTACCCATTGCACTCCTGACCGCACGTCCAACAAAGTATCCTGGGTGCTCAGTAGTCGACGGATGGCCACCGTCAAAGTAATGCAGAAAAGAAATAGACACCGGCACTCCAATAATAAATCGATTACGTCTATTTATTGACGTACATCAAAAGCAAAATAACACACTTAGTGCGACCTTGTTCTTTTGAGCAGTCTCAATGTTTTGGTAGTGCTGGGTCACACACAAATATTTTCTTGGTCCGCCTTTAGCTTCCATTATGGCACGCATTTGCCCTGGCATCGTTTCGATAAGCCTATGCACACAACATTTATTTCCACCCCATCATCCAGCAAAGTTTGTAAATGCCAGGAAAGTCCAATCTTACAATATATACAGATCATCTTGGTATGTGTACTTATATGGATGGGATGATTTTATTGGGCTCTTTCAGTCCTCGATAAATTGGAACCACTAATACTCGGCGGCGGAGGACGGAACCAAAGGAGAGAGGTAAGTGCAGGGGGGAGGGGGAGAAGGCTGCACACTGTTTATATGTCCAATCGGCGACATCGCCGATTTCACATGTAAACGAAAAATCGTCTGCCTCACTCTACATTCAGTCCTGCTTGTACAAAGCAGGACTGAATGTAGAGAGGGCAACTTCCCCACAAGGACACCGCTGCCGCCCCTCTGCGCCCTGCCGCCCCGAGGCCGGGCCTCGGTGGCCTTGTGGGGAATCCGGGCCTGAACGCAGAGCCTGGTATCAGATAAAGCCTAACCCCATGAGCTCTAAAAACACACACACGTTACACATGTTTTACAAACAATATATGTGCTAAAACCTGCATATATTTGCAATAAGAGTGGATATAAATGGTATGTGTTGAAAAGTTAAAAAGTGTTGAAATGTAAACCCTTTAGTAAAGGGTTTGGTCTGCATTTACCTTATAAGTTTTTCTTCCCATGTGACTTGCTGCTGTAGCAAGTTTATCATAGTAGGTGCCCAGAAGCACAGCATTTCTAATTCTTGGCGGGAAATTATATTGTAAAGTGCTGTGCAAACTATTGGCGCTATATAAATCCTGTATAATAATAATAATAATAATAATAATAATAATAATGTAGGCTACACTAAGACACAATCAAAAGCTACAAGACCAGCAAATGCTATTTTAGTAATTCCAGAACTGGTTCCATGTTATCAAGATCATACTTTGTATTAACAGCCAACCCATCCAATGAATGCAATATCCCGTTACACTTAATAAGCAACACAAACACAATTTATGTAAAGTTAAAAATGGAAAAATAATTAAATTTACTTTTTTCAAAACAATGCAAGGTGCAACACAGACGCCCTCTGCAACCATATATTTGATTTCATGACCAATATATATTATTTTAAACCCACAGACTGAAAAATGTACCTTTTTCACTTTTACCCAAGAGTTTGTATTTTTTTCTGTAAATCACTGGCAGTGACTGATATCTTTTCCGTAATTAAAATTAATTTACTTTTACAGGTATGATTTGTCATTAGGACTGATGGGAATTCTCCTGCCACACAACATTATAGTATAGAGTCCAAGGCAATGCTAGTCCTCACCCACAGGAACAGTACCATGACTTCATTGGCTAACATTGCATGTATTAATACACCATCCATGACTCCCATGTCCAAATCAAGTCGTCCATCTTTTGTCGTCTACAGGCATTTTCAACGGTTTATTTTTTTAGGTTGAAATATGTAAATAGCTCGATTTAGGTCTTCCACACACTCTTTGTAACCAATGAAATGTACTCTTCATGTTCGTTGTCTCCTTGCGGAAGGCTATTACAAAAATAAATGTGCTGCCAATTGTCTTACCCTCAGGGTGAACTTCAGGAACAGCTTTGCAGTACATCCAAAATAAAGTGCTTTAGCATTGAAAGATTTTTTTTCCACGAGACAAACTGTCCAGCAGTGGAGAAAACAAATAAAGTTGTACCAGGCAAACAAACAAAAAAGTTCCAGTTTGTCTGCTCTTCATTCAGTCCCTAAAGTAGACTTGATTCCACAAAGTAACAACGACATTCAGCAATTTACTTGAATTTCCTTCTTCCAGCTAAAGATCTCAAGGGCAGTGATCCCTCAATCCATTCATTTGGAGTTAGCATCATTTCTTGCCAGGAGGCCACTTCTTCCTGTGTAGAGTCCATCCAGTCCACAGCAATACCATAACTAAAACCTGGAGACACAAAAGGCAAGAAAGTATTAGTATTACACGAATGAGGAGATTTTGTGTTATCATTGAACTAATGGGGGACTCTGGGTTAAGTTGCCATACACGGCTCGAATTTCCCATTCCTGGTGAATCGGCCAAAATTCAAACGGTCAGTAACACCCGACTCTAAAACAATTGATTGAAAAATCGAAAGAGCCAGATTATGTGAAACAATAGCCAGCAAGAAGGATTCCTCCACCCACGCTGTTTAGCATGGATGGAGGAATCAAGTGATTTCTCTTGTTTAGCCCGATCTACATGTGTATAACTAGCCATAAGCTCTACCACTAGTAAAAAAATATAGGAATACAACTAGACTACTGATACTATACAGTGAGGTGCACCTCTGCAACCCAGAACAAATAAAATAAATCTACAACAGAGCATGCAGTTGTTGTGTTTGGAGTACATGAAATACATAGATGGTAAAAAAATGATTTGTGGTGACCAGGACACAAATAGAGGGTTATAGTCTCCCCAGCAGACACTCGGACAGCAATTAAAAACATTAAATTATTTCATAATTGTTATTTAAAGTTTATTGTATTTCATTAACTAATTGCAGTATATTCATTTAAATCCTGACAGATTATTTCTATTCTATTCATGATAAAGGAGGCCTGCTGAAATGCACTGGCATTAGTACTAACCATGAAGAAATATACTTATTCGGGACTAGAAGAATCTAGTGGTGCTTACTTCTCTACCCATTTGAAGCAGCAAACCACACACAGGTCATAACCCTTCACTAGCCTGTCCACAACTAAAAAAGTAAATACAAATATGGGCTTTGTGGCCAGGCTATGGGCATTCTTATATTTATGTGTTTTAACAAGCAGTGCAAGGACTTGAAACAAGTCCTCACTTACCACTGTAGCTGGAAGCACTGTGGAGCAATAGTGATCAATACAGCAAAAGCATTGAAGTCCTACTGCTCCCCCAGCAGTGGCATTGCAACACAACAGCACTATAATATCGAATGTAAACAGAGACCAGGAGCTGTCAAAGTAGGAGCAGAGTGAGCTGCCAAGAGAAGCACCTGAACCACTGCAGTGCATCTGCAGTGAATTGTAAGTATGAGTTGCTATCCAGAGCTTGCAGCTATAGAGGTCAGTTAGGGTTTGTGTTAAAGGGCATTCACTGCTTGTTAAGAATATGTAATGACATAAATGTCCAAAGTCTGACCACATGTTCACAAAGTAGAAGTTCATGCAAACCGCTAAATACACAGATGAAATACATATAAAGGAGCTTAAGCTCCTAAGTCCATGATTAGGTGAAATGCGTCAGTGGGGCTGACCTTTGGCGGGACACAGCGATGCCGCTGTGATTAATAGTTTAATCTGCATTAAACTATTCCAGCCTCACCCAGAGTGCGGCCGGGTCTTTTTTGCTTAAGCGTTTGTGAATTCAGAACGAGGACATGGTCTCATCGGCATCCCCCTGTTGGGCCACGGAGGAGCGGTGTGTGTGTGTTTTGTGCTTTCTACATATAAAAGAAGCGATTTTACCTGACAAAGAATTTGTATTTCTGTCCATCCAGTGCTGAGATTTACGCAGCAATGCCACACACCACAATCTTGTCTAGCAGGGGAGGAGACCTCACTTTTCTCTGCTGCAGTTCAGTGACACTTAAAGGTTTCCTCCCCACTCCCACCATGCGACTAGAGAGTGAAAGAAGCAGCAGACTGATGTGCTCACCCCTGTCACTCTGCTTTCTCCTCCTATTAGTATGATTCTTGCACTGCAAGCACAACTGCAGAGTTGCATTAGTTTGTGTCTTCAGTGATATAATTAAACAAATAGTAGAAATGTAATATCTGTCATTACATGTGAATTCATATTATTAAAGAAAAACATTTTGATACTCTACCTGTACCAAGGCCAAGCCTGATCCCCCCAAGGAAATGATTGTTGAGTTTCTCATGATCCCAAACTGTCAGCTCAACACACGCATCTTTAAGGTCCTCAGTGTGGAAGCCGTCATAGACAATGGTGTGGTTGAACACTGGGTTTGAATCCTTCTTGATGACCCGAGTCTTCTGGTAACTCTTCTTGCTTGTGTCAGGTAATACATAACTATAGGAGGGGAAATGGAATATTTGCCATGAGAAATCTACATCATGATTAAAAGTGGACGGATTTGTAATACATGACATAACTGCATGGAGCTGACCAATCAGTAGGCTTATATTCTGGTGGAGCTCACCAATCAGTAGGCTCATATTCTGGTGGAGCTGACCAATCAGTAGGCTTATATAGTGGTGGAGCTGACCAATCAGTAGGCTTATATTCTGGTGGAGCTGACCAATCAGTAGGATTATATTCTGGTGGAGCTGCCCAATCAGTAGGCTTATATTCTGATTCTATAGACAGTAATTACTGCAATTAGCAAGCAGTGATTTATGATATCCAAAATTGTATCTGCAGTCCTTTAAATCAAGAAAGTCAAACTTAAATGGAAGTGTGGACCAAGCTGAGTAGAATCAATGTTCTATGGATGGTCACATCTACTCAGTTCCAGAAAACATATTTTAGTACTTCTCTGTATGTAAACCCAATCACCACAATCTCATATAACCTTTAATATGCTAAAGTCATTTCAGAAGTAATTTTTAACACTTTAAAATTCCCAGCTCTCACTAAAACAATATCGTGGGGATCCTGCCACAAAAGGATCCTTGTGTAGGGTGACAACGCTCTGTCCCTTTCTCCCACTTGTTGTCCTGCATCGTCTCCTTGCCATGTCTCTCCCCATGGAGGCTAATGGACAATGCAAAGGCATGTTCTACTGTTGCCACTATTAGAGATGAGGCTGAGCTTGGTGTGAACAGAGTTCCCCAAGCTCACTCAAAACTTTGACTGCCATCCCCTCCTCAATCTGTGGTGGCAGTTGCGGCGGGAGCATTCCCTACCCCTTTTTGACGGCTAGCTGTAGGGTGGATCAACAGAAAATGTCCCCTGCACCCCATACAGCCATCAGGACCTTTGATGTAGAAATGGTGCTCGCAGTGATGTCCACGGATGGCGCCGTGCAGCTCCAATGATAATAGCAATGAAGATCACCAGCACTCGCAAATGGAATCAATCCAAAAGTTCTTTTTTATTGTAGAATAACGTCACATGTGTCACACAGCCAACGTTTTGGTCCCTTCATCAGGGCAGGCATAGTGTCACTGATGAAGGGACCCTGCGCGGTTCCAAAACGTTGGCTGTATGACACGTGACATTATTCTACAATAAAAAAGAACTTTTGCATTGATTCCATTTGCGAGTGCTGGTGATCTTCATTGCGATTATAGCTGTGGGGTGGGGAATGCACCTCCCCGCAGCTAATTGAGTCGGGAGGAGGAGGTGGTGGTCACAGTTCTGAGGGAGCTTGGGAGAACTGACTTGGCACCAAGGCAAGCCTCATCACTGGTCACTATTGGGGAAACCCGTCTTAATATGAAAAAGCAGTTTCTGGAATACATGCAGACAAAAGGGGCTGGAATGTGGCTGTGGGAAATCAGCAGTGCTTAGACGCAACAAAGCATGAGAAAAGGATAAAAAGTTATATTTTAAAAACTGGCAACTGTTTATGATACACGGTGCTTTAGCAAACAAGGAGTTTACAAGTACATTAATAAATATAACCTAAATCATTGTCCCAGAAAAAGGGGCAGCATTACATAAATGTACCTTTATCAACCAGAGAACAGCGAGGGCCACCACGGAGGGTCACCAAGAAGGAGCTGGCAAATTCACCAGGCTGACCAGGCCACCCGTACAAAAGTACTTTGCATTTTGGTGTGGTGCGTTTTTTAAAAAGGTGCACACATTTCTTTTGTGCGATTGTCATGCATTAGGCAGCCCACTGAACTCAATGGCCTGCCCAATTGCACTGTACCATAACACTTTTGGCAAATTCTACTTACTACAGAAGAAGCTGGCAAGCCATGGCAGTGGTGGAAATGTGCAAAGAAAATATTTCTACTAAAATAGTACTTATAATAAATAATAAAAAAACCACATTGCCACGGTGCAACTGACACAACAAGCTCAGCAAACATGGAGGGAATTCTCAGAAACCTCAATAAGATCCGGATTTCACTTCAGTGGGAGGATTATAAAACCATATACAGGTATATATTATATAGAAAAGCACCAACAAATACAGATGAGATATGTAGTCTATTTTATTTTTCTTTATTATTGGGTAAAATATGGATATATTTATTTCCTGTTCCGACGTCTAATGAAGGAATTAGAGTTGTGTATAATTTGCTTGCAGCAAATAAATATTGACTTAAATAAAATCGATGGCTCACTGTGAAAAAACACATTTTAAAAAAAATCTTAAACCGGAATGTTGGCCACCTTTGAGACTTCCTGATCAAAAAATTCATCCTATAGCCAGAGGCATGCAATATCGAAATAAGAACCATCCAATAAAACCGCCAAGACTCTGAATGGAAAGTGAAAAATATAGAAGCCGCATAGACAAAAAAAACAGACTTCCCCAAGCTGCCTTAAAATATGCAACTTAAGTAATAATGTAAGGAGAAATCAGGCGATACAAATTACACCTCTAAAAAATAATGTTTTGGCTCAACAAAAAAAATTTACGCAACAGTTTGCATCAAGCTTTTTTAAGTTGTGACAATGTCTGGTAAAATTAAGTGGAAGCCACAAACTACATCGCATAGAGATAATTAGCTTTTCTGCTAGAAATAAATGCATTTTTATTTACCACCCACTTAATTAATGGCGTTAAACACGTTTTTAAGTAGAGTACTCAGAAATAATAAGTTGCTCCAATTAGTTTTTATGAGAAAATTTCAAGTCACATGTACCCAATTGCTACAATTATGACAACATGTGTTTTTAGGTTAATACGCAGTTTAAAAAAATTCAGTTGGCCCAACTTGAATTTCTGTATTAGGCTGGCCATAGCTTATTTTTATTTTCTTTCCTTCAGCCATCAACACACACTGAAGGGAATTTATCAAACTGGAGCAGACAAAATCTGGAGCAGCTGTCCATGGCAACCAATCAGTTTCTCTCTCTCATTTTCAAATCTTAACTGAACAAACTGAAGAGAGAAGCTGATTGGTTGCCATGGACAGCTGCTCCAGATTTTGTCTGCTCCACCTTTAATATATTCCCCCCACAGCGTTGATGGAAAAATCTCTACTGCAACGCTATTGTATTTTGACAGCGAACGAAACAAAAAAAACAACAGTTTGGTTGGTCTGCAAAACCATTACAGAACAGGGAAATATAACATGCTTGTTATTTTCATTAAAATATATTAAAATACACTGTCCCCCTCACACAAATAAAAAGTCCTTTCTAGCTTAGCAGATTTCACAAATGGCACTCTACCAATCCTAAACACTGACACAAGGCAAGGATGGTTCGTTTACATAGCTAAATACAACCAGCACTATGTGTATAGGACAATGAATTAGCCAGAGTTGTTGTTTAACCATTTGTCACAACTCATGAAAGTAGGTTTTCAAATTAAAAAGTTTATTGAAACCAATAAATTAGGAATTTTATCTTGGAAATACGCATTTAATTAAGTGGTGGTAACAGGTCTCTCGAGTGACTTTTTACAGTGTAGAAGTTATAATTAGAACTCTTTCATTAACTCTTATTATGTTTTAGTGGTTACAGATCAGCTCCAACCGTGTGATGGTTGAGCATATGTGTATAGGTAAAACCTTTGTTTAAAGGGGAAATTGAGTTTTTAACTTTCTTAGTAATACCATAGGTCAGTTGTAGCCCAAACTATTTTTTGTAGTTTTGCATATGTGTAGCTCAAACTCAGTTTATAGTATATGTGAGTTTTTAACTTTCTTAGTAATACCATAGCTCAGTTTATAGTATATGTGTAGCCCAAACTATTTTTTGTAGTTTTGCATAGAGTAGGACAGGATTAGATCCTTGGTGTAGT
This sequence comes from Nanorana parkeri, assembly GCF_000935625.1. Classification (NCBI taxonomy): domain Eukaryota; kingdom Metazoa; phylum Chordata; class Amphibia; order Anura; family Dicroglossidae; genus Nanorana; species Nanorana parkeri. The sequence continues at coordinate 1,161,184 of NW_017306620.1, read as the reverse complement.
TTTTATTTAATAAGTACATTTGAGAACAGGATGTAGCTTCAGTTTAATTTTCACTAACATTTTTCTTTTTATATTTAAAGTGAACATTAAAGCCAAATCTTAATTTTTTATTTAGTTTTATATAGAGTAAATAGGGATTAGAACCCAGTCAGGTTTGCATTGCTGTCTGTGTCCCTATTAGGTAGATTCACCCCCTCTATTTGTCCTGGTGACCGTTATCACTGAAAGTGTAATTCACAAAGGTTATCACACAGGATTTTTGGGCCTTAAAACATTGCTTGCTTCTACCCCATAATTGTGAGGTGGTGTGTGTGTGTGTATATATGTGTGTGTGTGTGTGTGTGTGTGTGTGTGTTAAGGAAAATATCAGGAGTCTTTTTCGACCCCTAATGTTTCCCCGAAGCCCCTAAATGTCAAGTAAAAAATAAAAATATTTAATAAAAAAATGAATAAATATAAAAAAATAAAAGGTTTATAAAAAATAAAATATTTTACAAATTTAAAAAAATTAAAATAAAAACATTTTCGGTTTTGGCCTGACAATTTTTTTATTTCGGTTTCGTTTTTCAAATTTCTATTTCGGTGCACCTCTAGTCGATATTATTTTAGAAAAACTGTCACATGACAACAAAAATGTATCAGTACTCGTACTTGGGCAAGTACTAGTACTCGCAAAACTGGTATCTGTGCATCCCTTTATTTATATTTATAAAAGCAAAATCACACATTAAAACAGAGATGTACAAATCCCAGGGGCTCCTTACAAATGACAGCTGCCTCCTAATTTTTGAATTTTTCTCTAGTCTAGTCATGGAGCCCGAAAAGTATCTACATGTACTTGTACCGAGTACTGTACTTGGTATCGGTGTATCCCTACTTTCAATACACTTTAAATTCACGTCTCAATCAATGGGATATCGAGGTGTTTACCAAAATGACTTACCATTTCACAAAGGAATCTACCCCAGAAGGACGAAGCTGAGGTAAATCTTTAGTGTCCTTCACCCAGATGTGGACTTCTCCTGAGGATGGGTTTTTTGGACCTAGAGTGTGAGGAAAAGGATTCTTATGAAATGAAAATTGGCTGCCAATATGCACAAATGCCATCTGGGCAAAGTGGTAGCGTGGAGATTAAAAAGGTCTACTTCAAGCGCTAATGTACTTGATATTTCTGATGTGAAAATGCTAAAATCAGATACCATGTCTAATAATAGGACAGCAGCCCCAACAAATCCTGAGAACTTGGATGCCTTGGACTGATATACTTCTTTTAACTCTAGCCAGCCGTAATAAAGCTGCAATGTTTTCTTCAGTGTCAGCTTTGATGGTAGAGTTATGCACTCTTAGAACTACAAAGGCATTTGGCTCTAACTCCCTCAGGCAGTGGCCTCCCTTGGCTGACAATCCATGAACATTCTGCGTCATACTCATGAGCATGTAGAGTAGAGGGGGGACAAGATGGGAGACACTAACATTTGCAGCGAGCACTACTTCTATTGTGTGTGTGTGTGTGTGTTTGTTTGTGTGCGTGTGGGATGGGGTGAGGGTGGGCAGTGATAGGAGTAGGTTAAAAACCGTATTCCATCGACTGTTCCCTAAGGGGGGTCAGGGGCTCCTCAGAGTTAGATGAGCCAAAACAATGACTGAAATGAAGACATCTCCCTGTCCGTGAACCTTCTGGGATTGCTGTGATCACCACTTGAAGCCAACCACAGAAAATTAGGAAATTATGTAAATAGAAATTTGTATGTAAAGTTAGACTGAGTTATTAACTCCTAAATGATGTCTGACTGGTATTCACAGAATACACAGCCTTCTGTGACTAGCCAAGGGGAAAGGGGGGCACTAATGCTTCCGTGTATGACAGCCACAGTGTCACAGTTCAGCTGCAGACTTGCATACCTATTCAAGCTTTAGGCGTCGGCCGACCTCTCCTGCTGTTTCTTATGCAGCTTCTCGGCAAATCAGTGCAGTCCACTTGTGGCCAATCCTGTGGATCCTCCCTCTTCCTGTCTCTATTTAAACCCAGGCCAGCGAACGGCACGCTGCCCGAGCAACGCTTTCCTAAGCTAGTTGCCGTGTCTGTGATTTACCCTGAATTCCTGGAAGTTTTCCCATGTATCGAACCTTTGGCTTGTCCTTGGAAATCCCTGTCTACTGGCTGCCCTGTGCTTCCCTTTTGTCCTTGGAAAGCCCTGTCTACAGTCTACGCTGTACTTCGCTTGGTCCCTGGAAGTCTTCAGCCTGTCCCTAACCTTTGATTTGCCCCCTGTACCTGTTAGGTGAGTTGGGTGGACCTAGGGATTGTGACCCAGCCAAGCACGCACGCAGCCATGCCCATCTCCACCATCAGGAGCTCTGGTGAATACCGTCTGGCTCTTAGATTCCACATCCTGGGGAACCCCTGCCACCTATTCAGCATCCCATGCCACCTACTCAGCATTGCAGCACCCTGCCTTGTATTTAAACTTCCAGCTTTAGCTGACTTCCACTGCCTCATTCAGTTCCCCTGCTTGTACTCCAGCTCTGGGAGTCGTCAGCCTACACTGCCTGGACCCTTTTCTCTGAGGGTCCCTGCCAGTGTAGTGGAAAGGGTCAACATACCGGACTCCAGTTCATACCTGTGAGTCCCGATCCGTGACACACAGCTCTCATAGCTGCACTAGGCTGCAAGTACAGTGCTAGTTGTAGTATCCAACATAAACCAAAGTATGAAATGTACAGTACAGAGCAACCAAATGCACATTTAATATATCTGGCCAGAGGTAACACTTTTTTGCACTTAAAAAATTATACAAATGTCTGTGCCTGTTGTTCTGCTGTACAGGCATAGTCTACCTTTCAGAAAAATAAATATATATACACTTACATTGATGAAAGAAAAAAAATGTGCATTTATTTTTTGGAACCCACAAAGCATTGCAACTGTGATCAGTGGATCACATGTGCAATGCCCAGGCTCTTGCAGACATTTCCCCTAACCCCAAATCCGTAGCAAGGTTTAGACCTTCAGTTATAGAGCTGGAGGAAGTTATCCATAGACTACAAATGCTGTAACATCACCTCACTTGAGATCCATTAACCATGTAGTCTTTCTATTCACAGATCCTTGTGAATTAATCTGTGAATGAATGACACTACTGAGCCAGGCTAAATCCAAATCTAACCAGGAGCCTGCGGGGAGAAGAACCCCGCAATTTAGGTAAGTAGGGGGGTGGTTTGACGGTGGTGAGCTGGGGAATGTGTCCATATTTCATGCTACACCCTAAATAGGGCTGTAACATGAAATATGGTGATAAAGGTTGACTATTATATTAGGCTTCAAGCCAATAAATGTTGAAACTGAACTGTACAAGCTTTCTTATTTCAAACCCATCAGACAGTGCAGCGGCTCATCTACCAAGAGAAACTATCAGCCAATATGTGATTTCACACAATCAGGTCACAGTTCACCTAATGAACTTTTCAATATCAGATTAACATGTAGAGCAGTGCTGTAAATAGCTGTTCTGTAATTACATCCCACTTCTATAAACACAATGTAAAACCAAGACATTCATCATACACTGTCTACTATATATTAGCATATTTAACAGCAAGTCTGCAGTGTTCAGAAAGATGGCAGCTTTCCCAGACCAAGCCCACATCTCTTCAGGAAACGAGGTGTGGAGGTGTTAAACACATGTACATCTTGTTAATACTCTTCTTGCACATTACATATCTCACCAATACTTCCAGGAGGAATGTATCTAATTGACAAGTTCATCACACCAAGATGGTCCACCCCATTCATTGCAGAGAGACTCTGTTGGGTGAAAAAAACAAACAAATATAGTTCAACATATTACAAAGCATAGACCATAATTCTTTTCTTGATATAACAAAATATCAAACAATAACAACATGTCTGTAATATCTTTAGCTCATCATAAAATAGATTCAAAAGTGTTTTTATATTATGTTATCAATTAACTATGTTATTTATTAATTCATAATTATTAAAAGTTTAACATGGGCTAATTGTTGTTTCAATTACAATCCACTAGAGGGCAACCTAGATCAATTGATATATTTCAACTAGTCCCCTTTCAGTGTTTTCCTACAGTAAGTTTGGAGTTTAAATTATACATTTTATTGGATAATTTGAGGTATTAAAGATGTGAACTTCAGGATGCCTTAGATTCAGGTATCACTTAAACTCCAATCTTTCTGCATTAATCAATGGCTACTTCTTTAATATCTATAGATATAGATCTCTCTCTCTCTCTCTCTTTCTCTCTCTCTCTCTCTCTCTCTCTCTCAAGAAGACTTAAGGTGGTGTGCATTTTTGAGAGTTTATATAGGAGTTTCAGGCTTGAGCTTTTTATTTTATTTTGAGCCAATGCAAAGCTAGTTGCTAGGCAAAAAAATGCCCCTAGAAACACGTTACATACATTTTTGTGCATTTTTTAGGCATGCCCATTAAACTCTACTGAGGCCAAAACGCTTGACTCTGCTCCAAATGAAGCTCATGTACTTTTTAGAGCTGCGGTTTGCTACAAATGATAGAACACTCAAATGTGAACAGGGGCCACTGAAAACAATGGGTTTCCTCCTGTTGAGAGTTGCAGCTCCTAGGCAAACGAGCTACAAAACTCTGTGAATGGGGCCTTAATGCTGTGCCGTATGGTCCCTTTAGGGTTTTTACCCAGACTGGAACTGACAGGTGCTTAGCGGACCTCTACATCCATTGCCCTCTTTCTAAATGCAAAAATGATGTGCAAATTTCAGTAAATTTGAAATAACCAGTCAGATTTCAATTTACTATAGCAATATCAGAAAAAAAAGTTAAGTTTTAAATGTTTGGCATAACTAACTGGCATTAGCATGTCTGCTTATTAAATACTCTTGAATGAGAAGTCAGCTGCATCACATTAAAGCCTAATACTTTGGATAGAGTTTTGTACAGAGTTATTTTTATTGCATCTGTGGCCCCACTGGGGAAATTCTATATACATATTCTAATATTCTCCCCTTCCAGTAAAAGGATTCTGCTCAAATGATAATTATAAAGAGATGAGTCTTTCCCTAAAGACTCATCTCTTCAGGGATGCCTATGGGGGGAGGGCGAAAAAAAAATTCTGCCCCGGGCGCCCAGAACTCTGGTTACGCCACTGCACTGAACTATCACTTTCTCAAACAATTCATACCCACACAGCTTCCTCCTCATGTATCACTTCTCTCTCCCTTTTATATTGTAAGCCCTCAGGGGCAGGGCCCTCCTTACCATCTTGTCTTGATTTGTATTGTGATTGTAATGTCTTCCTTATATTGTAAAGCGCTGCGCAAACTGTTGGCGCTATATAAATCCTGTATAATAATAATGCTCTTTTGTACAGACTGTATTCCTGTATTCCATACGTCACCAGTCTGTTGGTAGCAGCACGCAATTTACTTTACATGCAGTCCAATAGCATTGCAATAGCCACTGGTCTATGGACTCCTTAAAGCAAATAAAGTGAAATCCACCAACTGATCTTGCTTACATTTTTAGGAACTATGCTTTGAGGTTTCATGAAACAACAAAAAAGGTTTTCTTTTTAAATGTGGGTTATATGCCAACATACCCTTGGTTTTAGGATGTACCAGTTAGGCTTTGTGTTACTCCAATCCCAGCTAGTGAGGTCAATCTCCAGTTCCCCGAGGAAGCTGTTCCTACCAAGCGGGTCATTATGCCACACAGACAGATTTAATTTCTGGATCAGCAAAACCATTTTTTCAATTTTGTACTGCAATATAAACCAAAGTATTCAGTTAGTCCGTTAACTGGAATTAAAGAATATATATTTGTGTGATGAATAAAGATTTCATAGCCAAGGTAAGTACATCATTGTAAGGCTATTACAGCATAGAACTGTGACAGCCAGACTTTACCTTTCATTTATGAATACAGTGAATGAAAATTCTACAAAATGCTCTAATAGAGATGATATATCCATAATCCGTATCATATCTATGTTTAAAAGAGACATGGTGGCCAATTAAACAGGTTATGTTTAGTTAGTTTTACATCTGTATAGGGTTTTCTCCTTTTTACGTGATCATTATAAAAAAGGAACTTAGGGCAACCAATCAAGATCATTACAAAATGCACAAAATAATTCTATAACTTGAATAAAAAATATAAATCTCTATATGCTTTTTGTTTTTGGATTGGATAAACTGTTTGGAAGAAAAAGTAGTAATCACAGCTCTACAGTATATGTATGCAGTTGGCTAACTAGCCTTTAAACACAATGCAGTTCACTGAACTATCAGCTCCATCCTTACCCACACAGGAAACCAGCAGACCTGCTGAACAGTAACCAGCAACATTCCAGGTCAAGTCCTTTTGCAGGTCAATATAAAAGAATGCTATTTCAATTGTTTTAAAATTGAATCCTGGAAACAATATTTACAGATTACGTCTCTGTGACAGACTGAAGCAAAATGGCAGCATAGGTATCAGTCTCGCCTTCCTAACAGCTGTCCAAGATTAGTGATGGGCCGAACACCTCCGTGTTCGTTTCGTATTCGAACATTCGGACAGGCGAAAAGTTCAAATACAAACTCGAACCTAATGCAAATATATGGGGGTCTAACTTTTGGAAACGAATGTCACCTTTAAGAGGGCTTATATGCAAGTTATTGTCCATAAAAAATGTATGGGGGTCCGGGTACTGCACTACGGGACAGGAATCAATGAAAGAAAAAAAAAAACGTTTTTAAAGGAGCAATGATTTTAACATCACTTAAAGGGTAAAAATAAAAAATTCCTTCAAATATCGTGCCTGGGGGGTCCCCTTAACCTGCTTGTGAAGTGGTGGATCTGTAGGATGTATAGAACCTGCTGCAGCAAAACTGACATTTTTTTTTTACTCTAAAAGTGTGCAGTTCCCCTTCTGAAACAATACCAGACCCTTTAGGTCTGGTAGGAATGTTAGGAGGGACCATTTTGTTAAGCGTAGGGTTCCCCCTAAAAGTCACACTAGACCCTTAAGGTCTGGTAGGCATATTTAGGAGGGACCCCGTGTAAAAAAAAAAAAAAAAAAAAAAAAGGGGGGGGGGGTTTTTTAAAAAAAAAAAGTGTGTGGGGTTCCCCCTCAAAGTCATACCAGGCCCTTAAGGTCTGGTAGGAATTTTAAGGAGGAACCCCACCCCCAAAAATGTGGGGGAAAAACATGGGGTCCCCCCTAAAATTCCATACCAGACCCTTGATCCGAGCATAGGCCTGGCAGGGCCGGAAAGGGGGGGACTCCCCTCCCTCCCGCACCAGGCCACATGCACTGGGAGGGTGCTTTTCCAGGGTCACCCCAGTTCCCAGAGGAAGGTCAATCTCTCCAGCACCTTGTCCCTGTGCCGATGGGGACAAGGGCCTCGTCTCCACAACCCTGACCTGGTGGTTGTGGGGGTCTGCAGGCAAGGGGGCTTATTTGCATCGGGGTACTCCTTTAAAGGGGGCAACCAGATGCTTCCCCCCCGCTTGTGAATAAGGGGTAGCCATTCACTAAAGTGTTCAAAAATAGATTAAATAAAAACACCAGACTTTAATCAAAAATCCTTTATTTAAAAAAAAAAAAAGAAGTAAAAAAATTGATCCACCAACGTAATCCATGTGAAATCACGACGTCCAGCGTTGTCCACGACAACGACGAAATAAAACAATAAAAAATAAATAGAAATGATAATTATAAAAAAAACAAAAAACTCCCGCCGTCCAGTCCTCTCCTCGCCGACTTCTGCCGCTTAATGGCATTTTGACAGATGCCGGCAAAACAAATAATTGGGCGGAGCTAGCGGTCACAGCTAGCTCCGCCCAATTGTGTAGTTTGCCGTCATCTGACAGGCGAGCCCTGATTGGGCAAAGTCTTGCACCTGACCTGTGGTCAAGTGCAAGCCTTTAACCAATTAGGGCTTCAGAGGGCACTTTGCCTTGTGGGACGTTGCGCGGTCGAAGAGACCGCAAACGTCCCACAAAGTTCAGCGAACGCTCGAACACGCAATGTTCAAGTCGACCTTACATTCGACTCAAACCGGCAGCCCATCTCTATCCACGATCTCCTGCAGCAGGGACAGGCTGTGCCTAATGGACAATGCCCTGTAATGGGCTTGGCTCAAGGTTAGAATGTATGCACACACAAAAAGAAAGATGTTTGGACCTTGGTAGTAGAACGCCTAAATCCCTCAGAGATTAGCTTTTTTTTAAATTGTAAATATCAAGAGTTTCATTATAGTTATCAAAATATGTAGCTATACCCCCTTCCAACCAGAAAACAACAGTAAAAGCATTATAATTATAATGTATAGTCCTACCCTTAATACTTCATTGTAAATCGGGTTGGTGGTCTTCCTTTTCACTGAGGTTTTTCTCTTGCCCATTCTAGCTTTGTCTGGGAGAAGGTAGGTCTTGACATAGCTATAAAATATGAATGCGTTGAATGCATATGTTAATTTGTCAAAGTTTCTGCTATTACCAAAGATCATTGGTGAATAATAAAATAAATACATACAGAGATAAATAAAAGGGATGAAGGGAGCGAGAACTAAAAAGGGAAGGGAAGAAAGATGCATTTTAACATGAAAAAAACATCTAATGCTAGGTCCACTTTAAGATTTGACAACCCTGACTAGCTGCACGTCTGCATTCAATTCTGTAGAGAGTAAAGTGGCATTTTACTTTTCATTTTGGTATTCGCTAATAATTTTGGTTTGCTAATAAGTTAACTGTTTAATAAAGGAACTGAATAACATAGCAGGCACCCTGCACAAAGCTCTCAGTGAAAGCTCCCTGCATCTCTGAAACCTAGTGTTCTCCAGTACACAAATACTGATCTGCAAGTTATAGTGGATGTAAACCCTAATTTATATAATTGGGGATTTGTTTCCTGGTGATCCTTGTGGGTCCCTTTCACCCTGTTTCTTTATGACCACACAAGGCACAGAAGCAGATCTGTGCAAGCGTTGTCAGTTTGCATCACTGCCTTTTGCTTGGGAGTTACAGGATGCTGTTATTGTGCACAGCATGCTTGTACCCCCAAGGTTAGTAGGTTGCTGACATGCCCCACTGCCCCATCTGGCCCTGCCTTCCACTTGGCAGCTACAGGACACCCAATGGTCAAGAGGCTGCTGACACGCCTTCCTGCCCAGCCCTGCATACTTTGAATGACAGTGAAGTCAGGAGTAGTATCCACCCCCCATCCCTCGGAGCCCAGGATGTAGCACCTGCATGATGGTCACATGACTGATTGTAAACAATAAGAAAAAACAAGGTATTTACATTCTTTTTGGTTTTTAATAAAAAAAGGTCTGCCTTAGGTTAGTGTTGTACATTGTTAAATTGGTTTAAGATAGCCAGGGTTTACATATATTTCAATGGCTGGCCTGTCCCCTTTCCCCTCTTCTGCTTTACTATTAGTTACTGGGATCACCCAACACATTTAAGTAACAACATTAGGCAGAAGGAGGTGGACCAGCTGTAGACGATTCTGCTCAAAGTCAGTAAATGCATTTATAGAGCACACCTATTTCAGAGGTACAAGAGCTCTTGAGAAAGCTCTTGAGTACTCTTGAGGAGTACTTTTAGCTACCAGGAGGAGCCAGCATTTCATGCCCAAAAGGTTATAACAAGTATATTGGTTTTGCCCCTGCTAGGGGGAAGTGCAACATTCTTACGGTTATACAGATTTCATTATTATATTACAAGTAGTTGTGTGACTATATAGTGATACTTTATGCTTTTTTTTTTTGTTCAGAGTTTCTGCACAAATTAGATGCAATAGTCCTCTAATATCCATTTAAGTGCATGTTCCCTTTAAATATCATTAGAAAAGTATTTTGTAATGAACACGGTGCTGCAGATCAGCAGCTTGGGTGCCATTTATTATATTTGCGTACCACTGGGACTTTCCATGTACGTGCTAATTGCAGAAGAGACTTGTTAGAACAGCTCAAATACATCTCACAATCACCACAGTGAAAATTGACAGGGTGAAGTTCACTGTTTGCATCTATCACATAGAGACTCTTAATCTGGATACCACTTCTGTAGGAAGAGGTTTATTAAAAGGTGCAAGGAAAAAAATGTTTTCAGTGTAATATAGGCCATGCTCCTTCCAGTGACAGATGTCAAATTGCTGCTCTGTCGGGCCAGTTTTATTTTGCTGTCTGCTACCAATTATTGCAGGCCCAAAGTTCGATAAAGTGTATTTTAGGTCAGGAAAAGTGTTTATTTCTATTTATGGTAAATGGATATTTATTTAGGAAAGAAAATTAAAAAGGCAGTTAAAAGAGCTGCCTAAAGAACATTAAACCTATGCAACTCTAGGTGGATGTGACCTTCTACAGACTTAATCCCTTAAACATGCCTATAGGAGTGCAAGGATGTCTTACGCAAAGCCTTAAGCCCTGGATTTTAGGACAATTAGTCCTGTGGTTACTGCATAAATCTTAAAATGAGGAAGGATTAGACTGACTCTAGTCAGTTTTTCTCCTAGTTTTGCATAGAGTGGGGAAGGGATAGAACCTCTGTCAACCCTTTATTACTGCCCGTCTCCCTTAGGGATCTTTATCCTTACTTCGGTTAAAAAAAACACAAAAAAAACAGGAAATGGGATAATTTCTTAACACCTGTCTTTGATGGTAAACAGAAAAGGTAGAAAGGTAAAATCAACCAACAGTTATAAAAACAGCAGTGTAAAAAAAAAAAAAGTTTTGTCTTGAGTAAGGTTATTCCAAGCAGCATAGAAAATCAGACAGATAACTTCTATTAGTATCATGTGATATGTATGGGTCTGCACTATTCTTGAATCTGTGTTATAAAAATTATTTTCCCTCTACATCGGTCAGATCAACAAACCCAAGCAGGTTTCCATCTGAGTGATGGCTGTAAGAAACGTCTGAATGCTGACTTCAAGATGCATCATGTTTTCTGCATAGGACAGAGAATAAGGATCCTGCTAGGAGTGTGTTTGGGAATACTTCTCCTGCATTACAAGCAGGTACACGGAGTGGTTCATAGATCAGCAGATCTTTGAAGAGATCTCCATTCAAACACGCAACAGGAAGTGAATAGAGATCTCTTCAAAATAAGGGGGATGCCTTTTTAGACAGTTGTCACCAGGACAGGTCTTCACATTGGAAAATGTCTCCTTTTTCACTGTTGCAGTGAAAACCTTAAAATACGGAAAAGATGGTAAGCGCACTACTGAGGATATTGATATATGCAGTTAGTAGTATAGGGTGTACGGACTCCTTAAACAGGGATAGGAACCCTGTGTGCAGAATTAACAAAGAAAGACCATGAAAAGAAGCGCTACTACCCACGGATTATCAATTAAACGTTTATCAATTATGCATTTATAATCCGTGGGTAGTAGCGCTTCTTTTCTTGGTCTTTCTTTGTTAAAACCTCAAAATAGAGCATTTCCCATAGTTTTCTATCTAAATGGTCACCACAATATAATGAGAAAACTAAACTAATAATTGGCTGCACGGGCATTTACACTCTGGTCTTATTAACAGGCTACATTGTATTCTGCAGTTTACATATTTTAAGGGCAGTTAAGAAAAAAACAAATCCTTACAGGGGTTTTCCAAGAAAAAAACACATATCTCGTACCTGATTGTTATCCCTACACAATTACACAGAGGAGTCCCTACCTTACACAGCCCCCTAGTAAATAACACAACCTTTGCGGACTACTCTCATATACAACTGTGTATTTTGTGGTTACACCGCCACACCATATTACAGCAGTAGCTGGTGTTTCAATGGTGATCTGTAGTTTTGTTACTTTGAGAAAATCTGAGAAGTTCCTGTGGGCAGAGGAGTCCCAACCTGACATATCTAAATTTTTCCCAGAAATCTCTTTCTACAGCAAATGATGTGACAGAAGATGCAAAGAAGAAAAAAGCATTCAATGTTGTAAATATGAGCAAGCTTGTCAGCAAAGCTGTTCGCTAATATGCACTGATCTTTACTTCACAGTTCTGTTTATGAAGTTTTTTGCTTGGTCTGTTGGCACTAATTTCAGACCTGCCACTGAATAAACAAGTTGCGGAAATGCCCAAGTACATTTTAAAGTCAACTGTTTGCAAATGGAGACATTAATTACACTGCATGCTGCATCACATTTATCAAACAGGTTTCTCCTGTCCTTGAAATATCAAAATGTCTCATAATAGGCACATTCTTTGCTTGCCATAGCTGATGTGCAAATAATCTCTCAGTCACATCAAAGATAATGCTGGATCAGTTTTAGCAATAGACACGTATTGTTCAAGGCAATGGGTGTGCAGAATACAGCTAAGACTTATACATTATCACTAATAAAACCAGCAAAATTTACATTTAACTGCTAAACCAACTTGAAAATTGTGATCAATCCAACAATTAATAAAGTCATGCTACCACCATACCTATGAATATATAACGTACAAAACTTAAAACGTAATTTAAAACACAACCTTGGCTTTAAAGACTAAGGGCTCTTTCACACTAAGTTTATCTCCAGCTCTTTTGAATTTATTTTTGCCCAGTACCTATAAAAAAAATAGCTAAGCATTACTCACCCCTCTCAATGCTCCAGCTTTGCCCTTCACATGCTTCTCTAGGTTGAATGACAGCCAGCATCATTCAGTGTGTACCTGTGAGCCCAGGCTGTCACTGAAGCATCCCCTGGGGTTGTGTCATCATGTAGTATGGGCTCCCTGTACAATGCTGCACAAAACACTGCTTACATGTTGTAATCTAAATGCCATTCTATGCAGCACTGAGAACTGACCACAGCCAACAATGGAGAAGAAAAAAGATGGACCTGTTTCCTTGTATGATGTTCCTGGGTTCAAGGTAAATATGATGCAAATCATATCAAAATTTAGTGCAGGGAGGGGTGCAGGTGTGATGCCTAATGCATTAATTTCAATGGACCTGCTAAAGGAACATATAATGCACATGAATGCAGCGTGATCAATATTTTAAAAATGCATTAAGCTGCAATATCTGCATATCTAAGAATCTGGGATTTGTATATGAATGTGTTTTCATGCAGGAAAATGCTTGACTCTTACTTTAGGAATGTATAGGTGTGAATGGATTAATACACGGCTCAATGCTCAAAGGTTGCGGTGATTTAAACAGCACTAAAACAATCAGAAATTGTATTAACTTATTCCTCTGACTGTGCAGTGATAGTTCCCTTTACTCTCAGGGACAGAAGAGTAATAATAATCGATTATAATCGATTATGTCGATTAGTTGTTGCAGCCCTAAACCCTTCCACCATGTAATTTCTGTATTCAGTTTTTCTGACAAGGAAGCAGACAGTTACAGCAGGTCCTAGGGGGTGTGTCATCTCAACAACAATGTGCAGGCTTTTTACTGCCCCTCAATCTTGTTCACACATCTTAAGTGTGACCTAATCAAGGCCATTTGCAGTGATATTAGAACATTAACTTGCAGTCAGGCCCAGATTTTCAAAACCTCACAGAAGGCGTATGCTGTGGACAAGAGTGTAAGAAGCATTCAACCTTGGCTTTTGATTGGCTGTTGTATTTGTCATGAGGGAGATCACACAGCATGCACATTGTCCAGCGAGAGCGTGAATGCTATAGATTGCTAGAGTTCACTCTGCAAATGTCACCTACTATCTCAAGAGATACATGGCTCTTACACAAGTCACTGAGATATTGTAATGCCCATAACAGGCAAATGCATGTGCTGAAAGGTGGTCATCATAGCTCCTCGTGTTACATAGTAACATGGCAGTTTAGTAACACGGTATATGGAAACACAGTACCTTGGAAACATTGTACCGGCTTAGTTCCACAACACCACAGTGACATGCTATATGCTACTAAGTTATAACTTGTATAATATAGTATATGCAAAATCAAACTTCTATAACATAGTCCTTACAATAACATTGGCCATTAGGTCACTGAAATGAAAGTATATTTCTTTCTGGTAAAATTTTCCTCTGAACTTTTCATGTAGGACCCTAAAAGATGAATTCTGGACACAGATATTACATGTAATGTCAATTGCTTAAAAAATTATAAGCTGTTCAGCCAATTCCACTTCAGAAGTGTTCTCTTTTTGCCAAAGTAAAAATAATTATTAGTTCACTACGTTTCGTATTCATTTGTGGTGATGGTAAGATGTACATGAGAGCTAGCTATAAAAGGTAATACTAACGGGTCTGATCGTCCTTTCTTCTCATCCACCACTGCCAGGTCCTTGCACTGAGCCACATAGATGTGGAACTCCCGATTCTTCTCATCATAGTCAAGAGAAAACTGAACTGATCCCTGTGCATCCACACTGCCAAAATCTCCACTGTACACACTGAGGACACTGTTACTGACCTGCAAAATGACAAATTATTTCACATGTAAGGAACAATAAAGTCCATTGTTAAAATATTTCTGCTCCATCATGTGCTTAGTAGCTATTACAAAACTGGAAATATTCTTTTTGGGAGAATAATCTCACTCAAGTGGCTATGTAAAATGATTTTACGTGTATGTAAGGGTAAAAAAAAACACACATGCAGTACATCTCTACAATACCAGCACATTTCCCTGTGTTTTATACTTTTAAAGGCCATGAAAGTGTAGAAAAAGACCTGTTGATTTGACAGAAATGCACTTAGTCCCAAGTCTTGTTTGGGGATGACAACATATAGCGTTATTGATGAAAGAGTTGTGTCAATTCTACCCAGTTGTTTATTGCTAAACTACTAAAACCCTCCCACTCTCCCAATTTCTACAAGATAGACACTAATTTTCTTTAGTCCAGGATAAGAACTAGAAAGGCTGGTTATGTGAATCCCAATCTTGCCTACATAGAACAACAAATCCTTAGCATGAAGAGCAGTCCGCATACACATATTTCAACTGTATATTTAGCTGGCTGTCTGCAAATTGGCTTAAAATGTAAAAAAAAAAAAAAAAGCAAAGCTGGGTACTTCAGGATAGCCAAGAACTTTGTGTCTGCATTCAGCTTATGTGTAGGCATGTGTGTTGACAGACCAACACAATGGCAAGAAAATGGTTTGAGTCTTACAACAAAGCCAACTACAGAAAATTTGTGTTATAAAACTAGTCTCATTCAATCCCCTTAAAGCCTTGGTGTCTCAGGTGATTTTATTACCTGGTGTATCAAGTGATTGTAATAGTATGGTCTAAATCCAGAAGTACTTACAGAAGAGACTGATGCCATGTCTGAGGAGTTGCTGCCATTACTCTGTGTCTTTCTGTGCCTTTTGAGTTTGAAGCTAATTTCAGAAGCAGTGTCAGATTCCGTCTATAATACAACCAGGAAAAACATATTTAATTTCTTTTTCAAAGTCATAAAATTATTTTTGCCTTAAAAATGGTCATCATGCATAATTGTACAAACATGACTGCATCATCAACTTAGCAAGGTTTTACCTGTGAAGTCCTGCAAGACTCACCTCAGAGTGGAGGGCTGGAGTGGATCTGCTCAGCTCCTTCGCTCGTTCAGGCTCCAGAAGCTGATGGCTTAATGTATTGGGTTTGCTATATGCTGAGACAAACAAAAGAAGGAAATTAATTGTGTGAGACATAACCTTGGGAAAGGCCTGTGTCTGGGAACAAATACATAGAACGTATTTACTAGTGTGCTCCAGAAGGCATTCCTTGATGGTAAAATTTGTTTACCACAATTTACGAACTATATTAAGCCCACAAACTTGCATTTTGACATGCAGCAATGATGTTCTTCCTATAACTAGATAGAGCTCCCTCTAGGTTTTCTTTTGTAATGAAATTCAAACTTGTGCAAGCAGTGACCTGGGATGGATTTGTACATACCTAGTATGGTAAGGCCTCCAGAGGTCTGTCTGACCCACGCTCCATTAGTTGGATTGTCAGTAACACATTGCTGTGTATAAAAAAAGGTTCCAGACTGTCACTAACTGCCAGAGCAATCGATGCTCATATGGTGTACCTGCATAGTTAATGCATTTTTGTTGGTGGTATATTATACTGTGTACTTACACAGTGCACCCACTTTAGGACTATACACCTAGCACCAAACTGAGTAAAGTGACAGACTGCCTGTTCTAGCCATAGTTTCTAGATGTATTGATGCAAAGTGGTATTTTCCATTCACACTGCTCCAGACTGCTAATTTGCTCACAGTGCTTTTTCCACATTCATCACTCTGAATTGGACTTTTCTTCCTTTTAGAGTCCTGAAGCAAACATGCAATATGCACATTTGTAAGTCACATTACTGTGCTTTAGTAATGTGGCAGATTATTATTTTCTTTTAAAGCAGTGGCATGGCCACTGTAAGGCTATATATGTGTCTTATACCTTGGCCCTAGGGCTAGCCAGTCAACTTGCATAGAAGAGGGAAGTGGCACTACTGCAATAGTGGGCCTAACAGTACAAAAAGTATTAATCTATCCCTGGCAATGCTCAGTGCTGAAAGGGGCTGAACTTGCAGTGCTTCTTTCTTATAAGTATACAATTTCTTATTGTTCCACATTAGAATGATCAAGTTATCAAACCAAGCGTACCATTAATGCCCAAGGAGTCACATCAGAAATCAAAAAGAATTACACTGTTATCAAGGAATATACTAAAAGTGTTTTTTTCTGTGCTGTGTGCCTCCCAATCTTTCCCTACTCAGTCTGTCAACAGCTTTTTATAAGGAAACAAAAGGCCTTAAATGAATGAGTTTCACACCTGACTCCACAACTTGTATCAGGAAAAGGATGTGGACAAATAAACAGTGGGTTTGCAAAATAGAGTAAACGTTACGGACTGAATGCTTGGTTTCCTAGCTGCACTGACAGATGGGTACCAGGATCACCTTGTCACTTTCTGCACAGTTTACTCCCTGGTGGGAATTAAAAGACCTATTAAATGTCCAGGAGAAAAACAGTAATTTTGAGAATAAAGGGCAAGTGTTATCTCCAGTGAAGCCTGAAGCGGAGCAATTACTGGAAGAGTCAATAAACTATTTTTGATCCTCATAAAACTTACTTTCTGTTGTTGTATAAATGTTCACCATACTTCTAGCGTTGCCAACGTTACTAGACTTATATGCAGAACCTTCTGTGGGATAATCATCAATGTTCCTGTCTGAAGAGGAAACAGAGTTACTGCATTTCTTCATTTCACTGTATTTTATGATTTTGCTCATAAACCAAACATTTGGCTCAAGCACTTAGAAAAGCCTGTCCCCTGCCAGTATGCAGCAGAAGAGATGACATGCTATATGTGGATGCAATAGCTTCTCTGCAGCGTCCAAAATGTCCCAGCCCAGTCAATCCTATAGCTTTGCGAAAACAACATGTAAGACTGCACACTTTGGTTGTGATGCATCTGGACTTAGCAGTTTTAAACTGAAAGCTCATTTGGGGTTTTTTTTTAATAAAAAAATCAGCTTTATTGTGTAAATACACGATACATGGGAAACATACAGGTGAAACTCAAATAATTAGAATATCGTGCAAAGTTCATTTATTTCACTAATGCAACTTAAAAGGTGAAACTAATATATGAGATAGACTCATTACATGCAAAGCAAGATAATTCAAGCCGTGATTTGTCATAATTGTGATGATTATGGCTTACAGCTCATGAAAACCGCAAGAACCCCAAATCCACAACCTCAAAAAAGTAGATTATTGCATGCAATCAATAAAACAAGGATTGTACATAGAACAATATCGGACCTCTGAAAAGTACAAGCATGCATATGTACTCAGTACTTGGTTTGGGCCCCTTTTGCAGCACTTACTGCAATTACTTTTGCACGATATTCTAATTATTCGAGTTTCACCTGTATATAGGTATAGACCATTCTGAATACAAGCAGTATAGCAGTAGTGGTGTGCCCATGGTGTGAGGGCAATCGTCATAGGGCAAAAACAGCCCTGCCGGGCATATCACGATGTATAAGCATCTTGTACTCGCATGTTTATCTAACAATTTTCAGAGATAAGCACATCGTGCCACTCTTATAACATCAGAAATAGATGATAAAAAACCAGCAGAAGGAGTAAGTCATTCGTGTTTTGATCTGTGGTCCCCCTCGCTTCGGAGATCGAAACGTCAGAGTAAATGATGCAGGTATGACAACTAAATAAATGGGGAGAAGGAGGGAGGCAGACAAACAACAAAGCAGTGCAACAAACG
>NW_017306620.1:1142288-1142933 GCF_000935625.1 Nanorana parkeri | reverse complement strand
TTGCATTTTAAGAAATAAGATACTAGTATAGAGGTTAAAGTAAAACTGTTATAAGAGAAATTCCACGTGTTCCACTGCTGAACTTTATTTTGAAAAATGCTAGTTGCCTGGATACCTTTGACTTTAATACTTTCAGTGAAGTCCGAGATCCTGATCTCATACTTGTTCCTGTTCAGCAGCTGAGACATTACTGAAGCCATTGGCCAGCAATGTCAGCACACATATGGCCTGTTGGCATATATGGTATAGCTTTACTGAGTATCATATTCATGTTCAATACTTGTATACTATCTGAACTGAATATAGTTAGCGCCACAGAACATTTGTCATACCCACCAACCATCAAAAACTAGGCAACATATCTGAAGTTCTAAAGGTAAATCACATGATAATATTTGTAAGCCAACAAAAATATTTTTTTGGTTTGACTATTGTATGATAGAGACACGCTTGCAGATATAGTCTTGTCAATATTTGTATTATGGAACAACTGTGATTTAATAATCTATTAAATTCAGCAGCAATTAAACAAATACTGCTTGGTCTGTTTACAACTGTCTTAAGAGGGTATTTCCCGGACTTTGATGATATGTTCTCTCATTTCCTATTGTAAGATGGTATATATATAAATAAATATATATATAT
>NW_017306620.1:1116383-1142125 GCF_000935625.1 Nanorana parkeri | reverse complement strand
AAAATATAATATGTTTTGTCCTTTACATATAAAGAAAACATGTAGGGTGCCATTTCTGACCTCTTCCCACATGTCTATGTGCATTACTATAACTTGGAACAAATATGTAAGAAGTCAGGTCAGAGTGACTCCAGAACCCCTAATCTGTATACTTGTTCCAGGTCAGAAGTACCTGGAAGTAGTAAAAGTCCATTGGATCAGTGAAATAACCTGGTAAAGCTAGCATTTTCAACAATGGCAGCCTACATATTTGTCTTAGTTCCGTTTTCCTTTATAAAGAAGGGATAATTCACCAGTACATATCCTACTACAACATTTAGTAAATGCCTCTCCCACTATTAACAAATGTTAGTTGCATGTGGCACATAGACATGAGTTCCACTAGGTTTTTATTATGTTAGAGTATAAAAACATGGAGGGAGCCGCTGTCACAGCAGCATGGTCGAGCGGTGAGCAGAGAGAGACGCTGGCTGTCAGATCCTGACCGAGCAGCTCTCTCCTCACTGCTCGGCCATGCTGCTGTGATAGCGGCTCCCTCCTCTGCCCCCCTCTCACCCCGTTGTCGGCTGCACTTCCTTCACTTCTCCTCGGATCCCCGCTGCATACAGATGGGGGAGAGCAGCGGGGATCCAGAGGAGAAGCCCCACGGCAGGAGGACAGGACATCACGATCTACCAGTGATCGCTTTGCGATCGACTGGTGGATCGCGTTCAACTTAATGGGCACCCATGTCCTAGATTGTTCACTTCTCCTGCCTTCTCCAAACTCTTCCCCCTTTTGTGAATAACCCCCTAAGTTTTCCTTTCGCACATTCATGCCTTTCTTCCTATTCCTTAAAATTTATACTGAATTTCTCTTGGCTCCTGGTCCCTGTGTATTGGTGGGGATTTCTATAAAAACGACAAAAACGCAAGGTATGCTATTCACAGAAATCAGATCACAATGGTCATTTGTAGATAACTTCAGAAAATAAAACCAAGCATCTTATTAGTTACTACAATTAACTTCCTATTCCTTTACCATTCCTTGATATTTAAATATAATTACTACTATTCTATATCTATTGTGTTAAGAAGATGTAAGAAAAGGAATACAATATTACCATTTTCCATTTCCTGTGATGTATGTACCACTGTTTCTTCATTTTTTGGCCTCGCTTTTGTCCCACTATGTTCTTCATCTGAGGACACAGTGTCAATTAGAATCTGGACCCTGCTATGAAGAGATTCCTGTGCTTCTGGCTTGATTTCTGGCACAATTATATTTTCAACCGAGTCTAGTATCTCTGGCTCAGAAGTTTTTGGTAGCTTGTCTTCAGGTGTAATAGATTCTACTTTAGTCTCTTGAACAGCTGGAGAAACTCTAACTGGAAGCTTTGACTTCTTTGAAGAACGACCAGTGCCACTGCTGTCCTCACTGTGTGATATTAACCCATTGCTTTCTGATAACGATACGCTTTTTGAAAGGGCAGAGCCCTTGCTTTTGGCATAGGTTGATCTTGGTAAAAAAGATGAACTTTTTCGTGGTGGAGCTACATGGACCATTTCATCTTCACTGGAAGATGCAAGTGGAATCCTTTGTGAAACATGTTTTATTCTGTGTGAATACTCAGGATGTGACCTCTCTTCATTGTTAGATTTTATGCTGGACTGTAGGGGAAGTGAGCGAGCTGGCTTTGTAGGTGGTTGCTGTAAACTTCTCATATCTGCTACTTCTTGCTCTGCTTGGCTATGTGCATTTCCAGAACTTTCAGTTCCTTTTTCCCAAAACTTCTTTAGTGACATAAACTGTCCCTTATCTAGAATGGGCTCTGGCTCTGCTTGCATCTCTTTAATTGAATGCACTTCGAAGTTTGCACTTGTTTTGACATTTTTATTGGGCTCCACATCTGGAGAGGACAATGTTGAGTGCCCTGATGCAGTACCTGACTTATCCAAATATGGAGAGACTTCTGGTTTAAGTGCTTCCTTACTTGTTTTCCTTTTTACAGGTATTTTACTTGGACTGCTTGCTTCTTGCTTTAGACTTTTTTCTGGAACAGATGTTTTTCTGCTTAATGGAATAGGTTTTTGTATGGAATGTTGGGGTGCTCGCTCTGTGAAATCTGGCAAATATTTTAACTGTTGCTCTAAAATAAAAGAAAAAGTCCAAAGCTGACAAGGGAAATGCACAATTTTAAATAATGTGATGCTTGATTATTTTGAATTCATTAACATTTTCCATTTTCACTTAAAGGTTTTATCTTTTCCATGATGACAACTTACTAGCAATGGTAACACCATATTTAGCAGATCTTACCCCACCATTATACTGCAGTCAGCCTGTATGAAAAAAGCTAGAACCGCCTACAAATTTCACATGGTGGGACAGCTATGCACACACAATCTGACCACCAAATGGGCCTTCATTTGCAAAAAAAATAGCAATCAGCAATTAGATCAAAGGAAAGAGTTGTCTAAAGGACAATTAAATCTCAAGACTTTTAAGGAATTTTGGAGCAAAACAGATTGCCCAGTGTCGGATAGCTCTGTCTCAGCTGTAGGTAATGGGTCTTCCCACAGCATAATGACCCAAAACACACAGCTAAATGACAAAACTTTGGACTATCCTATAGCGGCTTCAAATTAAATACAGCTGGAGCAGTTTACTCAAAAAGAGCAGGCCAAACTACCTGTTGACAGGTGCAGAATTCTCAATGAGAGCTACAGAAATTATTTGTTTCCAATGATTCCAATGTTTCTTTGAAGGTTGGGCAACAAAATATTAGGTTAATACCATTTTCATTTATTATAGTATTTAAAATGTTCTGTTGAATCAAAAATCACAAGCAAATTCTGATTTTGATATGGAATAAAAAATGGTTAGGTCTTGCTTTTTCATGGAAGGGTACCAACAAAGGTTTTACATCCACTTTGCAAAAGAAGCAATTACATCATCACTATGTTGCACATAGCCTGTGCAGAGATGTGGGAGGGACCCAGCAGATCCAACCACTACAGACTGCCTGTAAAACTACAGAGGGCGGTTACAAGAGCAATCATCCTAGACAAGGAGAGAGAGAGAGTAGCTGTGGTCGGTCTTTATTATAGGAAGTTCCTGCAAAGTGAGAGAGGCAGTGTGCAAAAGTTATTTAATTCTGGATTACTGCACAGTTGTGGAAGAAATGCACAGATCACATCAAGATTCAAGTAAGAGTACACATGCCTCTTGACATTAGACATCATGGGGAGATTTATCAAAACTGGAGCAGACAAAAGCAGGAGCAGTTGCCTATGGCAACCAATCAGCTTCTCTCTTCAGTTTGTTCAGTTAAGTTTTGAAAATGAAAGGTGGATGCCGATTGGTTGCCATCCAAAGCTGCTCCAGATTTTGTCTGCTCCAGTTTTGATAAATCTCCCTCTTTTCTGTTTAGCCTGGAGTTCAGCTTTCAGAATGTCCGTTCTGCAGCTGACTGTAGTGGGCGAACATTTTCTTATATGTACATATAAATATGTATATATGTAGGTCTTTCACTATAGAATGAAGCACAGTGTGCCACACGTCATATGTATTTCTTATTGCAATAACTCATCTAAACATGAGGATTACAGTGTACTATACCAGAAAATGAAGCGTAGCCTGTAGGCTGAAATGCATTACACCACACCTAGTAGATTTGAACAGTCAGTCTTTATGTAGTTAAATCCACACAAATATCTTAAGAATGAAGTATCCTCTGCATGCACATTACCTTGTTCATGTGGGCTTCTTGCATCGGTGGCTGAGAAGGCAACATCATGCATCCCCGCTGCTGTTGGAATATCATTGCTGAATCTTTTCTGTAAAATTATTACAAGGATATTTTAAAACAATACAAAGATTACAGATTAGTGATTATAAATAGTCATCAACCTGTGTTAATGCTATAACCTGAAAGGATACAACTTTCATCAATCATTGTAGGCAGTCTGAACTTTGGTATGGCACGGTGCCTGTAAAAGGTTTCAGCTGTGTAATTTTTTTCGGCTTGATCTCTTCGTATTGTTAATCCTGTCACTTCCTTTTAACCCATGATTTCTAGGTTTTGCTCTTTAATGCATGAATAACAAGCATACAAAAAAGTACAATAATCGCAAATCGTACAAGTTATATGGCCACTCCAAATTATTGAGCTCAGGTGTTCCAGTAAAAGAGTACTATTAATGCTACAGCAAACAAAGACGTTTTAGAGGATTTTCAGCTTCCAACCTAGTGGCTACAATTTGGGGAAGGCCCTTTTCAGTTCTAGCACAAGTGTACTTCTGTGGACAAAGCCAGGTCCATAAACACATGGTTTTACAAGCTTAGCTTGGAGAATCTTGAGTAGCCTGCAAAAAAGCCTTGACCACAACCATCTTAAAAAGGTTTGGCTATCACTTTGTCCTGAAATGCAGGCAGCACAAGAAGAATGCTCTTCAGGAAAAAACCTCAAACCTTGCATTTTAAATAGGATGCTTGCATAAATAGAGAGAGGTGAAATACTTCACTAACATTTACTTGTAAAAGCAAACTTGATATAAAAAAAAACATGAATACAACACAATTAAAGAGGCACACATGTACAAACTCGACTCACCTTTTCTGGTACACATTGGGTGGATGACTGAGGCTCAAAGGATGAATCTGCCATTAGCCGAGGCACGGCTTCTGATGATTCTGCTTTACATTTTCCATCTGTGGGACTGGAAGTATACAAAGAAGTGACTCTGCAGTGCAGATATGTTTTGTTTATTCCTAAGTGTCTGTTAATGCTAGGAAGAGCAGATTTTGCAAACGGCTATCTAAATGGACAAACATGTAGTAGCTCTGCTCTTGTAATAAGTCTATACTCATATTTATATGTATCATTTCCTGTAGGCTATCAGTGTGGTATTCCATAAGCACTGATTTGAAACTATATGTGCATTCATTCTAAACTAAATGTGCCAATAGTTATGAGATGGACATTGCCAATAATGAAGATTAAGGCACACATAGACCTACAATACTAGTGTGAAGACCTACACAATTTCAAGGTAAAGGTTCTTTTGTCAAAGAAAGATCATTTGAAGACCTCTTTTAGACATATGTTTCCAGAAAATTGTTGAAAGAGTATTTTTTAGTTACTTTTTATCTAGATCATCTTTTTTGCGTATCTATATAGTACTGTTATCATAATTGAACATATGAACCCAGTAAACGCATTCCTTTCCTATACCTGGTGCCATTGTTTTGCCATTACCTGGCAATGTTTCAGATACATTTAGCAAACAATTTTTGAGAAATAAAATAAACTTTTAAGAAACAATGCCTACAAGAGGAAGTCAGAACATCAGGTCTTAGATTTATGCATACTTACATTGTGGCAAGCTGAACCAACCATCTTTAAAGGTCATGCAACCTTGGCCTAAGAACCTGGGCACAAACTGGCTATGCTTGAAAAGTTTGAACCGTCTTGGTCTCTTAAAAAGATAAACTCCATATTGTATGTGGAAATCATGCAATTAATTAGTTTTGATTACTAAGAACTGATAGTCAATTGTGTTTTATATTGTTCAGACTCATCTTTTCTTTGTGATGGCCCCCTGATGTTTTGCATTCAAACTCAAGTTTTCTTGAGAATGATAATGGGGTTAGTCGGACTCTTTACCATCTAGGAAAAGTTAACAACACTTGGCAGTTCCTGACTAATAGGGTTCTCCAAAGCAAGCAAAAAACACTAGTACCTTTTTAGTGTTTTGTCAGCACTCAGCCTTTTCACATAGCAGCAGGCTTCCACAGCAGAGGAAGTGAGAGAGAACCCTGAGCATCAGTCTGCTCACATATATAAAGGCTAGTGCATACCTAAGACTGAAATTTGGCAAACAGGTAAGATGTGGACCGAGGAAGGGGTCTACAAAGCCTCTGGGCTCCATGACCCAAAAGTTAACTTATTAAGATTCTAAGAAAAGAAAATGTGCGTTTTCACCATATCAGTCATAAACTCTGAACCTTAGTCTGACACCAACACAAGATATGGAATGCTAAACACAACCTCTGAACAGGAAGAACATCATAAAGAGTAAACATGGCATCCATGTAGAACAGCAAACTTCAAAGTAACCAATCTGTTTGAAAATATCAATCCAGTAGCTCCAAACTGTTCAGTGTAGTTTGGTACATTTTTAAGGAAATCTAACTTATTTCAGTTCAGACTTTCAGAAGATATTAAACGATGCAAAACCACATAGATTTAAAGCACCGTCAGTGGAGCTGAACAATAGCAGTAGGTAAAGAGCCTGTGGTAAGTATTATAGATGGTGTGTTCTGACCTTTAAGAATGTGTGTTTGCTTTTGTTTGTTTAGTCAATCTGTTATATAGAGTGAACCCACTATGTGGAAAACAAACCCTGCGATCAATAATGATATCTTAGTCAAAGTCTGAATTCTCCCATTTTCCCATGATATTTCCAATACAGTGCATAACTACGTGACTTGCCTGACGTCCACTCTACATGGTCAGCTTTACGTGGGGGAGCCCACACAAAAGGACTCAGGACTGTATATCACAAACAAAGCAACAACGAGATGCCAGTGTTCTGCCGTTTCTTGGGCATGCCACATTTAGACGCTGACCTTAGTTAGCTTCCTGGTCCTGGAACTCATGTCACCAACAAGGCAAGGGATTGAAGACATATATGAGACACAAAGTAAGACAGGGCTTAAACCATGGCTTATTTTCTTTTCGATATTCGATTTTTCATCCTTTAATGTGTGTGTGTCAGGTTTTATACATTCTATTGTGTATGTATTGAAGTTCTGTTCTTCAACTTACGTTGGTTAGTCACTGTAGCAGCTTTGACACCGATAACTTTGCATTTTGCAAATCTACATGATTGCCATGGTTACTTTCTTTCATGTGCCCTCTATTCAGAGGTTGTGCGAGGTTGCTTAGAGCCTGTGGAAGAGCCTAGATGATCTGAAGATTGCCATGTATTAAAAAAAGTTCTTATATACAGTTTGCTAGATGAAATGACATTTTAGAAATTCCTTTAGATAGTGATACTATATCAGATAGTGATACTTTGTGATGTTTTTCAAGGAGACATGTGCACTTTAATAGCGCAATGCATAACAAGGATGGAAAAAGTGCAGCCAACCAGATTTCAGTTTACTATACTGCAATTGGTAAACACTGACCTTCGAGTTCCTTGAGCAACAGGATCTGCACTTGCAGCCACGTTCCATATTTCCTCTTTGCTAATGTTGCCTCTTCGTGAATCTGCCAAAAAAAGTTAATTCAACCTTTTACTGCAACAATTTAACTACAAATTATGTAAAAGCAAAGTGAGCAATTTTTATGCATATTTGTTTTCCCTTTGTTTAGAGTAACAAAGTCTGAACATTTTAAGTTCCAACATTTAAATGTGTTTACATTTGTCATTTTGAAAAAGTGACATATTGACAGACAGATGTTACAAGTAAACTAAATACACAAACACAGCTGCACTTTTATTTCTTTAGAGTAGATCTGAACTCAAAATGTGAAGAAACCTGTGTTGTAGGGAAAATTTAGAAAACAGGATATTGTGCGTAAGCAGAACCTTGAAAATGTATCTTTTGTCTGGAATCCCTACTGATAAATATAAGTGCAGTAGCCACTTCCCTATATGCAAGTGTGCCTGGGCACTCCTGTGCCTACAGGTTCATATCTGTATATCTGCAGTGTGAGATCTAAGGCACTGCTGTCTCTTACTGCTAGTCACTACTATGCTGCTCATGGTTCTCCTAGCTGGATGCTCTGACATGAAGAAAAAGCTCTGCCTCTACCAAGATAGCCATCTTCATACAAAGACACATGCAGAACAAGGCAAGGTAAGTCAGTAATGGGCTAATGCTGGTGACTAGTCCTTTGCTCTCTGTCTGCCTTTTTGGGGCACTGATCCAGAGTCCAGTTAGTCTTGAAGCCACACTCCAGGCGAAATGATAATGTATGCACTGCTTGTAAATAATCATTAAAAAGCTGGGTTTTAGGAGGAGTGAGTAGAGTGCTCCAGTCGCATCACCTGCCCCTCCTCACTATCGTTGTGATGTTCTGTGATTGGAGGAGAGATGTCACACCCCCTGTCCTCCAATCACAGATTGCCTTGTATTCTTGCGGTAAGGGTTTGGTAAATGTCACAGTCATTGTTCTATAAATAAGCCCCTTAGAATGTTTCCTTTCAGAAAGCCAGTGTCATGGGTGCACCCTGTATTGAATATCAGTTAGTAAAATATACAATATATACAAATACATATACACAATATATACAAAACACAAAAAAAATCTTACACATTGGTTCAACACTTTTAAACAAAAAGTCTCTTCCTTTAAAAATAAAGGTTGCTCTTTGGTAAGTGGTGCAACAAGTAAAAGTGTTTACCACAGACTTTAATGGGCGCACCTCAAAAACACACAACACACTTTTTTTGTATGATTTTTGTGGCCAACAGCCATCTTCTCCTTTTAGTAATGAGCTTTCTATTGGCTGAGACAAAAACGCTCAAGCCTGCAAAATGTGCAAAAAACAAAAAAAGCTTCATACAAAGCTTCAAAATCACCTGACAACATGGACAGTGTTATGAAAAACTGCTTGGCTATAAAATCAATCTCTCAGGATTCCATTGTAAACAAGTATATCAATTTAGACCTGGTACGGCCCTTGAAACTCACAGATTGATATTTAGAGAAGAAAGTGTTAAATAGATTGGGGCTTTAGAAATCAACTAATCGATATTGTCTTGAGATGCAATTCTTTGTTAGGATTTGATGCTTTTTGCATTTTCTGTTATGTTACTATGAACGGTACTGTTATATTCTAGTTTCCTAAATTTTCATACAAAAACTTTGGAAGACTATCATTTATATGATGCAACCTTTTGGTGGCCTGCTGATGAGGGCCTAATTGAAGATTCTTTTGTACCTGTTATTATGAAAAATTATGATAAAATATGTTTAAAAAAAAAAAAGAACCTCTCTGCTATTTACCGTCGATAGGCAGAGAGACTGACTACTGTATATTTAATGCTATTGAGCTCCATAGATGACAACTCTCCGTGTGACATCAGTAAACGTTTCCGGACATGTTCTTACTGAACCTCATCCACTCCAGGACTTGGTTTTAGCCACTTCCTGTTTCAAGAGAAAGTCACCTAATGCGGGTAAACATAGGAGGAGACGGACACATGGAATGAACGCAGAGAAGTGGTTTGGGCTGGCACTGTCCCAGCCTGTATTAGAAAATGCAAACTATTGAAGAGAATAAAGCAATTAGTTGTCACTGTATAATGTGTAAATACTGAACATATGGGAAAAATACCCACAGGCAATGTAAAAATGTGAAGTCAAATGTTATTCTGTTATTTAAAGTGGGACTCCAAAAATAGGTACAAAAGGGTAAAAAAAAAAAAAAACTTTAATTATTATTGGTATCATTAACTGTGTTGTATTAGGGAATACCGTAGATATGAAGACGTTTTTGGGCTGCTTTCTGGTTTTTTGTATTTCTTATTTCAGGAATGATAGTGACTGGAGTTGCTGGCCAGAGGTAGAATATGAGACTACTACAGCGTGGTAGTTGCGGCTGTCACTATGCAGAACATTTGTTAAGCAGAAAGTGGATTGGTGACTCTACTTTTGGAGGGAAACCAACTGTCCAATGATTGTCTCCACTCCCCTTAATATATCCTGTCAATGAGGCAGTGGTCAGTTACCTCAGGGAATTCAAACTTTTACCTGTACACTTGTCCCTCCCTCCCTCCTTTTAGTTATTCCTTTGTCATGGTCACACTTTACGTGATAATGTCACAGTGTAAAGTAAATGGACAGTGTGTCTGATTATGGGTGGTAGCTTGAGCCTTAAAGACTAAGCGGTTTTCATCAGTTTATGGTTTCCATGGTTATTTCTGTCTGTCATTTAAGTTTATTTCATGAAAGTTTTTACAAATTTCAATTGTAACCCAATAAAAGGGTCCGCGGCATATATATTTGCTAATGCTTTGGTTTGTTGTATTCATATTTATTCAATGTGATGTTTTATATTTGGGGTAAGGGTGGCTTATGGGGCATACAATCCCATGCGGCCATGCTGTGAGCACCAAATGGCTTTTCACACAAATGATCTTTATACAATAAAGACTGACTGGTGGAATCCAACACAGCCGATCAATTTTGTCACCCAAGAAGGCTCAGTCAGGGGTTGCCTTTACAAACGCTAGATCCTTTCACCGATCCAATACAGTTTCCTGAATCAGGCTAAATCAATCCTGTGTCTGTAGGCACCTGTATATAACAGTCTATAATGTATTTCCTTTTTATGGTTAATGTGCTGCCTTCTGCCACATGCTTGAATCCTGTCTGAACTCTGTGTGCTACCTTATCACTAGACCCAACCAGAGCCTACATGCCTCAGATCTGCATTATACATAACAAATTTAAACATTGAATGACGGCAACATTAATTTTGCCAACATAAAGCAATTTCTAGACAGAAAACCAATGTCACACTTACTATTTTTCTCAGTATATTATTGGGGTTAATTTTGCTTTCACAGAACATGTTGTGAGCTTTAGAAAGTAACTTTGTTTGAACTGTATGTGTGTGGCGATGTAGCCATCATTTGGCGGTGTTCTAAAACTTTAGAATGATTATATGAGATCACATGACCTTCCTCCAGGAGGCAAGCCTCACTCTGAAACTTCATCCACTGATATCTTACCGGAAAGGTTTACTCAGAGTAAACCTTTCAGGGAGAAAATGCCTCTCTCGCGGACGTCAGGGAGCCGCTATCTAAAAGAGGGAGACTCCCTGAACATCAGGGAGACTTGAGATCCCTGCCTATACCTTATAAATTGACAACCACTGGTCTAAAACAAGAAATAGATATTGGCACAGGACATTTCAGAGATCAATATAGGAAAGAAAACATTTTTATGTCAAAATAGTGGGGGTTCGCTTTATTTTCTCCTTAAGGATCTGTTTTCATGGGTATTTGAGTTGTTTTTGCAACATCAACTTGTGTGGGGGAAAAAAAAAAGTAAAAAATAGCATTTATGGAATCATCTGTACTTCATACAGCGCACAGATCATGCAATACAGCTGTTGGTGCTCGAAGTGACAACACGGATGGCGCCGTGCCACAGTCCAATTAGTAATGAAAGTTGCCAGCTCTCGTTTGTAATGTGCAAGAAGCATAAGCAATTTTATTGATACATCACATGCGTCGTAAAGCTTTACGACGCATGAATAAAAGTGCTTATGCTTCTTGCATATCACAAACGAGGGCTGGTGACTTTCATTACTGATGGGAAAAAAAGTAAAAACGAACACTGTTACACAAGCTCTTACAAGTAGACTACGCACACAGAGACTGGGTTACTCTAAGTAAGCAAAAGGAACTTACTCTGAGTTGGACTCTTCTTTCGGATTGATGCTCTAAGCAGATCCGGGCCTTGTAGATCCTCTTGGAATCGGCGAGACTTCACATCATGAAACCACTCTCCAGTTACAAACTTTTTCTTCTTTTCATCTCTGATTGACCCTTGAACAAGTCTAATAAATAAAAGGATCAATTATTGCTCACCACACTTTTCAGCTTCATCTCACTTTAGAGCTATATATAGACACAGACACATTTAGGTTTATTGTCTCGCTGGATATCCCAGCAGCACTTTAGCTGCAGTTTATAGACTGACTATGACTTCATATTCTCCTTTTCCAAAGACTGATCATGCGTTCAATAATAACAAGGTACCTAGGTCCTGTAGCAGTAAAAAAAAAAAAAAACAATCCCAAGATTATGATACCATTACCTGTTTGTTTGATTGTTAGTAGGTTCCTTTTTCATGCATCCTTAGAAACACTGTGGTCCTGCGTTTGTCCAGTACTGCCATCGCTGTAATAGTTATGGAAGCAGCAAAGCACCCTTCAGCACCAGTTTGGGAATGTTATAATCACGGATCTTAATGGGGGTGCTGTCACATTAAACAAGCTGCAACAATTCTTCAGCAGGCTATCAACAAGCTTCAAGTAGTGCTGACGTAAACCCGAAAGCTGGCCATACACTGCTTAGATTTTTGAAAGAACTTTCGTATGAAAGATCTTTCATTTCAACTTCCTTTTAGTTGATGTTGTGAAGAAAAAGGGATGGGATGACATTTTTTTCTCGAATGAACAAAACTCTAACAGTGAATGTGGTTTTCATTCAGGGAATGCCATTCATTCCAAAAATGAGTGTTATAATCAAACAAAATTTTAATCGACATTCGTCAAGTGTCTGATGGCATTATCGGGGGGTAAAGAAAGATCTTTCATAAGAACATTCGTTCGAAAATCTACTAGTGTATGGCCAGCTTAACAATGAACCTCTCTCATTGGTTACCTTTTGTTCTGTTAAATACACCATTGGAAGCATTTTGTTATATCTGTTTGATAAGTACAAAAAAAAAATCTATTATTAATCCTGTCTGAAATTTAGAGCAATCCTGTGACCTCTACTCACTTCCTGTGTTATCTGAAAGAGTCCTAGTTTTTATCTTTGACTACAGAATGATTAGCCTTTATCTTGTAGAGATCCAAGTATGGGAATGGTTGAATAGTTTAGCAAAAGACACTGAGCAGGGCTGACGCCAGTAAGCCAAAAAAATGGTGCATGTTGTTCGCACACACTCCAAGCAAAAGTGTTTGTAACCCTTGCAGTGGGGCTACCCCCCGCACTGCAAGGGTCATGTGCTTGTTTTTTTCTAGGCGCAAGAAAAATCCTGTCACCTTCTCTGCTGCAGTGATGCTATGTCCCTTGGGGTCCTCACGTCCTATACACTGTGTATAGAACGTGACAAATGGAGGATCCTTAGACGGTGGAGTGGAGGGGGAAAGAAGCTCCAGGGACTGGTCAAAGAGCAAGCTGGCTCCAGGGACTGGGTGAGTATAACTTTTTTTTGTTCACTAGTTCTGCTTTAAGGTCTTGTTCACACCAAGCGCGGAGCAGGTGCAGAGCAGATCAGTTGCAGACCGGATCAAAACTGCGTCCAATGTATTCCAATGGTATTTTTTGCTCCAGTTCACATCGCAGCGTGCAGTTGCAGAGCAGATCCAGAGCAGGTGAAAAAACTGCAGCAGGCCCTATTTTACCTGCTCTGGATCTGCTCTGGAACGCATCAAAAACGCATGCAAATACCTGGAACCCACTGAAAGCCCATTTTAAACTAAAAAAATAAACAAAATTGTAACCAAAAATAGCCCGAAACGCATAAAAAATGCATCAAAAAATGCATCAAAAGCACATCTAAAAGACTAGCGTGCGTGTGCAGAAACCTGACCGGATCTGCTCTGCATTTGGTGTGAACAAGGCCTAAGAGCTGTGTGCATTTCTGGCAGATTAACAGGTAGTTTTCTGTACTTGCAAGGTTTTCAATGGGATGAAAATTGTGAAAATGTGCATGTTTTGCAGAGATGAACTGCAAATGGTTTCTATATTTGTCCTGACATAAGCTTTAAGATCAATGTTTACCATTCCCAAACTGGAGCTGGATGGCACTTTTAATGCTTCAACAACACTTATTAAAAGCTCTGCAAATGCTTTGTAAAAGCTTGCTATTCCCACTACCCTTATACTGAAGCTAGGGTAAAAAAGGCCTAAGAATATGTGCTTTGTTAACTTGCCTGTTTCTGCTAAGGGTTTAAAGTAGGGATGTCCCAATACCGATGCTAGCATCGGAATCGGGCCCGATACAGGGCATTTTGACAAGTACTTGTACTTGTCAAAATGTCCCGATACATAGCGCCGAAGCTTGCGCTATGTTTTGTTTTTTTCTTACCTCGCCGAGCGTCGAGTCACTGCTGCTCCGGTGGGCAGCACTCCAAGTGGGGACCTGATTTAGGTGGCCGGAGACTGCCAGATGACCCCGCTCGGAGCGCCGCCCACCAGAACAGCAGTGACGCAACGATCGGCGATGTAAGTAAGAAGAAAAAAAACCTGCAGCGGCCAGTCAGTGCTGGTCCGGCGAGAGGAGCTCCAGGTGGGGTTCTAATTTAGTTGGCTGACACCTCTGAGCCAGCTAAATTAGAACGCCACCTGGAGCTCCTCCCACCGGACCAGCGCTGACTCGTCGCTGCTCTCTCCGGTGTCCGAACACAGTGAGGGCAGATTAGGGGGGGGGGCACTATTAAGCAGAGTATAATTGTAAATGTATTGTCTGCACTGTATTAGCAGTATATACTCTACATGTACTACATATAGAGTATATATAGAGTACACACTGCTAATACAGTGCAGACAATACATTTACAATTATACTCTGCTAACATGAATGGATTAAATGATCTGTATGTAGCCCTGTACTAGGGATCATTTAACCCATTCATGTTAGCAGAATATAATTGTAAATGTATTATTGCAGGCACTCTATATGTACTGTACATGTACTACCGTATTTGCCGGCATATAAGACGGGTTTTTAGACCCAAAAACATCACCCGATAATCGGGGGTCATCTTATACGCCGGATATACTGTATCTAGCTTCGGTATACCGCGCTGAGCCAATCACTCAAAGCCTGTATTAATGAATACAAAGCCTGTATTAATGAATACAAAGCCTGCCGTTATAGGCTCAGCACGGTATACTGTATGTAGTTGAAGGACGGAACCGGAAGATTGAGGACACTGAGGGGATCGTGGACAAGGTAAGAGACTGTAATCCCGAGTGTGGCTCGGGGTTACCGCTTATGGTACTGAAAAGTAACCCGAGCCACACTCGGGAATACCGCCATGGATGTTACTGGGTGCATTTAAACATTATTTTGGGCTATACTCGTCTTATACGACGAGTATAGCACAAAACCTATATTTTAAACACAAAAAGTAGGGGGTTGTCTTATACGCCCAGTCGCCTTATACGGCGGCAAATACGGTATATACTACATATAGAATGCACTGCAACAAATAGATTTACAATTATCCCCTGCTAAAATGAATGGGTTAAATGATCCATAGTACATATGTAGCCCTGTACTACGGATCATTTAACCCATTCATGTTAGCAGGGGATCATTGTAAATCTATTGCTGCAATGTACGGGACATTTGTGCTATATATGTACAATACATATAGAATACACTGCAGCAATAGATATTTGGGCCTGAAAAAGTGGCATCGGGACATCCCTAGTTTAAAGCCACCATAGATTGGGATTACAGTGGACCTGTTAATATGTATCCATATCAAGTGTCTGGAAAAACCGCTCTTTTCATCAGATAAATTCGATTTAGCCTGATAAACATGTGAAAATGAGCCTAGATTTCCAGGGGTAGGGTTAGGTAGTTATGAAATATTCATACGCCATATTTAATATTTATCTGATTAAAAGATTGAAAACATTAATCCTAAATGTAATAATTAATAAAAAAACACACTTAAAAACAAGATATATCTTTCCTTGAAGCAGTTGAAAAGTAGCTGGCTAAATAATAGGCTTGTTCACACCAGCAACCACGCTCAACCACATGGCTGCCAGTGTGCATGTGCCCGAACAGTGCCAATGCACTCGATCAAGCTGCATAGCACTTTTTTTTGTTAGAACTTTTTTGAAATGGCACAAGTTTGGAATGGCTGCAATGATGTTGTACCACGTCTCACTGTGGTGCACTTAGAAAAAGTATTGCATGCTGTACTTTAAGTGCACACCACTGCAATGCGGTGATGTAAACTGTGCCCACCCATGACAGGGCAAAATGCCCTGTCTTGCATTCGGGCTGCTCTGGAAAAAATGGCAAGCACATCCCGAAAACATATGGTGTGAACGGGCCCTTTCTCTGCGTTCATTGGAGGACATAGCTCTGCTTTAGATAATCACTGGGAATATTGGCATCTGCAGGAGTAGAACACTGGAGCTGGTGGACACGACCCCCTTCACAGATGTGGACTTCTCAGTTACATAGCACATCAGGCCAAATAACAAGTACTAAAGTATTTACACATAAGAGCAGCAGCAAGCCAGAGAGGCGGGTGCTGTTTCCTCCAATGAATGCAGAGAAAAGGTTTTTGCAGTGAGTACAATATATGGCATTTTCTCTTTCATTCATTGAAGAACACAGACCTAATTTCGATATCCACCAATGGAGACGTCCCAAAGCAGTGCCACAATGGGACAGGCAGGGAATGGAAAGGAACATCAGACTAACTGACTAAAGGAATAATAAAATAAGCCAGTCAAACCGCCGCTTGCAAAACCTTACGTCCAATACTGGCTTCAACACTGCCTCATTGTAAAAAACTTGGTGAATGTATGAGCTGACGACCAAGTGGCCACATTACAAACCTGAAATAATTGAGGCCTGATCGAGGGCAACCCAGAACCTATCGCCCTCGTAGAATGCAGTGTAACCAGAAACAGTAGTTATTGGTGCTTGATGCCATACACTTGGACCATGGTTTGCTGGATCCAGCATGAGATCGTTGCAGTTGACAATGTAAAACCCTTATCTGGGCCCTCTACCACCATGAACAGGAAGTCTGTCCTACAAAACCCATCTGTTACATCAAATACTCTCTAACTGCCCTGACTGCAACCAAGGAATGTAAGGCCACTTACTTAGGATTGCCTGGCTTAGGACACAATGATGGAAGCACAAAGTCCATGTTCATGTGGAATGCTTATAACACTTTCAGCAAGGAGAGTCTTGCAGGGCTATTCACAAAAGGGTGAAACGTTTGGAGAAGGCAGGAGAAGTGAACAATCTTGACCAAAATAGATGATTTGGAAAAAATTTCCAGTTCAGCTACGTTGTCCTAGATTGTTCACTTCTCCTGCCTTCTCCAAACTCTTCAACCTTTTGTGAATAACCCTGTTGGATGCAGGATGACTTTATCCTCATGAATCACCAAATATAGAGGTTTGCAGAACAACAGTGCTGGTTCATATACCCTGCAGGGCTGGCCACTAGGAAAGCGACTTTTAAAATGTTTTTTTTTTTTTTTACAATACCCAAAATACCAAGACTGCCAACACTGACACCTGGTCAGCCTGTGCTCCACTCTGTGCTGGAGAAAAGCCAAGAAGACACGCAACTGAGAAAGAACAAGGGAATACCTCTAGGAATTCACCCCTTGCAAAATATGCTTTCCACCTATGATGATAAATCTCATGAGACTAATTTCGAGACGCTAGGCTAATAACCAAGTTGTTCAGAGCTGTGAAGAGGGTTTTGACCACCAGCAGGGTCCTCCACTTGGACTGATAGTGCACCTATCATTCTACTCTTGCAGGTGGTGATATGCCCAGTCAGTGGACCAGATGGTGGAGGTCCCAACTAGGAAAAATGCCATCCTAGATTTAATCATTACTAATAAAGCGGTGGAGGAATATGTCATTCCTCCACAGGCTGTAAAACAAGACCCAGGACTATTAAGTATGTGGGGAATGACAAATTGTATGTAAATCCTAATATCTCTTATGTGTTCACTTTTGGTCTGTAGATATATCATTGAAAGTATTTTATTATAGTACTGTCAGACCTACCCAGTTCACCTCTGAACTACACCCCCTCCACTACCATGTTATAGAGATAAGGAGGTATTTCATAGTCCTAACACACTTTCTGTCCTAGCTGCTTTTTTATAGATACAGTATGAGTGAGTGCTTTCACCCTAGGATGCCAAGAGTGTTATTGGCAGGATCACCAGGTAAAAAAAAAAAAAATCTTAAAATAATTATACAGCCATCACATCTAAGAAATGGTAAGCTGCAGTATGTTACATTATTGCTCCTGAGTTTAGATTGAGCTCCCATAATGGCCTTATACATTGGGAATTAAAAAATAAAATACCATACAAATATTAATAAGTCAGTGGCCAACAATAAAGTCAGTGTCCATTTCAGTGTAATCAAATATACTGCAAATGGTAACGGCAAATGGTATTCAGGTAAGAAGAGCAAACAGCAATGCTGAGATACAAAGTACAGTTTCCAATGGAAAGCAAACAAGTCTTAAAATAGTAAATAAACCCCAATGTAGCTTCATTTATCACAAATTACCTGATGCGGTCATGGTCTTTCTTCTGCAAGTCAGCATCCCTCTGCAGGACTTTCATGAGCTTTTCATACTCCTCATCAGTTAAGAAACTGAGGTCCAGCATGGTGTCCGAGCTATTCTTCATCATATGCACAGCAGAATAAACTTCTTTAAATCTTGCTTGCACAATTCAGTCATGGAGT
Organism: Nanorana parkeri; assembly: GCF_000935625.1. Taxonomy (NCBI): domain Eukaryota; kingdom Metazoa; phylum Chordata; class Amphibia; order Anura; family Dicroglossidae; genus Nanorana; species Nanorana parkeri. Next base: position 1,123,897 of record NW_017306620.1, on the reverse strand, counting down.
ATTTCCTAGGATAGCTCCTAAGTAAAATAAACTCAGTATGAGCGGAACATGTGGAAATTTGGCTGCTTCATCTTCTCAATTTAGTTTTGATCCAAAAGTAATGAAAGATAATTTCCAGGCACTTTCTCCGGTGCAGTCACTGTGTTTCCATGTAACATGAACACACTACAGTGGTCCCCATTGTCCTCCAGCATTAGCCTTTAGGGTCCCCAGCAGACGTCAGCCTTTTTACCTGTGAACAGAACAAGTATTGCCGTAAGCTATGCTGCTTCCTGCACAGAGAAAAATACAGATTTTTTAATAGATTCAGATCAACATGACATATGGCAAGCGAATGTGTACATTGGGGGTGGATATTTGTTAACTGCTAGAAGTTCCAAAGAAAGCTGCAGTATCCTGCTTCTTGTAATGGTGCTGGCAAGCACACCTATGGTAACTGCATGCAGTGATATCAGCCCATTCAAAACGGAGCACACGGGAAAAACAAACATTGAAAGACCAGGGACATGGGTTAGAAGAAATATAACTGTGCAAACACTAATCATAGGACTTGTTAGCGGAGTAAGGCAGAGGTCATTTATCAAATTCCAAGGTTGCCCATGCTTTTGTTCAGAAAATGACCTCACAGACGAACTAAGAAAAACAGTTAAAGTCCGGTAGGATTGTTATTAACACCGACAGCTTATTACCAGTTCATACGTCTTCCTGACACTTCTCTACAGAGTAGCAAAGTTTTAGTGGGAGTGACTACCTGCCCTACCACTTTCCTTTAACTTCAGCTACAGTGATATTTTTTTTAGTAATCTCTTAGCTCATCAGAGCCTGCGGGCACAGCCTGCAGTATATCATAAGTAACCCCTTTGTAGACATACCGTCATGACAAACAGTGTTTTGGTAAAGATCCCGAGAACTGCAGCTAAACAACCTTACCCTGCCAACTTTTCTGAAATCTTTCTATTGGGGGGTAAGAAAAGGAACCTTTGGAGCATGCTGTAAATACCAAAACAATACATTTAACTCCAATTCATCAGTGTCAAATTCTCTTTAACATTTCTTAAATCTACACAAATTATTACTAGAAAAGCGATGAAAGAGAACCAACATTATTGATCATGACAACTTGTACAGATTTATTATAATAGAATCATTTTAAAAGATGACATATTTACTTTTAATTGCTTTTTGTTAAAAGTGGGTAGCTATTCCTAGACCACCTCATATCATGCTTCCCTTACCCGAAATCAGACAACAAGGGATGCATACTACAAGGCCTTCTTCAGGATTATGTTTACGTATTGCATGCTGCCAATCATGTCTACCTAAAGAGGCCCTGACTATTCATTTATTCCCATAAGATATGTGCATTTAAGGTATTTTTATGGTAAGGTATTTTATGCATTTACCTGTAAGAATCCACATTGTGAAGACATTCAAAAGCCCTGAGACTGCTTCTGGGTGCTGCAATCTTGGATGTGATGTCAGTAGCCCCAGCAGACTCAGAGCTGTGACTCAAGTGACACTCTATAGCAGCGGTTCTCAACCTGTGGGTCGGGACCCCTTCGATTTGCCAGGGGTCGCCCGGGAGTCTCCTGCTATTAGATAGTGGCTCCCGGCCGCCTGGGAGAGAAACACTTTCTCCCGAGCAAAGTAAACCTTTTTTATCTGACATTGGGGGCCGCAGGCCGCCGTAAGTCAGAAAAAAAACCACGACCCTAGGAATGCATAGCTAGATTCCTATTGGCTATTTCACTTTGCAAGTTCTCCATCAGGTCCCCACTACTGATTGACAGCAGCAGAGGGCGGGTGCAATAGCTAGTTTGCTATTGGCTATTGCAAAGTGAAATAGCCAATAGGAATCTAGCTATGCATTCCTAGGATGTTTTTTTTTTATTATTCTGACGGTTCTCAAGCTGCCGGTTGCTGTGTGATTTCTGCTGTGCTAGGTGAGAGTCCTCCTCAGCCCTCTCCTAGCGCAGCAGTGTCAGTTCTCCCGCCACGCTGCAGCAGCCGCGTCATTCCTAAATTTTAAGGTTGGGGGGTCACCACAACTTGGCAAATGTTACCAAGGGGTCCCGGCCCTAGAAAGGTTGAGAACCACTGCTCTATAGTATTCCGCTTTGCTTCTCCCCTGCTAGCTACATAAAACGTTATACAGGGAGTAGAGGGGAGAGATGGAGTACCTCTGTGAGCACAGACACTAATTAGACACTTCCAAAATAAAAGAGGGCTATAACATGCAAGGAGGGAGGGGCCTGTGCTAGGGAATTGACTCTCCTGCAGTAGTCAAATTTTCTAGCAAGTTCAAAGGCATACTGCATGAATACTGTGAATAAAAATCATGTTTTTCCTGTGCAGAAAAAATATGTACACACTTTCAAAACACACATGGGTCAACTGCTAGTTGCAAAATTAGAAGTCTGTATTAAAAAGATAATTGAACCTAAATTTTTGTTTGTCGTGTATTACTTGATATGGGTTGCTTAAACAATTCAAACAGTTAATCTCACAATTCATATCATTCGGATAATTGTTTAGAACATGCAAGATCTCACTTAAATCCTAATCTAGCTAATCCAGTTTGCTTTCCTTTTCACTACTGTTAATCTTTGTATGAGAGCATGGGGAGACTTCTAGTAAAGAAGGAAGATGGCCTTTGTAGACCCCAACATTCCCCAGTAATATCAAATTCAGTAAAAAGCAGCGCTCTATGACAACCATTTCTTCTTGTACATTTGGATTCTTCATTGATGGGCTGGATGAGTGCTTGAACCGCCCTTCATTCAAGCATAAAGCAATAACCGGGAACTACATATCCATGCAAACAAAGCTATCACATTGCTACAGTGGGCTAATCAGCAAATGTTAGTGGGAGTATCCAGGGCATTCTATCTTTCTAACAGACATCCCTGGACTTGCTCATCCATATTTAGAGGCAAAAACCAGCAGACAATTCCAAGAGACTCAAAGTAATGGCTCTGAGGCGTAGTAACATATTTACAGCCCGGACGTGTGCTCAAAAGAGATGAGAATCCACACCAGTGCAGCGGCCACTCTAAAAAAGCTTTACTGGTGTAAATTAAGACTTTTTTGGTAAATGTACACAAATACGTCTAAAATCAATATACTACCAGATGCATTATCTTGCTAATCAAATATATACACTATATTACCAAAAGTATTGGGACACCCCTTCAAATCATTGAATTCCGGTGTTCCGTGAAATTTCCTTGCTACTAAATACTTTGCGGTCAACTGTTAGTGGTATTATACCAAAGTGAAAGCAACTGGGACAACAGCAACTCAGCCACCAAGTGGTAGGCCACGTAAAATGACAGAACGGGGTCAGCGCTTGCTGAAGTGCACAGTGCGCAGAAGTCGCCAACTGTTTGCAGAGTCAATAGTTACAGACCTCCAAACTTTGTGTGGCCTTCAGATTGGCATAACAAGAGTGTGTAGAGGGCTTCATGGAATGGGTTTCCATGGCCGAGCAGCTGCATCCAAGCTTTACATCACCAAGTGCAATGCAAAGCGTTGGATGCAGTGGTGTAAAGCACGCCACCACTGGACTGCAGAGAAGTGGAGACGTGTTCTATGTAGTGACGAATCACGCTTCTCTGTCTGGCAATCCGATTGACGTGTCTGGGTTTGGCAGTTGCCTGGAGAACGGTACTTGCCTGACTGCATTGTGCCAAGTGTAGAGTTTGGTGGAGGGGGGATTATGGTGTGGGGTTGTTTTTCAGGGGTTGGGCTTGGACCCTTTGTTCCAGTGAAGGGAACTCTTAAGGCATCAGCATACCAAGACATTTTGGACAATTTCATGCTCCCAACTTTGTGGGAACAGTTTGGGGATGGCCCCTTCCTGTTTCAACATGACTGTGCACCAGTGCGCAAAGCAAGGTCCATAAAGACATGGATGAGTGAGTTTGGGGTGGAGAAGCTTGACTGGCCTGCGCAGAGTTCTGACCTCAACCCGATAGAACACCTTTGGGATGCATTAGAGTGGAGACTGCAAGCCAGGCCTTCTCGTCCAACATCAGTACCTGACCTCACAAATGCACTTCTGGAAGAATGGTCAAACATTCCCATAGACACACTCCTAAACATTGTGGGCAGCCTTCCCCGAAGAGTTGAAGCTGTTATAGCGGCAAAGGGTGGGCCAACTCAATATTGAACCCTACGGACTAATGGGATACCATTAAAGTTCATGTGTGTGTAAAGGCAGGCGTCCCAATACTTTTGGTAATATAGTGTATATTGTAACAAAATAGCAACCATTCACCTTCCCAACGGTCATTTCTGCAGTACAGAATTGTAAATGAAATAAGCTTTACATTTTCTTGTTAGGAAACTCTTTATACATGAGGCCCACATTATAAGTTTACAAGAACAGTATCCATAATCAATAGTATGATTAGGAAACAGTTAAATTTAAAGCAAATCTGTATTTTCCTCCTAATAGGCAAAGTAAAATGTTCACTAGAGAGTAGACCCCATTAGGTGACTAAACACACCCGCCCGTGTTTGACCCTCACTGTCCTGCCCTACAGTGGCCAATCACCAGGGCCAAACATTGTCACATGAAGAGCTGTCTGAGCTCCATTTGGATATTGACATTTTTTAAAGCCAAAACCTCATCATCTTCAATTTGGATGGTATAGGAAATATTTAGATCCCCTCTCAAGTTTTTTCAACATCTGAGTTTCACTGGGGAAATGTACTTTACTTGTAGATGCAACAGGAAATGAGGAAATCTCCCAAAGTTAGAGAAATGTCGCTTTAGACAGTTGTCACCTTAACAATTGTCCTACCTTAGAAGTTTCCCTTCTATCCCTGTTATGATGGCAACTGAACTTTCTCCCACTTTCAGAGCCTGTGACAATGACCACCAGAAGAAATATGAAGGGTGATTCTGCCAAATGAGGCACATACAGCAATACAAAACCTGACAGGACTGTTCTCCTCTCACCACTCTATCCAAAATGTTTTGGCTTTAGATACACTTTAACATGCACCCCCCTTTACAATCTGAAATGGAGTTGAACCATTGCACTGTATTTTCTATGTTTGACATGTGTGCATCAATCATGAGGTTTTTTGTGTTGTATGCTTACATTGGATCTCTAGATAGCTGAAACAAGTACAGAGCCAGAAAATAAAAAAGGCATTAGACCCTGTACCTTCCAGTTCTACTATCTTGGGTTATGGGATGACAAACTTTCCAATCATTTTCACCTAGTACTGGTTGAAATTGCTACTTCTACGGTGACCACCCACTGACATTTTAAACAATTTCCCCATTAATGACCTGATCGAATATGATTTGTTCTGTTCACTAAAACACACTTTATTCTCTTGCTGTTTGTTTTTTCAATGTTTGACAACTTCCTGTTATTTGCTTGTTAGGTGGAGGTTATTGACACAGCACTTGCAATCTAGTTAAAAATAAATATAAAAAATTAGAGTAGCAAAACTAGAAGCTTAACTATGCTAATGTCACAACTAATGATGTAGGTTTTAAAAAAAATCTTAAGAGCCGACAGCGTGTGATGGTTCATCTTTCTTCAATATAGCAAATATAACCTATTACACACTGCATTTATATTCACCATTACCTACAGCTAATAGGAAATCTAAATCCTAATGAAACAAGCCTTTCAGTGTTAGGATGCAAGTCTATGGGGTTGATTTACTAACCTTATAAACACACCTGTGACACTAAACTCTGGAGTTAAATTTTAAAAATGCATTCAATTACTTTAACTATTACCAACATTGTTCCATGTTGTGCATCACTCAGCTGTAGATCTTCAAAGCATCTCTGAATTCATGCTGACCCTGTCCTTCCTTCGGGAGGGTGGCTACTTTTGTTCCCCATGGTCTCTTTGTGTGTTGTAAAGTAGTCACCACTCCAATCTCGCTCCTGTAATGGACTACAATCTAATGTTGAGTTTACTAATTTGTTTTGAGATTGTAGTCATCATGGGAGCATGCTTGGACCAGTGTCTACTTTACAACACACACAGGGACCATGGAGAACAAAAGTAGCCACCCTCCAAAAGGAAGGACAGTGTCTTCACAAATTCAGAGATGATTTGAGCATCTACAGATGCACAAAAATGGCACAGTATTAATAGGTCAGGTACTTTTATACATTTTTAAGATTTAACTCCTGAGTTTAGTGTCACAAAATATCAGTAAACACAGCAGATGCAGATGAATTGATCTTGATACTGCTGAATCTCACCTGAGTTTACATCAAGCAGTATTCTAACTTCTGACAGCAACAACTTCTGACCATGCCCCGGCATGGTCATGGATAATAATGGGCCTATAAGGTTTATTTCACCTTACTCCTCTTAGTAAATGAAAGTGAGCCTATTTCCAACAAGGCAACCCTATACTTACATCTTGTGGTCTGCTGAGGGCCATCAGTGTTACATGTCCCATACTTTGAGAAACACCTTTACTTTTAATTGTATTTTAATACTACAATTTATAACGAAAGTCCACAACCCCTTTTAAGAACTCATAGGTCTATGTATTGTGGCTACAAACCAAGTTGTAAGACTTAACCTGCCACAATGTTAATATTTCCATCCACTTGGATGAATGGCATGGTGTCGTTTGTACTTTTCCAACTGTACAAGAGCTCCACTGTCTAGGTGCCCGCTTTGCACAGTCCCAGACAATGTGTCACTCGGTGACACAAAAAGATCTGCAGTACACCCAGGCATGGTAAAATAAACACATTACAGAATGTCTTGACTATTATTATCAAATCACCCCTGCCAGACACAACACAAGCTCGCACTCTTCTTGGCTTTGCAGTGAACACTGTTGATCTGCTGTGAACCCTGTGTGCTTGTATATAAGGGCCCATATGTACAAAATTATTTTACTATAACAATATATCAGATTACCTTTTACATTTTTCCAGTGCAGAATGGGAGAACTGGATTAGATACCACATGTGATAATATTAGTTCTTCCTTCTGACAGTCTACATGTGAAGACACGCTGGGTAGTAAGAGGAGAGTTAGGAAACAAGGGAGGGAACGTAACATGTCCTCGGCTTTTGTTGAGAGCTAATAATTAAATAGATAAAGGTTGCTGTAGGCATTTTAGGCTTTGAAACTGGGGAATTTTAAAGAAGAGTATTACATATCTTTTAGCATCATTCTGCTCAAAGTGATTTTGGGGGTAGTTCAGGAAGTCAACGTAGCTTATCGATTTTTCTACTGCCAGATTTAAAAAGTCACCAAACAGGTATTCGTGTAATAATCTGAATCTCAATTCCTCTATTTTTATAATGGTGTTGCCCCCCACCAAGTGATTATTTGATATTTTCAATTATTTATCTGTATTTTCTCCCTGATACAGTAGAAGTGCAGGGCTACTCTATGTGAGCTCACTACTGACAGCAGGCAGGTAACTCTCATATAAGAAATGTGCTCTCAGGATTACAGGAAAGAGAAAGAACTGCTACACGTACAGCAAAATATAACTCCCCCCCG
>NW_017306620.1:1094791-1115788 GCF_000935625.1 Nanorana parkeri | reverse complement strand
AAATACTAGAGCGGAACAAAATCATACAATTTGGATTTGTAGCTGTAACCAAAAACATCCTGTTAGATACTTCTTAGGGCCAACTCACACAGCGTCTGGTGTGTGGTGCCCATCACAGTGCCGAAGCGTTGATCCCAACACGTTGCACTTTCTTTTTTTTTTAGAACTTTATTAAAGTGTCACAAGTCACATTTCATTTAGTTCTGCAGACACAGTGCGATTGTACCTCCTTACTTTATCTAAGCACACACCACCGCGTTCCTACTGCAACGCAGTGGTGTGAATGGGCACCATCCGTGACAAGGCAAATTGCCTTATCTTGTGTTGGGGCTGCGCTGCAAACAACGTGCAGTGCAACTCCAGCGCATATGGTGTGAATGGGCCCTTAAACAAGAAAAGGAATACTTCAATTCCGTTGCACAGGAAGGCAGTGCTAAACAAGAGCACAGAGACAAATTTAAAGTAGGGCTGAAGCTATTTTTTTTGTTTTGGTTAGGAGTAAGGAAGGGTTATATCTCCTGTCAGCTTTTTTTGACATTTGTGTCACATTGGAGACATTTCCCTTCACTTCCTGTCCAATAGTCACAACAGGAAATGAGAGGAAATCCCTCCAAAGTAAGGGAAATCCCTGGTGGCCAGCAGGGTCCCCAGAACTACTTTCCCTATTCCTATTCTGATAATCCAAAATGTGAGATTTTCTTTCACTTTCAATGATGACAGTCACCAGGACAAATAATGAGGACACAGACAGCAATACAAACCTGTGTTTCGGAACAAGTACAGATCAGGCACTGGATTCATATATTCAGAAGATTGGTGGGAACATAAAGCACAATGGTTCTGGGGATGCTGCTCTCAACAAAAACTGGATGTCCCCCATACAAGGGAATCCAGGACTGAATATATACGCATAAATAGAGTCCAATCTGAGTGACAAACAAGATAGTATGAGGGTCCAAAAACATTTAACAATGAAATGGGTTCACATACAACAGCAAAGCATAGCCAATTCTTTTTAAGAGTTCAAAGACCTGTCTCTTCTTCAAGACTAAACATAAGTAGTATTATGGACTCAGAAACTGGGACAAATCTCAAAGGGTTAATTCATTGATGTATGGGGTGTAGTTATCATTTTGCTGAACCACCTTATGTTAACTATATCCTACACAGCCACAGGTGCTCTTATTGGACTGTATATAAGCAATAATAACCTGAAAGGTGTTCTAATCCCTCTCCACTCTATCCAATACTAAGAAAAAAGTTTTGGCTTCAGTTGCACTCTAAAAGGTAAAGCTGGCCATATACTGCGTGAATTTTAGTCGGTTCGCCAAGAAATTCGCACAGTTGGTGCCGCTGACGGCACCCTTTCACCTGGCATCCCTTGACCAGCTGATCAAAGGAGCCAGTTGGAAAATGTTCAAACGAACAGAGAAGGCAGCAAATGAGCTGCCGGCTCTGCTCGGGTATTGTAAGAGCAGCCACTGTCAGAATCTGGTGACAGCAGGAGATTCCTTGATCAATGCTTGTAAGTGTTAATGGAGGAATCTGTAATATATTCTTAATTTAGCCCGCAGGTTAGAGAAGGAAAATTTTAGAGTATGGCAAGCTTAAAGTGACATTAAAAAGGCAAAAACATTTTTCCCTCCCCCCCCATGTAAATGTTAGCACTTACCTTAAATGATGTCTCTTTTTCCGATCTTCCTCTTTTCCCAATGTTTTCATCTGTCCCTCCAGCGGTGTGACGTCACTCCGATCCAGCGCTGACTGCTCTGTCTCTCCGATCCAGCGGTGTCTGCAGGCGGGGGCATACGTCCATAGACTTACCTTGCGTCTCTGCTCGTCTCCCGGCCGAGAATCGGAACTGCGCATGCGCCCGCCCCAAGATCCTTTGCGGCCGTACGAGCAGTTCCTGATTCTCAGCGCGGGAGCGAGCGGCAATAACGAGGTAAGTTTAAAATGATTTTAAACGTTTTTTTTTTGTTTTTTTTACACTTCTTGCCTATATCTACTGCATGCTAGCAGTAGATATAAGCAAAAAAAAACGGAGGGTTTAGAACCCCTTTAAGAGTTTGCTGTCATTCATAAATTCCTCCATAAATTTTGTTAGGTGGAATAAACAGTGCAATAAAGATTGCAGTGTTGGTTGTACAACCAATGAATAATGAAAGCTTAATAGGAGGTTCAGTGGTCCTGGAGAAAACCCTGAACACCAGAGGCATAACTAGAATCTTCAGGGCCCTGGACCCGATGCAAGAAACCATGAAGGGCCCCCCAACCCTCCACCGCCATGGGACCATGTGGTTAACAGGAAGGCTGCCGAGGTCCCCAGTAAGCGCGAGACCTCAGGTAGCCACTTCAGTTTAAAAATTTAGTGCTGGTGTTCTGCAGTGACGTGCGGTACCTCATATTCTGGGTGAGGCATTCCCCCGCCCCACTGAACGAAGGCACGCCCCCGCCAGACGAAACCACGCCTCAATAACAGTCAAAAGCCGGATGCAGCGCTGCCTGTAGCAGGCAGCGCTTCATCTATGACAGGTTACACAGCGGGGAGGATTTCCCTGTTCTGTAACCTGTTAGATGCCGATGTGAATGGAGAAAAAGCGGTCAGCTTCAGACTTGAAGCCGACAGCTTTCTCCTCCATAATTCTAGGTGAGGCTCTGCCTCACCTGCCTCCCCTGACCACACGTCCCTGGTGTTTTGTGGAGAACGCCGACCCAGTATCTGCGCTTGCGCACTGACGGGATTAGCGAGGAAACAGGCATTTATTTACAAAGTATTAGATTGTAATGGTTAATTGTCACCGTCGTGTTGTGAAAATGCCCAGTATTGGCACTGGTGCATCCCTACTTCAAATATAATGTATTGCTGGGACTTGTAGTCCTGCATAGTTGGTGGGTGCTATTCTGCATTGCTGTATAATCATCATACAGCAATGCAGAATACCACCAGCTATGCAGGACAACAAGTCCCAGCAATATATCATAATAAAAATCAGCAATACAGAATACCACCAGCTTCTCCCCCCCCCTTCCCCACGCCCCCCCTTCCCGGTCCAGACTTACCTGACCTGACTCCTGCAGCACCTTCTTCCACATCTCGGTGGCCAGGGGGCGGGTCTAAGTGGAGAGGGTCCTCTCCCACACAGCAAAATGTGCTGCCTGGTGGTGCCTGCAGCACATTCTGCTGGACAAGTGACAGCTGCCCGTACATGCTGCGGGTGGCAGAGCGGCGGGGAAGGAGCAGCACTATCTTGGGGGGGCCCTCTTCTTCCTCTCTAGGCCCCCCCAACAGGCGGAACGCCAGGGCCCGGTCGCAATTGCAACCCTGGTAGTTCCACCAGTGCTGAACACCTTGTCCAGGAAATGTATTAAACAGCTTTTGCGTACTACTTGTTGGCTGAATTCATCACGGCAGGTAAAATATGTTTTAGGTGTACATATAGCCCAAAAAATGTTTGCATCATGTAAGAGTGTGAAAGGATAAGATGAAGCTGAAGAACATAGGAAATTATTATTTATTTTCTATGCTCCATCTAGTTCTTGCAGTGCTCGGACAAGGTCACATAGCAGCCAAGGCAAAGAGACCAAAGAATCCTTCCTTTAAAAAACACTAGAATAAAAAAAAAAAAGAAAAAATTACCATTTCAGTGGGGCTATGCCAGTTTGCAAGGGTTAACAGCTCCTTTTTCTCTAGGGGCGAATAGACGAAATACTCACCTGATCTTTGGTCCTACAGCAGTGAACGCTCACCTCCTGCCCCATCCGCTCTGGCTGTGGTATGTACCTCTGCGTTTTCACGCCTAATAGCCTGTATTAGATGGGATGGGTGAAGGGTCCCGGTCCCTAGATCTGGGGGAGAAAGGGCTGGGGGAACCCCTGGATAAAACAAGCAGTTAACCCTGCCTTAGGAAATCTTAAAGTTTCTGTTAAGATTTCCTAAGGCAGAACCTTATCTGCTTACCTGTTGGCCTTGCCATGGTTTGAAATTCAAGCAGTAGCAGCCAATCACTTGCTCTGCCTGAACTCTGAACTACCCATTCAGCAGAGTTACTGACAGCTCAGCTTTAGTTACATGACCGCCACTGGAAAAGTTGAAGCACCAGCTTTGATTTTTAAATGCTAAAATAGAAAAATGAAATGGTATATATAGAAAAATCTGATTATTCAAATAGAAAAGAACTTCATTACTCAAAACTCCTTCCTTGTGCAGCGACATTTGAAATGATCACCGAGCAGATGGTGTATATCCCAGCAACTCAGCCGCAGCTCAGAAATAAATATTTTTTTTTAGCAGCTGCGGTAAGAGGAAGGGGGAATCTTTCCACTCTGTTTTTTTTCTTCATATACAGTGGAGGCTCAAATCCATCTGCTGTAGTTATTTGCTTCATGTAAAGTTTCAAAAAGGTTATTTTGTCAGATGATGATTTCCACTTTTTGGATGGAATACAGTTTCATCCTGTAATAACATTTCCCGGTTAAAGCGACACTCCGTTCAAAGAAAACCCTTTTCCCAAACAGTGATAATATGACAAATGCCCTCTCTGTTGCATGCCGTATAGTTTTGGATGGGCTACCAATGTTCCACAATACCAGTTTTTATGGACCAACAGAAATTTTAGTTTACTCCTATTTAGTTTACTAATTTGCATTGATTTTGTAGTCTATCATGGGAGTGGACTTGGAGAGTTGGCTACTTTACAACACACAGGGACCATGGGGAACAAAAGTAGCCCCCCTCCAAAAGGAAGGACAGTGTCAGCACCAATTCACAGAGATGATTTGAGGATCAACAGCTGAGTGATACACAAATAACATACATTTTTGTTAATAGTTAGGGCACTTGCAGTTTTCGGATTTGGGGCTTGTTCACACCATATATGGTGCGTTCCAGAGCGGTAGCTGCTGGAACGCACCGCAATCGCTCACAAAACTTCCCCCTTCATTCCGGGGCGGGAGGGGGCGTGGCAGTGCAGTGAAGTCAATGGCATCGCAACCACACCCCCCTCCTCCCGCAGTGCAATTGGACCTGTGGCAAAACATTGCCTGCGTTCCGTTCCACTGCATACGCAAAAAATAGAGCATGCAGCATTTTTTTCATTTGCAGTGGAACGGAACGCAGGCAATGTTTTGCCATGCATCAGATCGCACTGCGGGCGCGGGGGGGGGGGGGGGGGGGGCGGACGAGGGAGCGCTGTCATATCGGATGGCCATGGGGGGCGTGGCTGCGGTGCTATTGACTTCATTGCACTGCCACGCCCCCTCCCACCCCAGAACAAAGGGGGAATTTTTGTGAGCGCTTGCGGTGCGTTCCAGCAGCTCCCACCCTGAAATGAACCGCGATTGGTGTGCACAAGCCCTTAACTCCTGAGTTTAGTGTCACTTTAAGCATTTTGGGATGATCACATAACTGATTATAAAGGGGTTTGCATATACAAATACAAAGGCTTCTGATTTATAAAGATCTACAGTTATTTTTTTACCATTTAATTGCTATAAATTAGGACTGTGCAAAATAACGATGAATTTCTCGATTAATCGTTAATCTTTTTGATCGATTAACATTTTTTTGAAACTTTCTGCACTAGCGCCAGCCAAGGCATTGGCCTATACACATACAACACAGCAATGAAGGATCCCACTAATCCAGCACGTTATTATTCTGAGTTGCCCCACTCAAGCGGCGGCCATATTGAGTGGGGCACGTGAGATTAATAACGTGCTGGATTACTGTGATCCTAGTTCATTTTATTACTTCATTGCTGTGCTGTATGTGTATAGGCCTATGTAGTTGGATCTGTATGTGCGTTATATCGAAATTAATCGATTAAAAAGAATTTCGATTAATCGAACACGAAAATTTTAATCAGTAACAGCCCTACTATAAATGTGCCCTGTTATGATGCCTTTTTCTTAATATCTTTTCTGCATTAATTCCAAAAGGTAGGCAATGATCAGATCTCCATTATCATCATCATTCTACCTCTGCACCAGCAGCAATACAAATATATTCGGCTGCTTTGTGGAGTGACTTTTATATCTGAAGAAAGACTCATTCCAAAAGACATGATGAACAGAGTATACAGCATCACAAACAGGATCCTAAAATGTAATTAATTGTGTATCACCCTACCTGTATACAACATACTGTACACTGTGTATGATAATGAGGTATTTAGGCTCTTCTGTACCTTTATAAGGATAGTTTTAGGGTTTTGTCCATTATGGATTCTAGGCTGAAAACGCTAGAAGGTCATGAGCAGAGACAATGTAGATACTGTATACCCTGGAAAAAACGTCAAGTAAAAGTGACCTTTTAGGACATCTAGAAGCCTTACGTTTCAGGTGTGGCAGCAGGAAAGAATGAGGTAGAACAGAGTGAGCAGTAACTAACTACAAATTTATAGATCATTGGTTCGACCTCATCTGGAGTACGCGGTCCAGTTCTGGTCACCAGTACTAAGAAAAGATGTCCTTGAGTTGGAAAAAGTCCAGCGGAGGGCAACCAAACTAATTAGGGGTATGGAGGACCAGAGCTACGAGACAAGGCTACTAAATTTAAACATGTTCACATTGGAGGTGAGGAGATTAAGGGGGGATATGATCTCCATGTACAAAATGTTCAATGGTGGTAGCAACATTAGCGATAAACTGTTTAAAATTAACTCCGTTACAAAAACTAGAGGCCACCACCTAAAATTGGTGGAAAAAAAATTCCAGCACAAGGGGCGAAGGGGGTTCTTCACAGTAAGATCAGTTAGGGTCTGGAACTCACTGCCACAGACAGTGATTTCAGCAAAGAATGTGGAATTGTTCAAGAAACCTTTGGACGATTTCTTAAGGGACCGTAAGATACAGGGGTACAGGTACTCCTAGAATGAGATCCTTATAGGTTGGACTTGATGGACTAATGTCTTTATTCAACCTCAAATACTATGTAACTATGTAAATGTGCAATATTGTTCACTCAGGGCACCAAGTCCTGGGGCAGATCTCAGGAGGGAGCAGCCTAGGCAACCAGCCAAAACACAAAAAACAAGACATGTCCCCCATCTAAAAGGAAAGTTTCCATTTCACAAGATAAACACAGGATTAGAAAAAAAATGACAGCAGTAAATGATAGTGTGTGACAGGATTCCTATGTCATAAATATCAGTTCTGCTATGTGCTATAACCTTTAAATGGTATCTATAGTCAAAAACTAAAAAAAAATATGTATTTCTATATTGAATTGCCATAAGTTCTATCCCACTCCTAATAGCTATATTGATCTAGAATTCTGTAAACTTACTTACTGAAGATGTCCACAGGATGTAATTCCTCAATGCAGTGGCACAATTTCACTCAGCTCTGTGAATATGCACTTCCTTGTTTTACCACTATAACTAAGTCTGGCGTCTGAACTTCCCACAATGTGGAAGCTGGAAGCAATGCATGATGGGCTATGTAATCTCAATTTCTCAAGATTGCATCACTTCAAGCAGCAAGGAAAGAGATGCAAAGCACACTGGGAATCAAGGAAATTGTTGAAGGTGATGGGCAGACACAAGGCAGCACTCGCTACATAAAAGGGATTTTTTTTCAAGTAAGTTTTGTTTGTATTATCTAAAACAACTCTATTATGTATTCCTATTACAATGCCAATGTTATAACAGGATAATAAATGCTGGGACTTTATTGCTGAATACTGAAAAATGGCCTGGATGGGAAGGGGGTTTAACACCGCGGATGTCAACTGGTTAAGCAACCCGAACTCCGGTGGAAGAAGGTAAATATACAGTACATACATAGACCAGTTCTTCACCTCCACCTCAGCAATATTTTCTTCCTCCACTGCAGCAACCAGACTTTTAGAGTGACAAAGGAACAACAGTAACCTGGTAAAATCATCCCTCTGCACTCTCCTGTCAGTATGTTCCCCGTCAGCACATGTGCACTGCAGCAGAACTTGACTGGCTCAGAGTGCTGCCCCTCCCTCCCTAAGTCTGAAATTTGAGGAGGCTCTGACAGCAAATTCAGGCGCTTACACTATTTGCATTGGTATTACATATACTGTAATCATTTTTTATGGCTACACAATTCTATTGTTTTTATATCTCTCATGAATTTAACCCCTTGCCGTCTGTCGGATTATAAATAATTGGCTCACTCACAATGGTGGCTGGGCATTTTAAAGTGTCCTTTCCTGCCGCATGTTCATGCGCACGAGCGGGAAAGTGTTCACATTGTGCACAGCCAGCAATGACTGTTGCATAAAAGTGTTCGAGCAGCTATAAGCCACCCAATCGGTTTTATGGTGGCAAGGAGTGTGCCTCCCCTCCGCCAGCGGCTATTCCGGCCTCCCTTGTCCTCCATGCAGGCCCGGGACTGGCATGCCAGGTCTCTGTGGCTGCATGGCCGGAGGGAGTTCAGCACAAATTTTAAATTTACTGATTGGAGTTTTAACATTTTGGAATGCCAAGGCAGCTTTTCCTGATAAACCATGTCATAGCTGACTCGTGGAATGATCCCCATATACTGCAGCAGTACAAACCCAAGGTAAATGAATACTCCTCTAGCACATTGCTTCTGTTGGACAGTCTATTCCTTGTGTCTAATGTACACTGAACCAAAGAAAACAGAAAACCAGTCACGCCCTCCATCCTCTAAGCTCGTTCCATTTGCTGTGTGTGTAGACAGGATGTGCACACATACAACTTGGCACCATCACTTTGAAGGCAGTCAGGAGATGGTACAAGCCCATGCAATTATTTTCTGAGCCTCAGCACTAGAATAGTTATGTAAGACACACAGACAGCTAGCTCCTCTGTAGCTTACGAACTAGAACTTCAGCAAACACTGACCATTGACATACAGAATAAGAGAGAATATAGAGTCAAAGCAGAAACAGGATGTCACCAAGAATCATGTGTAGCACTTTGTTTCTACTTTCATGATTTATTCCGATAAAAATAATCATAATGCTGAGAAAAGCCCTTTTAATTCACAACATTCACATATAGAACTTTAGGCAAAAAATCTGCTAAGGAATAACAGAACTGTTTTTTTGTTGTTTTTTTTTTTATTTGAAGATAAGTCACCAGCACACTCCAATTCAACTTGCAAATAGAGTTTGTTTTATTGCTAAATACATCACATAGGTCAAGGTCAACGGTTCGGGGCCCCTTCCACAGAATCACTGTGTTGTCTTGAAGGGATCCTGTGTGGCCTCAAATCGGCGGCTTATTGACCTATGTGATGTATATTGCAATAAAACAAATGATTTGGAGGTTGAATTGCTGAGTGCTGGTGACTTATCTTCAAATACCTGAGAATTTGCATGGCGCCATCCGCTGCAGTGACCACGACCACTGTCTTTTATTACTGATCACTGTATGGTGTACAGCTGGTATCTACATTGATTATTTATATATATAATTTATTTTATACATACAGGGGGCGGCACACCTGCAAACATATTGGCAGCTATCCTTCACCTTGTGAAGAAATGATCCAGCAGTGGAGTATTGTATAAAATACAACCACTTCAGTAAGCCTAGCCAAGCTAGTAGCTGATTCCCCCTTGCTTCAGAAGAGATCATGTGATCAACTGTCTAGGTCTTCAGGAATATGGTTAACACAAAATGGAGCATGGAACAGCATTTTCATCATCATTCTATCTGCTGCAGTTTTGATAACCCTCCCCTCTGAATGTATAGGAATGCATGCTGCAATTCTTGCTGTTCTTCAGTTGATGGGAGAGCATCATATACTGTACACACTTTTGATATGAATGTCAACTTATAGTATTGTGGACACATACAATGTACAGTCTTGGTTGACATACATCTTTTAGTGGTCTTAGGCTTTTCCAGTATGGTGGAAGGCTATTAAACAGACACTATATCTTACTGTTCATATTAAGTGATGCTTGAAGCTAATTTATATTGGAAAAAAAGACATCTCTAAGCTACCGAAATTGATCTCCCCTGTTTGAGTTGGTAGTGTGTTGCTCATCAGAAAAAGATCTTAAACAAATTGCACATCTGGGGGTATGTTCACATCTCGGGGTATGTTCACATTTCGGGACCCTTTAGGCATGTGCAGTTCAGATTTGCATCGTAGGACTTATTTGCCAGAAACAGAGCGGCACAGATACACACTGCATTCATTATTCTCTAATGATATAAATAGGTTGAAAGAATTTGTATTTTTAACCCATTGATGAAAACTACATCATGCAATACTCTTCTGGGTAAAATTCAGAGTACACTTTGAATCTAACGTGTGCAAAGCAGTCAACAGTGAAGTGCTGATTTTAGACCTGGAACATAACAATTATCATCCTTGATTTGATCCTATTAAAAATCAAATTCAAGCTTCTATCTTTCATTTTCAAAGTGTAACTAAACAATTGAAGACAGAAGCTGATTGGTTGCTGTGGGAGACTGTTCCAGGCTCTGTCTGCTCCAATTATGATAAATTCCCCCAAGAGACTTTTACTAAACTAGGTTTTTTTTGGGGGTGGGGTTGGTAGAGTGGGAAAACGATAGAATATCTGTCAGTTTTTATTGGTACCTATATATCTACTGCGGAGATATTCTTCCACACTCTAATGGAAAAAAAACAAAATTAAGTTTTACTTTAACAGGCCTGTATTATGCTTTTTAGGGTGTACATTTGCCTCATCTTCTGTGTAGATTTCTGTTTTTATAGTTATTGAAGTGTGCCTCCAATATCAAAGTTTGTAGTCAGGGGTAGCCCCACTGCAAGGGTTAATAATTTTTTTTACTTGGAGTTCTGCTGTGATGTCACGTCTGGCTCCGCCCAGTTATAATGGCAGATCAGTGTCCCCAAATAACCTGGGGACGCTGAACTGTCAACAATAATTGGGCAGAGCCAGCCATGACATTACGGCCAGATCCGCACAGTTATTCATTGGTACAGACCTGCTAGAAGACTCTAGCAGGTGCCGGCCGAAACAGTTGGGCGGAGCTAGCTGTCACTGCTAGCTCCGCCCAATTGCTTTTCTTTTTTAATTATTTTTGAATCTTTCTTTTTTTAATTTTTCAATTTATTTACATTTTAAAATTATTATTTTCAACTTTTTGAAAAAAAACTATTCTCATTGATTTTGCCCAAGTAGAATAGCGGAGCCGAATTGGCGGCATTCAGCTATTCACTCACTGCCGTTCAGCCTCTTTGAGAATAGGGGCGAACGGCAGCAAGTGAGTTGCCAGAGCTTTGGCTCAGTCAATCCAGATGTTGGATCAGCTGAGTCGAAGTCCTTCTGCCGAAGGCAGCCGGTGTAGAGCTGAAATCAGCTGTACAAGCCAGAAGTGAATAGCCGAACTTTGTTCGGCTCACTTCACTTCGGCTGAGTTATTTACTCGGCTGCCTTCGGAAGCTTTGTGACTAACACCATTAGTGTGACCCCTTGTTGCTGGATGCCCCCTGTTGAATTTCTGAGAGTTGATAGGTACACAGGGAAAACAATATTGACCCTTTATATTAATGAGTAAGCAGCCCAGAGATACAGAAACAAATTATTACTTATATATTTTTTATTTTCTAAATATGACCACTGCCTGGCTGAAAAGGAACACGTGCTCCTGAATCTTGATATTTTGTAACAACATCTATGTTTTGGTACATTTACGGAAGTTGTAAATATGTTTCGATTTCACAGTTTCGAAGAGCAGACTGTACTGTGCAGTGTAATTGGATTCTCCCTTATCTGGGTGACTCATGACAATTTCTGTGATCAGTTTGACAGCTGAATTACTAGACGGGTTCGTGTCATGCAGCGATTTGGTGTAGCTGGATCTAGAGGTTACGTTGTTCAGAAATACCGGTTTTACTGAGCAGCGAAATAATGACTAGTCCATAGCGAATGTTTTGTCTCTTTATAATATTAAACTCCAGTTATAAGGATCTACATATACTTTCATTTGTCCAGCTTGACACAGGGTAGGCATACAGAAATCTTCCCTGGCAGGGGTCACCCTAGCATAATTGCCACCAGAGGCTGCTTGTGGTCACTTTGGGGAAGGAAGGGAGGCTAGAAGGAACTGGTGGTCACATTTGGGGGGGTGGGGAAGCTGCCCAGCTCTGGCTGGCATCCCACTCACCTCACCGACATCAATGTTCCCCAGGAACTGAGCAGGATGCCGGCCAGAGCATCCTAGGTTGCTAGGAGCTGGGGCAGAGAGATAGCTATGGCCAGAAATGGGGTGGCAGGTTCCCCCCACATGACCCAAAGAGATGCCACCTGAGGCAACAGTCTCAGACTGCCTCATTATAGGGATGGCCCAAGCCACAGGGAATCTGTATAACATTGTAGTAGCCACAGCTACTACAGTGCTTCAAGTCAATCTTCTGGGCCGCGTTACTGCTGCTGTGTTGAGCGACTTCCCCTCTGCTGTGAAAAAACAGCAGGTTACTCTGCACAGCAGCCCTTCAGTGAACACCTATAGGGTTAGTCACAAAAGGGTGAAGAGTTTGGAGAAATGAACAATCTAAGACAACATAGCTGATTAGGAAAAATTCTCCAATTCAGCAATGTTGTCCTAGATTGTTCATTTCTCCTGCCTTCTCCAAACTCTTCACCCTTTTGTGCATAACCCTGTTAGTATTTTTATGAATAACTAGAGAACACCTAGTATTCATTCATAAAAAATTCTAAGCGTTTGCTGAAGGGCCACTGTGCCAAGCTTCTACTGTAGCTACTACAATTTGTTACAGGATCCCTGTGGATTTATGTATACTTACACTGTGCCAAGCTGGACCAATGCAAGTATATAAACATCAGTGCATGTCAGGTGACAACACCCATTACAATCTGATTTACAATGCCTATACAATCTCCTTTGGAGTTACCAACAGCCTTGTAATGTCAGATATGGACCAACCCATACCATTCTCTTCCATCAGTTAAACCCTTGCATTAAAGGAGAACTATGGGGTTAGGGCTTTTCCCCATAGTTCTCCTAAGGGTAACGGGAGGTGACGGGTCCTCCCGTCACCCAAAGCTCAGTATACCACGAGCTGCAACTCTCAGTATACTGAGACGCCGCAGCCAGGACGGATCCCGACAATTCTGTCTGGATCCACTCCAGCTGCGTGACAGCTGGCTCTGCCTATCTAGAGGCAGAGCCAGCTGTACCCGCCCCCCATCCGTTCCGCCAGTCAGCGCTGGAAGATCAGACAGGGGAGGGGGGATCCCTGCAGGGAGCTGTGAGTGACAGTCACGGCTCTCTGCAGGGATAGATCGAGAAGTGAGCGAGCGCCGGTATGTGTTTGCTCAATTTCCGATCCACTGAGCCGACCTGTGACAGTTTGTCACAGGTCGGCTCAGGTTATGAGGCTGAGTGAAAATCACTCGCCTCATAATTCTCCTTTAAAGAGATACAATCTGATTGCAACATCAATTTATTTCTGTACAATCCACGAAAAATGAAAGGTGGATGGAAATTTCTGCTCTGGAAAATATGTTCTGGGTGTCCTTTGATTATCTTCAGTCACACAGTGGTTAATGGCTATAGATTGCCAAGATCAGCATATTTCTGCAATGGGTACAACCTGGTGTTCACAATCAGCTGTAGACAACCTGTACATATCAGTGGCAGGCTGACACTGTCCGGAGTTGTCCACCTCTGTTTGCATGTAAAGACTCGCGTCGAGGGATAGATGTGTGGTTCTGTACACAGACTGTCGGTGTCCAGGGCTGTTCATCTGTCCCTAGGTATTTGCTCCATGCGTGAATACACACAGACAGCTTCAGAGCCTCATTGATTTGTACTGTACCCAGTTTCTAACGAGTGCATGACAATTGGTTGAATTCTATGGGAAATTCTCAAAATGTGTAGACACCTTTAAAGACAGAGGCCGTCACTGCTGATCTAATTCTTGGTAGTTGCCTGGCTGTCTCTGGCTTTAACACAGTACTTTGAAGGGTCACTGACTTGGAAAAGGTTAGAAAGTCAGAAATTCTGATCTGTTCAACTGGGTAGTTGCTAAAATGATTAAAGCTATTGAAATCAAGTGCAGGGTTTTTCAACATTTGTAGCCAGT
Organism: Nanorana parkeri; assembly: GCF_000935625.1. NCBI lineage: Eukaryota > Metazoa > Chordata > Amphibia > Anura > Dicroglossidae > Nanorana > Nanorana parkeri. The sequence goes on along the minus strand of NW_017306620.1, from coordinate 1,101,739 downwards.
TTGAAGAAGAAAACCCTATCAGTTTCCGTTATGTGAAATACAGTTATCTGTGTCCTATACACTGTGTGCACAATTATTAGGCAAGTTGTATTTATGAGGATTCATTTAATTACTGAACAGTGCTCTCAGTCAATCCAAAATGTTAATAAACCTCAAACCTGAATATTTAAGAAAGTAAAAGTGAGGTTTTGGCTTTCTTAGGAGAATATTTATGTGTGCACAATTATTAGGAAACTTTAAGTGTGCAGGATTATCATGCAACTAAATGGAAAATGAAAACTTCCCCATCTCACTTGTTTATTTTCATCTGTTAAAGTGAGAATAATAAACAAACAAATCAAAACTTACAAATAAATATTTCTGACATTTTCAAAAACAAAATCAGTTACCAATATAGCCACCCTTCTTTTCAATGACAGTCATAAGCCTTCCATCCATGGAGTCTGTCAGTTTCTTAATCTGTTGACAATCAACTTTTTGTGCAGCAGCAACCACGTCCTCCCAGACACTGTTCAGAGAGGTGTTCTGTTTTCCTTCACCATAAATCTCCCATTTAAGAAGAGCCCACAAGTTCTCAATAGGGTTTTGGTCAGGTGAGGAAGGGGGCCATGTCATTATTCTTTCATCTTTAAAGGCCTTTACTGGCTAGCCACGCAGTGGAGATACTTCAATGCATGCGATGGGAGCATTGCCCTGCATAAATATCATGGTCTTCGTGAAAGATGCAGAATTTTCCCTGTACCACCGCTTGAAGAAAGTGTCTTCTAAAAACTGGCAGTGGGTTTGGGAGTTGATTTTAAGTCCATCCTCAACCCAAAAAGGTCCAAATAGCTCATGTTTAAGAATACCAGCCCACCAGTACCCCACCTCCACCTTGCTGGCGTCTGAGTCGAAGTGAAGCTCTGTGCCTGTTATTGATCCAGCCACGGACCCATTCATCTGGTCCATCAAGAGTCACTCTCCTCTCATCAGTGCATGAAACCTTTGAAAAATCTGTCTTCAGATATTTCTTGGCCCAGTCTTGACGTTTTAACTTGTTCTTGTCTTGTTCAGTGGTGGTCGGGTTTAAGCCTCTTACCTTGGCCATGTCTCTGAGCACTGAACACCTTGTATTTCTGGCACTCCAGGTAGGTTGCAGTTCTAGAATATGACAGCACTGGAGGATAATGGGTTCCTGGGAGCTTCACGTTTGATTCTTCTGAAATCTTTGGCAGTTAATTTGCGTCTTTCTTTATCAACATGTTTCTTGCGACCCTGTTGACTATTTGCAGTGTTGCATCCCTCTGAAAGACTCTTTGCAATTTTTGACTTTTCAGAGTCCGTTAAATCTCTTTTTTGGCCCATTTTGCCCGAGGAAAAGAAGCTTCCTAATTATTACGCACACCTTGATATATAGTGTGTTAATCTCCTACGGCCACACCCTCCCTCATTACACAAATACACATCATCTGATATGCTTAAATCCAATAAGCCTTCAAACGTATACAGCTTGGAGTTTGACAATATGCATTAAATGGTGATTTGGTCATAATACTCCCTTGCCTAATAATTGTGCACACACTGTATGGTATATAGAACTGTTCAGCTGCAGAGTTGAAGTTTGTCCCTGTGCACATGATAGTTGTGTAAAGTAAGCACCGGCATATTTACAACCGGCAATGTATCCTCTGCACTGAAATGATACTATTATCTACAGTAGGTATTTTACAATGTGAAGCTATGTTTTATTTACAGCTCAATATCTGTCCCAGTCCCATTATCAGGTATGAAGGTCTCGTGTTTTACAGATTGAAATTTCTATTTACAACCACTAATAAATTCCTAAGGAGTAGAAATATTTAACCTTTATAAAAGGTATGTTTTACATACACATAATTCTGTCCCAGACACTGGAGTATGAGCAAACAAACACAGAGGTATAATTTTCCCTGAAGATCCAGTATGGGAAGTGCAGCACCTGTACTAAGGAAGAAGGTGTCACCTCCACCACACCTTTCTAATGGAGAAAAACAAGTCATTCATTCATTTGAGGATAATGTTAAGTGATGTTTGCTGTGGGAGGTCAGTAAGAAAAACAACTACATCTCTGTGAGAAATGTGCATGCTCTGTTCAATCTTAAATGAACAATTCAGTCCAGAATTGTTTGTACCTCTTTTGACAGACTGCAGCTTTGTTTAATGGAATTATAAAAGAACTTGTTACCAATGATGTCAAATATATAGAACACATGATAATCATAATGAAAAAGGTCCTGTTGGATTATAATTGGCAAAGCCTGCAGCATATTTAAACCTTAAAGTGAATCTTTGACCTGACGAAGGACATTACGGTATAGCACCATATTTAAACCCATACTCTGTCCCCTTCTCCCTAATCCACCCCCATAAATGCCCCCCATAGTGTATGTTTTGTTTTTTGTTATACTTACCCTTTTCAGATGTCCTAAAGTCTGTCACTTGATAAGCTGGGTCTTCTGTGCCTTTTCCTCTTCTCTGGCCCAGGGTAGTCCTCTGCTAATGCAAAGAAATACTGAGAATGAAGCCCACCCTGCTGACGTCCTGTTGGGGCTCATGGCTATGACACCCATTTATTCATAGTATGTCCTCAGTCTTCTGGGCATTCAAATCGGAAGGCTGGAGACATTTTATGGCCAAACAGAAGTACCGCAATTACCTACCAAGATGCTCTGAAATACTTAACCATACTCTGTGAGCATTACAGTCTGCTATGGGAAACACATTACCTTTAGAATACTTTCAATGTATGAGGCTGGATTTAAAAACTATAGCGCATCACCCATGTCTGTGAAATACATGTAGATTTAGAGACTAAAAACACATTCCCTGGTAACCACAAATATGCATCAAAGTAGAAAAGTCTATTCTATAATCTGAGCAGCATGAAATAGCAGTTTAACTGGTTAAGCCTGGTCACCTGAGGCTACACTGCCTTGATACCTCCCACACATCCACCACTACCTTTGTTTTCTAAAAGCTAAACTAGCTTTCCCCAGCATTAATAAATCACAATGATCACTGAACTGTGCTGAACTGTAAATGTCATTAAAGCAATCAATTACTAGTTTGCTGGAAAATGTGCCGATCTCTATAATCACAATGATAAATGTTTTAATACAGTGCTCTCATGTATTGAAAAAAAACCCCAAGGGAGACGATAGAGAAGTGAGCAGATCGGCTGCATGTTTCTGCTCACTTCCCGATCAATAGAGCCAACCTGTGACAGCTTCCTTGTCATAGGCCGGCTCTTAGGATGAGTGGAAATCACTCACCTCATAGTTCTCCTTTAATTCATTCAAGCACTGAGGCATGTGGAGCTCAAAGTACATTCTGTAGAAGTGTTCGATCAGGAAGGTAAGAAGCTCTTAGGGCAGAAGAGACATAGTTATATCTCTTCTGCAACAAGGCCCCTTTCACATGGACGCCTCCATTCTGTTAAGTCCAGGGATCCCCTGCAGAGTCAGATCAGAACAGAACATAAGCAGATGTCAGATCAGAACAGAAGCAGATGTCACATGTCCCATTCATGGCCATTCCATTTTTGTCTCCATCGTGTGGCGGAGGAAATATGGACCCATGTACCTGTGTGTGTCAGCAAAAGCGGACCTGGACACAAACGTATTGCATTCCTCATTACGATATATTAAACAAAAAACACTGCTCTATCTCTAATATTATAAAACTCTAAGTGCATATACTTAGTGACAATTATACAAAATGTCCACTCCAACTTATATATAGTCCATATGAAAATATTCCCAAAATTGATATGATCAAAAATAAATATGATGAAATTCTTGCGTTCACTTTCTTTGCATCAGTGAGTTAAATAATCATTGCATATAAAGTTCCACAATCACTCGTGACTTCTGTGCTTCAATTCCTCGTCAATTAATCACCAGTGATCCACCTCCAGGTGCACAAACACTAGCACACTCACCAGATAATTCTGACCACCCAGTGGTCTTCAAACGCTCTGCAAAATTCCCTGGTGAATGATGTCTCCCTCGCCACTGAATCACCAACAGCTGAAAATGATGAGTCTGCCCGATGTCTCTCCCAAATCTCTCTTAAGGTGCCCATACACTGCACGATTCTCGTACGAGAATCGCGGGAAATCCCGCGATCGTACGAGAATCGTGCAGTGTGAATGAAGACGTGTGACCGTTTCTACTGTACGGTCGCACGTCTTTTGTCTAAGGAGCATGCTAGAAAACCAGCCGAGAATCGGACGATTTTCGGCTGGTTTTTAGCATGATCGTAAGATCAATGCCGCACAGGCCGGTGTGTCTTTTGTCTTGTGAAGGTTGTAAAGTCCTTAAAAAAAACATACGATCTGCCCATCTTGGACAGGCAGGCTTCCGATGACTGCAATGCTGAACAGGCAGTGTGCGCGTGCGCACACCGGCCCGTACGGCCGTGATCTCTCGATCATGTTAAAAACCAGCCGAAAATCGTACGACTCCTCGGCTGGTTTTCCAACATGCTCGATATACAAAAGACGTGCGACCGTACATTAGAAACGGTCGCACGCCTTCCATACACTGCACGATTCTCGTACGATCGCGGGATTTCCCGCGATTCTTGTATGAGAATCGTGCAGTGTATGGGCACCTTTATCCACTCAAAATAGAAAACCAAGATGGCACAGTGTAAAACTGCTAGATGATAGTTTATTCATAAAAATCAGAACACTTACATTTAGCCCCTTCATGACTGAACTTTGTTTTTAGTTTCTGTTCGTAAATGACTGAAACACTTTTGACATTTTTGCTGTGTGATTCTTCCACGTCAGTAATACTTTCTTACAAAGTGTACCCACACATATTATATACTGTTTTTTAGAGGACAGATAGGGCTACATATTTATATCACATATGTGTGTCTAACACCTCACTTAGGACAAATAAAAACGTTTTAAAAAAACAAACACTTTTTTCCCCAGTTTTGATTTGTAGTATTTTTTACAAAACCAGCACAGCTAAATAAAAAAATGCATTTTTAATTTTCTTCTTTACACTTTTCACTATTGTTTTAAAACTTTTATTTTATTTAATTGTATATCAAGCAGTCATTGTGAATTAATCTCATTATTACTGCTTGATAAATTCATAGATTTTTGGTTATAATTAGGCTGCTTCAAACTTCAGAACAGCCAATAATAAGTTAGTGACACTGATCCTGCAGCAGTTCAGGATTCAGCTGTCACTAAAGGTTTTCTGATCGTTCCAACAACGATCAGAAAACTGAAACATTCTTCTTTCAGGAATAGATACATTATGTATCTATTGCTGAAAGTGAAAGGAAAAAAAAAAGCCAGTATACGATCGAGAGAGAGATATCTCTAGATCTATACGAGCTGTCAGAATGCGGGCGTTTGCCCACTCTGCTTTGACTCTCATCACGCGATATTAAGGTATCAGGTGTCCGAAAAAGGTTAACTATTTCATTAATGGATGCCTCTATACTGAGGCATCCATTAATGAATGGTAACCGCTGATTCTCAGGGTTACCAGCCCTCTAATGCAAATAACTTGTCACGTACAGTGTACGTGACAAGTCATTTGGCCCCTTTGTGGCGGGACGTACAGTGTACGTCTCCCGTCACGAAAGGGTAAAAGGGTTTTTCAGCGCTGTAAAAACATAAAAGCGGCTTGTATGAGCTCAGCTCTGTCTCCTCCACTTTATACACTAGCGTCAGCGTGTAGCTCCTCCTCCCTAGTGTATGGAGTGGAGGAGACAGAGCTGAGCTCATATTTTGACAGAGCTGAGCTCATTATTGCCAAAATTCATGGAACACCTGAAGCCAATGATTTGGAGGGGTGTCCCAATACTTTTGGCAATATAGTGTGTAATATATATATATATATTTTAGTGCTGATATAAACAACAAAAGGGGCAACCGACCTGCATAGCTGAAATTTGGTTGCTACCTTCTTCACTTATGCTTTGTACTAGTTTTTATTGGATTAGTTTTATTAGCCCTGTTATATTTTGTGTGAAGTATTTACTTGTGTCAGTTTTTGGCTAAAAGGGAAAGTCTAAGGTGTGGCTTTAACTTAATAGCATTTCAAAGTAATGAATGACCTCCAGTGGAAGACATACATTGTTAACTATTGAGCTCATGAAGAAAATGTGTAGCACATTCTGTACATAAAACGTGTGGACCTTTTTTCACATACCAACACCTTAAAGCACAGAGTTAACTGTTACATTATGAAATATAGAGTGCAGGTATCTTAAAGCAGACCTATTATTTACTAGTAACCCCATTCTGTATTGAAATATGATAATCTGTTTTCATCCCTTCCTGACAGCATGTCACATGACCTAGAAGAGGTAACATGTTCACTGCCGGTACACAGGCCTGAATACAATTTTTTGTATTTTATTCGGGGTGAAAAAAAAAGGAGGAAACAATGTAAAATCTTTCCCAGGAGTTTTTCTTAACACTTTTATGCATTATAAATGCTTAGATATGCAAATATTCACCTCAAAATGCTGTATATTAGTCTATAGAGTCAGTCCACAAACGTATAATATATGTGGTATTTTTATTAAAATTTGCAGTTACTAAAGGAATCAGCTGAATTTACAGCAACATATATTACTGTGGGTCTTTAATATTGTCTTCAATATTTTGACTGCAAAAGTTAGCTGACAAAGTTTATAGCACAGGTTACCACTCTGATATGGGACCTCCCCTTATATTACGGACAATGCTCAGGTCCAGCAACCAATCGTTAGACCCGAGCAGCAGGGCTGTATTAAGCACACAGGGCCCTAGGTAGGACTGCAATTTGGGTCCCCCTAAGGCCGGATTTACACTAATGCAATTCATGGGTTTTGTGTTAAGAAAGCCCATTCATTTTGAATATACTGCCAACACACCCCGCGACAGGCAAAACCGCACCTAAACCTTTTTTTTGG